>NC_135642.1:25194919-25523169 GCF_053574225.1 Canis aureus
GAGAGAGGCAGAGACACAGGCAGAGAGAGTAGCAGGCTCCATGCACCGGGAGCCCGACGTGGGATTCGATCCCGGGTCTCCAGGATCGCGCCCTGGGCCAAAGACAGGCGTTAAAGCACTGCGCCACCCAGGGATCCCTTTATCCATCTTTTATTACAAAACAAAGCAGGCTGCTCTCAAGAAGGAAGTTGCTAATCTGACCTCATATTGCTAGGAAATGAGCATTAGGAAAGGACCTAGTCCCTCACGAGGTTAGGAAATCAGGAAGGTTTCTCATATGTGGGCCAGGAAAGGCAATGAGTGCCTTATGTGGGGGGAAATTAATACTACTGGTGAACAGAAGCCAATCAGATCAGCTGAGTCCAGGCCAGGAGAGAGGTGCATAGTGTGCCAGCAATAGCAAATTAGAAGAATGCTCAAGAGGAAAATCTTTCCTCATCAATGTCCACAGATTAAAAGGAACATTGGATAATTGCTGCCATATGACTGTGGGATCCTATAATTTGTCTATTAGAAGAGACATCATTTTTTCTTTTAACACTTTGTTTTAACCTTTGTTCTTTTAACACTTCCTTCTGAAGTACTGTGGTTTACAAGTAATAGAACAAACGTGAGCTCTGGGCAACAATGAATGAAGGAGAAAGAACATTGTCTTTAGAGTCTGAGTCCAGTTGTACCACCTCCCAGACAAATAATTCAAGCAAGTGACTTAAGCTTTCTGAGACTCAGTATACACATCAGTAAAATGGGAAGAATCATAACAATTCAAAGGGCTATCTCAAAGATGAGAAGAAAAAATATGGATAAAACTCCTAGCACAGAAGCTGCACACTTTGGAAAATGATGCTCTAGATAAACTAGGCCTAGAAACATTAAATAGCTCTATGCCACATGATCACATCCCAGTATCATCTTTCCAGTATATGTATGAAAGCATATCTGTGTTGTTCAGCATCATCCTAATCTCTTCCATCCACCTTATAGGAACTCTCTGCCCTTCCCATTAATCAGTCAATGACTGATTCTCCTAAAAATAAGAGAAGGAAGGTAAAAGACAGTGAGAAGGGCACAACCACCAGGACCAGCACCATCACATCCATATTTTAATAGAAAACATTTATGTAATAGGCAACTTAAATTTTATTATGTCCCTGATCAAAAACATTTTGTGGTTTCTGATATGCATGCTCAAGTGTGTAGGGGAACAGTAGATTTATGGATAAACAGAAAAAATAAATGTGTTTAGATATGTAATTATATAACCCAGTTGCTGGTTATAAAATTGTTTCAATTTTCTCTATGGTTGAAATTTTTATAATAAAATGTTGAAGGAAATAATTATCCATGGTATTTTAACATAGCAGTTTAAGCACAGAAGATACTCAATACATGTTTGCTGTATAAAGCCATAAGTGACAAATGATAATTTCCAGGAATGGAAATAGCACAAATCTCAACAGGATTTTTTTTTTCAAAAAAATTTTTTTAAAGATTTTATTTATTCTTGAGAGACAGAGAGAGAGGGAGAGAGAGAGAGAGAGAGAATGGCAGAGACACAGGCAGAGGGAGAATCAGGCTCGATGCAGGGAGCCTGATGTGGGACTCGATCCTGGGTCTCCAGGATCACGCCCTGGGCTGAAGGCAACGCTAAACTGCTGAGCCACCCGGGCTGCCCTCAATAGAATTTAAATAAAATACAATACCTGAGAAAAATGGTCTTTTCCTCAGATGCAATGGATGTATAATACAATACTTGAGGAAAATGACCCCAAATTTTTCCAAATGTTGTCAATATTCATTATGAATGAATTTGCCTATTATCTGTTTTCTGGAAAGCCATTTTATAAACACACAAAAGTCCACTAGGAAGTTACAACAGAGCTCTTACACGTTTATGCCAAGTCTAATCTCATTCTCTGAGCAGTAGTTGATTAACCAGGATACAAGAATACACTCAATATAAATTCTAGTCTCAACTCTGCTAACAATTTCTATAAGATTATCATCAAGTTACTTATCACAACCTACACTGAGTCCCACAATCACCAAACAGGAGTTATGCCAAACATACCAGAGAGTGGTAGAGCCAAAGTCAACAGCCCTACCTCACAGTCATTGCCTTTGAGGTCTCTTGCTTAATATGGTCCCTGGGGCCCCTGTAAGACATTACCCATATATTTACCCAGTAAGACATAAGTGTGGAGATGACCATCATAACTCTAAACATTGTATAGTGCTTTAGAGTCCACAAAGTATTTTTCATGTACCTTATCTTTAAAGCAGATAACATTGATCTTAAGTAATGCTGTCTCCCTTTTACACATGAGTAAAGTGAGAATCGGCAAAATAAAATTTCTTCAAGGTTGGTATTGAAGTCAAGGATCGAACACAGGTTTTCTGGCTCTGAATCTTGCTCTGATTTCATTTCATTCTCATCCATATCACCCCTTAAGCCACAGGCCCTCCCATTAGATGTGGTTCTCATTTTAAACTGAAGTGACCTCCCCGGTTTACAAACTTAGGGCCTCTCATGATTTCTGTACCACATTCCTGACTGCCATTTTTACCCCCTAGCAAACGAAGGGTGAATGCCACTGAATCAAGAAACTTTTCTTCCCTTTGCTGAGGATGTCTTATCATTCATTTTCTGCATATGTCCAACTCAGCACAGAAAGAGCTTTAAGAACCAGTTGTAATGTAAACAGATTTGACTGCGTTCTAAGACTTCCCTCTAGTTTCAAAAAAATGCAGCTAGGTATATCCACTATGCAAGAAAGTATTTGGCAACAGCTAAGATGGATCTTGAACACACATCCTTATAAAATATCAAAGGATAGAACTTTCCAAAGTCCTCTCTACCTAAGTGCAAAGTGATGTCCACAAATTTCCAATAAATAAAAACATAGCATTCTGAAGATATAAGCAATATGTTAAATAGGAAAGATGAGCCATAGGAATTGCTAAATACATTGAAATGAAAGGGAAGGAGATCAGGAGGGTGGAAGTGAGAAGGAAGTATGTGTCTAGTGTTGTGCATGTTTTATCTCATTAATCCTCATAATTTCCTAACCAAGTAGTTATTATTATTCCAATTTACAATTGAAGAAATTGAGGCACAGAGTCATTAGAGTACTTGCCTAGGGACAACCATTAAATGAGTTGGGATTCAACCCCAGATCTGTCTGAATCCAATTATCATTCTTCCACTGAGGACTAGGAGAGGAAGAAAGAGATGTCAGGAGACATACAGGCCCCCCTTTATTAGAAAAAGCTCAAACCAGTGATAGCTCTGAAACCCACACTAGTCTATTTAACAGTTCTTCTCCTAGCTTCTTTAAATATTTTATTTATTTATTTGAGAGAGAGAGAGAGAGAGCAGGCACGCATGAACAGGGGGAAGGATGGAGGGAGAGGAAATTTCAGGCAGACTCTGCACTGAGTGTGCAGCCTGATGTGGGACTCAATCCCAGGACCCTGAGATCATGACCCAAGCTGAAATTAGGAGCCTTATGCTTACCCAACTGAGCCACTCAGCATTGCCACCCTCCAGCTTCTGAAACACCATCACACTCCCTGATAAAGTGGTCCAGTATCTCCCCAGCTGAGGTCACTTGAGTCCACTCTAGCATTAGTAATGGAATTCAGTGGCAAATCCTCAGTGTTATCTCCCAATCACATGCCTCATTTCCCATCAAGGAGTAGGTCATCTTACCTGCCTTCATCACGGCATGTCAGGAAGAAACATGGAAGGCATTTAAGTCAGACTCTGCAGATTGTTCTGTAAGCCAGAATCACAATGTTCACTTTACCTAGGAGTGGAAATCCCAGGAAAACTTCTGTGTGCTACTGAAATTTATACTAGTCAGATTTGCTCCAGTGAAAGAGAAGTTGGCCAAACTGCCAGAATTGCCAAACTCTGGGTCATCCAAGAGACTTATAATGAGCTGGGGCTGGACAAAATGTAATTGGTCTCTAACCAGGATTTTTCACCTAGAGGACACCAAGCATTATTTGCATCCATTTACACTTTAGGTTTCTTGGTAATTTTTTAAAAAAATCTACTGCTGGAAAAGAAAAATTGTTTAAAGCAATCTATTTATTCTAAGTCTTTCATCTTAACCATGGAAACTGGTGCTTCCACACAGGAAAGATTTGCTCAAGGTCACCCTAAGGACCAGGATGGGCAGGGTTACACCACTTTAACAAGAGCTCCAAAAATCCCAGTGGCTTACTTAGCTCAGCAAAGGTGTATTTCTTTCTCACACTACACATATGTCTTTCTGACACATCTCTTTATAATCCTTCAGAGACTCAGACTGACAGAGGCTCCATCTTAGTATATGCTTATATGATTTTTTTTAAAAGATTTATTTATTTATTTATGATAGACAGAGAGAGAGAGAGGCAGAGACACAGGCAGAGGGAGAAGCAGGCTCCATACCGGGAGCCCGAACGTGGGACTCGATCCCTGGACCCCAGGATCGAGCCCCGGGCCAAAGGCAGGCGCTAAACTGCTGAGCCACCCAGGGATCCCCCAGTGTATGCTTATATGATTAACAAAACAAGAAAAGGAAAGATGTCATCAGGCACTAGCAAGTTGATGCTTCTACACACAAATGATGTATGTCTCTTCTACTCACATTTCATTGCCCAAGGAAGTCACAGGCCACATCCGATTTTAAGAGGGAGAAGGATGGAGGGAGAGGAAATCTCAGGCAGACTCTGCACTGAGTGTGGAGCCTGATGTGGGGCTCAATCCCTCTCTAAGAGGATAGAGAAATGCTTTCCTGGATCCCAGCCAAAAGGAAGAGAGCAGCAATGTTTGTGAACAGCATTAAGGACAACCAGAGTCACCATGGCTAGTTAAGTACTGAGTCAAAACTACAGCACTGTTTATGAGTTTTTCCACTTCCCTATCCTTCAAGGCCTAGATAAAGTTCTACCTTTTACACAAAGATATCTCCTACTATGCTGGCCCACTTTGCTCTCTCCCTTTACTCTGCTATTATGATTCTTTAAACTCTATCTGGATACATTGGTGACTGTCTTCCACCAAAACCCAATATCTTCCCTCATTTAAGATTAGGGAATATTAAAAAAAAAAAGATTAGGGAATATTTATGGGGTAAACATATTTGTGCCCTGAACACACATATACATGTAATTTTTAAGAAATCTCTCCATTGATGCTGGATCCTACAGTCTCCAAAAATGATGCTAGAAAGAGAAAGGTCCTTCTCTCTAGACTCACTAGAATACAAATCAGGGAGAATTTAAGTTATGAAGACATAATCCCAGCCTTAAGAGGGGACAGTACAAATAGAGCCATGAAACACATTTTGATTCCATGAAGCAATGTTTTGGTAGACTGGATATTACTTACTGTGCCTTGCTTTGTTTTGTTCTATAATCAGCATTCCTTCCCATTCCATTCCTATGATCTCCCCTGATATCACAGGGGCTGGTACCTAGAACTACTATGTGCAGATTTCCTTGCCTGCAGAGGGATGGATATGATTTACATTGTGCCAGGGAGATGCTTTCACATGAGAATTGAAAGGAGTAAAGGAGGCAGTAGCCATTTCCTTCTTCCTCCAGCACTAACATCAAATACATAGGCTTTGCACAAGCAAGTTTTTCAACAGCCTCTGCCTTCCCCTGCTATCCATTCATCTCAGGATGTTAAGAAGCAGTAAAGCCAGCAGCAATTTCCTGCAGCTTTCTGCCTCTAAGGTGACAGCACTCTGATTCTGGACCATAGGAGTATGGCAAAATTAACACTTATGGCTGATCCTCTGAATTTCACTCCTCCAGGTTCCCATATGAATACTTGCATAAAATTATATAAATTCCTGTTTTCCTAGATGAACTCCAACTGAAACAAAAATTTATCTTTTTTAATCATTTAATTCTGATTATAAAGTAATACATGAATTGTAAGAAATAAACTTAAAGCAACAATGATTCTCCACTCAGATAACACCCCACAGACGTATTAATACATTTTTATTCTATTCTTTTTCCTGTACAACACTGTTTTGGTCCTAATTAATGCAGATTTCAATATACATATGATTCCAACATCCCAGCCTTTCATTCCTAGAACTCCTCTCCACAAATGACCTTGTCCTTCACTTTACCTCAGCCACTCACTCCTTTGACTATGTCTATAATGGCCTTGTCTTTACCAATAATTGCACCTCTATTAATCAACTTTCATGCATCTTACTCCCTGACCACCATATACCTTTCTGGCTCACACACTCTGGTACCCAGACTTTATCAACCTAGGACCTCTGATAAGATCCCCCAATTAATTGGTCCTGCCAACTTATTCTCCCTCACCCACTGATAGCTTCTCTTCCTCTTTACCTAGCATATTTCGTGGTAAATAATTATAATAAATTCACTCCCTTGTATGCCCTCATCTGCCTGACCTCTCTCTTACTTCATTACATTGGGTGTGCCAAAATCACAACACTCATTAAATCCAACTTGCTGCCTATGCTATGCCTTTGCCCTGTGCAGCTGAATATGACTGAAGAAAAACTTACAATCTATAACTGGTTTCACTTCAAATCCATAAGAATGAACCTCAAGTAGGCTCTTAATGTTGTCCAACAGTCATACTTTATTTTCTTGGTCACTCTTCCATAAACCTAGGTTATTATTTCATATATCCTCCTCTCTTCTCAGCCTCTAAACTCTATACCCCTAATCATCATTCTCAACCAATGACCTTGATTCCTTCTTGAGGATTAAGAAAATCCTCAGTATTTTATCTACCCATCTACAGTATCTGTACTCATACATAGTGTATGTAAGGCATAGTGCCTTCCTGAAGTTCCAAAGTTCAACTATTTATAATCCTATCTTAAAAGCCTATGTTCCCATTTATCCACTAGATGCTATCCCCTCAAGCCCAGTCACGGATATCATTCTAGCAATTCTCAACATTCTCTCACATTGATTTTCCCACTTCGGTAGATCTTTTCTATCAGAAATGTGTTTCATTTCTCCCATATTTAAAAATAAAACCATCTTTTAAACCTATTTCCCTTGACATCTATTTGATTATCTTCCCTCCTTTGTAGCAAAACTTCCTAAAAGCGTTGTCTAGGTTTGCTTTCACAGATTCCTCTTCCTATTTTCAGTTAAACCTACTCAAATAGGATGTTTTCTTATGTAACCCCAATGAAACTTGTCTGGTTAAGATTACAAATGACCTCCATGATCCTCATTCCAATGCAATCTCAGTCTTCTTCACTATGACACTTTCAAAACACCACACTTTCTAGACTTCTTCCTGCCTCATAAGTGCCTCCTCTGTTTCCTTGTATGTTCCTCCTCTTATCTCAGTCCTGTCACTTTTGTAGTGACACAGAACTCTTCCTTAGCTATCCATGCTCTTTGGGGACTTCTTTATTCAGTCTGATGGGTTTAAATACCATCTGTCTCCTAACTTCTTTCAACTTAACATGTTATCCTACACATCTCTTCAGAATACCAGACTCACACACCTAAATGCCTACTCAACGTGTCCATTTGATGTCTACTTGATATCTTAAACTCAAAAAGTTCAAAATTCAATTCCTATTGTCCCTCCAGAAACCAACTTCACTGGTAGTCTTCACCGTTTTAAACAATGACAGAGCTAATCTAGCTGCTCAGGCCAAAAATGTTGGCATTATACTTGATTTCTTTCTTTCTTTCTCTCATACCCTACATCAAAACTATCTTCAACAGTTGTAAACACCTCAAAATATGTCCATAATCCATCCACTTCTTATTATCTCCATTGCTACCTCCTAGTCCAAGTCATCCTCATCTTTTACCTGGATTGCTATGAAACCTAATTGGTCTCCCTGCTTCCACCCTTGGCTCCCTAACATCTACTCTTAAAGCAACAACCAAACTGATCCCTTTTAAACCTAAATCAGATAATCTCAGTCCTCTGCTCAAAATTCTCCATCCCACTCAGACTAAACCCAAAGTTTTATAAAACTTCACATTTTCTTGGCTTCCTTGTTCATCTCTAACCTTATATCCTACTGCTTGTCTCTTCACTCACTCTGTTCTAGCTAGTGTGGTTCCTTACTATTGCTAAAATGGGCTCCTTCCTTGAAGCCTTTGTGCTGACTATTCCTTCTGCTTGAAGGACTTTCCTGAAAATACCCATATGGCTACTTCCCTGACCTCTCATGAATGGTGCCCTTCAATGAGGTCTCCCTTAACCAACCATATTTAAAATTACAATCCTCCCTCCCCTTGCTACCCTAACCCCTGTTGGCTCTGCTTTCAATCTACATCCAGAATCTGGTTAATTTCCCCCTTTTCAATCTCCTATTTCACGCCTTTTTTCCCTTACCCTTTCCTCATAATACTTATCATCTTCTTTTTTAAAATAGATTTTATTTATTTGTTTATTCATGAGAGACACACAGAGAGAGAGGCAGAGACACAGGCAGAGGGAGAAGCAGGCTCCATGCAGGGAACCCGACATGGGACTCGATCCTGGGTCTCCAGGATCACACCCTGGGTTGAAGGCAGTGCCAAACCACTGAGCCATTCAGGCTGCCCTACTTATCATCTTCTAACTTATTATGTACTTTATTTATTGCTTACATTTATTATTTATAACCTTAATTCTTGTACTAGAATACATGCATAATAAGACCAGGAATGTTTTGTTCACTGATATATTTCAAGTGCCTAAAATACTAGCTGGTACATATTAGATGTTTAACAAATATTTGTTGAACAACTTCATATATGTTTTAACACATGTACTTTTTTAAGAGACAGGGAAATGTCATGAAGCATGAGCATTAAGAGAATAAATATCCAATGTCATACTCTACCATCATGTCTCTACCTCTTCAGGACACCCACTTCTCTACCTTTCAAAAGAAGGATGTACAGACAGTATTGGTGCCCCAGCTATTTGCCCTTCATACTTGCCATTCAGTGCACACTTAGAGTTTCCTGCTGCAAGCACCTCCAACTCTCTACCTGAAGGCTTTCCCTGACCACAGAGGTGTACTCTGCCACACGCAGAGTAGGGAGGAAGTGCCAAGGAGTTATCACCTGAAGTGACTTTGACCAATATCACATGGTGGTTGATAGATAAACAAACCAGTTTCTTTTCTCCTCAGGTAGGGCAGTTTTGAGGTTTGTTCTACACTGCTTTCCCAGTTGCCCACCATGGTGATCTATACATTAATGTACTCTGTATTGGCTGTCTTCCTCTTCCTGTATCATTCCCCCACTCCCCTACTGGTACTCCCTGGGATCACCCCCTGAAGAAACAACTTGGCATTCAAACCCTTGTAACAGAGTATGCTTTTTTAACCCAAGCCAAGACAAGGCATTTGGATCAATGTTTGTCAAATTTCATGTTACACAATCCCTTGTTTCCCCAGAGGTTCTCACTCTCATAAAGTGATAGAGAACAAACAGTAGAAATGCAAAAGCATCTCAAAATCCATCCAATGTGGTTTTATTTTTATCTGTTTTATCTATATTGTAGTTCCTCATAAGGTCTCTAAAAAATAAGATACAATACAGCTTTCCCTGCAAAATGCAAAACTTTTTGAAACCATAAAACTAAATGATCCCTGTTCATTTTAAGACCCGTCTTATTTCTAATATTTTATGCTTCTATCAATACTTCTGTGAGTTCACACCCATAAAAGTTTTCCATATTCAGCTTCTGCTATGAAATCATTACAAGCTTTTCGTGGAGGTACCAGAAACTTAAATTTGGAAGGTTTCCCAGAAAATTAGGAATGTATCCATCTGGGCTCATTGCAGTAGCTCATACCTGGCTGGATGTCACTGTTTAGAGATAATCCCCTTCCTCCTGGAAAATAGAGTGCCCTCATACCCACAAGACCTGTTTCTCTCCTATTAACTCTTGCCTATCAAAAATATCAAAAGTAATAATAACCTGGCTAAGGGATGAATAACTTGAGGGGAAATTATTTTCCTGGTTTTTTCCCAGTTAGAATCAAGCCAAGTGTTTGACATTTTTCTTGGGAGCTAAGCCACTGGTGACTTTCCAGTAGGGAGTTGGCATTTCCAACAGGCTCCTATTATGCAAGTGAGGATTGTTTGTTTATAATAAATTAGATCATGTTTAACTTGGCTGCAGGGCATGCCAATATGGACAAAATATGTTAATAATTGCGCTCCTTGCTTCCCAACACTCACAGCCTTGCTGCTATTTGCTTGAATCCCATAGCACTAATCTAATTAAGCCTGTTTCCCGGATTATAACAGTCACTATAAGAATCCCAAGACTCTAAGATAACTCCTCATTTCTACATTCTAATCCTCAAAAGGTTGTACATACCTCCGATCTCTTCCTCCTTACCACCCCTCCCCAACTCCTGAAACCAGTCTGGTATGCTCTCTGGAATTCAGTCAGTCATCAGCAAAATCCTTCTATCTTCTACTTCTATCTTTACCTCTCTGAGAGTTCCCTTTAATATATTGTTCTAACTAAATCTCCCATAAGGTTACTACTTCCCTGAGTCTCCTACAATGGAACTTATTTTTCCTCTACAGCCATTAAACCACTGGACTTAGTGGTGTGGTATGTATCAGCCTGTGTCTTCATTACCATTTTAATTCTCCCTCCCCTTTCCCTAAAATCCTCTAGCTCTGAATCTCAGGTTATCATATTATATCCACTCCTACCCCTCATTATTACTGTCATCCAGCAACCCCTAGACCAACCTCACCTCATTCCTCACTAATTTTAGCTCTTGGTTCACTATTATCCTAATACTACTCCTATTTTAATTTTTGACAATTTCAACACAAATATAAATGATCCTTCCAATACCCTGGCCTCTACATTCCTTACCTCCTCTTTTACATCATCTTAACCTTTCCCTATCTCAACTATTGATTCCCATGGTCATATACTAGACTTTCTCATTTCTGATTACTAGAATACACAGACTCCAACTTTCCTTTCAATCCTCCTGATATCATTATCCCTCTGTGCTCTGCCTTCCCACCTAATAAGATGTACTAAAATATTCCTATCTAAAGCTTTTCCCTCCAATTTCACACTGAATCCCACCCCTTTCACCATTCAAAGACATCTTCAGAAAATTTCCCCTTGTCATTTTTTTTCATCTCTGCTGAACCTTTCCAAAGGAACACAAAATGCCATTATTTTTTCCATGTAAAAATAAATAAACAAAACCTTCTATACTGACTCACTTGCCCCAGAAGTTATTGCCCAGTTCCTTTATATCATTTGCAGCAAAACTCCTCAGAAAGGTATTCTATAATTTGGGTTTCTAATTCTTCTTTTTCCATTCTTTTTTAAATTCACTTCAATTAGCTCTTCTTTGTCTATATTACTCCACCAGAACTGCTTGCTCTTGAGTGGGTCACTAAAACTTCCATGTTGCTAAATCTAATAGTCAATTTTTAGACCTCATCTTACTTGACTTATCAGCATTTGACACAATCCATAACTCTTCCTTGATACTTTCTTCACATGATTTCCAAGCTATCATAATCTCTTGATTTTCCTCCTACCTCACTGCTCCCTCTTTCTCAGTCTCCTTTCCTTGTTACTTCTTTTCCTTCTGACTCTTAATATTGAAGGACCTCAGATACATGGTTTGAAATTGTTTTCTCCCATTCCATGGTTGTTTTTAAAACTCTACTGATTGTTTCTTTTGCTGTGCAGAAGCTTTTTAGTTTGACAAAGTCCCACTAGTTTATTTTTGCTTTTGATTTCGTATCCGTGAAACTATTGCCAAGATTAGTGTCAAGAAACTTTTTCCTTTATTTTCTTCTAGAAAATTTACAGTGTCACATCTCACATTTAAGTCTTTGATTCATTTTGAGTTGAATTCTGTACATGGTACAAGATGAGCATCTAATTTAATTCTTTTGCATGTGAATATCCAGTTTTCCCAACATCATTTGTAGAAGGGACTATTCATTCCCCATTGTGTATTCTTGGTACCTTTGCCAAATGTCAATTGACTGCATATGCATGAATTTGTTTATGGGCTTTCTGTTCTATTTCATTGATCTATATGTCTATATTTATGCCAGTACCATGCTGTTTTGATTATTGTAGCTTTGTTATTCTCCAAACATATAAGGAATTCAACTTATTAGCAAAACAATGACAGCAACAAAAACCTAATAATCTGATTTTTAATTGGGTTAAAGATTTGAAGAGACATTTTTCCAAAGAAGACATGGATAAATGGCCAAAAGGTATTTGAAAAAATGTTCACCTCACTAATTACCAGGGAAATGCAAATCTAAACCACAATGAGATATCATTTCACCCATAATATGATAGATATTATTAAAAAAAAAAAAAACAGAGGACAAGTGTTGGCAAGGATGTGATGAAACTGAAATCTTGGAAATCTTCCACATTGTTGGTGGGAATGCAAAATGGTGTATTCCCTGTGGAAAACAATATGGAACTCCCCCCAAATTAAAAATGGAACTACCATATGATCCAGTAATTCCACTCTAGATATTTATCTGGAAGAACTTAAATCATAATCTGAAAGAGATATTAGCACTCTCTTGTTTGTTGCAGCACTATTCATAATAGTCAAAATGTGGAAACAATCTAAATGTTCATCGATAGATGAATGAATAGAAAAAATATATAAACAAAAAATATATACAATAGAATACTATTAAGCTTTTGAAAAGAAGGAAATCCTGCAATATACAGCAATACGGATGAACATGGAAGACATTAAGTTAAGTGAAATCAAGACAGATACTATATGATTCCAATTATATAAGGTATTTTGAATGGTCAAAATCATAGAAGCAGAAAGAAAAATACTGGTTGCTAAAAGGTTGGAGGGAGGAGGGGAAGATGGGGAGTTCCTAATCAATGGGTTTAGAGCTTTAGTAATGCAAGATGAATAAGCTCTAGTGATCTGCCATATAACATTGTGGCTATACTTGACATTTTATTGTACACTTAAAAACCTCATAGAAGAATAGATCTTGTATTAAGTGTTCTTACTTCAATATAATAAAAATAAAAATAATTTTAAAATATAGCTAATTAACTCTTGGTTGAAGTCTCTACTCCATCTTTACTCACTCCTTTGGTGATAATAAGTGTTATATGGTTTTTAGATACTATCTTTATGCTAATGACATTCAAACAGATATCTGTAATCCAAAATTTTTTCCCTGAACTCCAGTCTTCAACTGCTTATTTGACATTTCCACTTATATGTCTCCCATACTTTTCTATGGCTGTAGAATAAATTACCAAGAACAGTTCCTTAAGACAATAGTCATTTATTATTCCAGTTTCCGTAGGCTAGAAGTCTGGGTGAACTGAATTGGTTCTCTGATTGAGATCTGATAAGGCCAAAATCAAAGTGTTAGCTAGAATGAGTTCTCATTCGGAGGTTCTGGAAAAATTGGCTTCCATCTTCCTTCCAAGTTGTTGACAGAATTCAGTTCCTTACAGCTATAGGACAGATGTCCCTGTTTTCTTGCTGTCTGTTAGCTAGGGACTACTCACTCTTAGCTTCTAGAGGGCACCCACATTCCTCATCACATGGCTCCTTCCATCTTAAAGCCACCACCAGTGGATAGAAATCTTCTTATGCTTCAAAAATGGCTTTCCCTTCTGCTATCTTATTCTACCACTAGCCAGAGAAAAACTATGATTTTAAACAGCTGATGTTGTAGTCGCCTTACCTTAAGATTAACTGATAAGCAACTTTAATCACATTTGCAAAGTCCCCTTGCCGTGTAACATAGCATTCACAGGCAAGATATCACCTCATATTTATTGTCCCAGGAATTAGGATAGGAAGTCTGGGTAAGAGGAACATTATTAGAATTCTGCCAACTACAATATCTAATGGACATCTCAAACTCAGAATGTCCAAAACTGAGCCTCTGCTATTTGACCATTAAAATCTGCTTCATCTTTAACTTTCTCCATCTCAGTTGCTCAGTTTAAATACCATGAAGTCATTCTTGGCTCCTCACTTTCTCTCACATGACATATCTAATCTATCAGCAAGTCCTATTGACTCTACCTTTAAAATATACACAAAATATGACCACTTCTCACTCCTTTCACTGCCAATGCCCTTCAAACCATCTTCTCTTTCCTGAATTATTCAACAAAACCTCACTAGAATCCCCACCTCTTCCCCACCTATGTACAACACAGCAGCTGGAGGGAAAATTTTTGAAAACTAAATCAAATCATGTTCCTCCTCATATTAGTTAGATTAAAAGCCAAAATCCTTATAATCTTTATAAGACTCTCCATGATCTATACCATCTCTTTTTACCTCTTTGACCTCACCCCTTATTCTCCTTTTCATTGATTCTGTTCTAGCTGCTCTGTTCTCTTTATTCTACCTGAAACAGACCAGACATGGCTCACCACCATGGTCTTTGCATTGACTCTTCCTGTCACCTAAAATTTTTTTTGTCATATATACAAATAACTAACTTGATACCTTCAAGTCTATGATGTCACTGTCTCAATGAAATTTACTCTGACTATCCTATTTAAAACTGTAATTTGCACCCTACATTTTAATCCCCCTTTCTCTGTTCTGGTATTTCTCTGTTCAATAGCACTTACCATCTTATAACATATTATATAATTTTCTTTTTATTATATTATATAACATATTATATAGTTTCCTTTTTATTGACTGTCTCCTCACCTCCTCTCCATGGAACTTAAAACTGTTAATTTTAACTTAAACTCGATGTAAAACGTTAATTTTAAGAAGGGTAAGATCTTTGACGGTTTTGTTCACTGTTGTATCCCAAATACCTATATAAATAGTACCTGGTCAATTAACAATAATTGAATGAGTAAATGTATTAATCATATATGAGATAGAGAGATTTATTCATTCCTGGGGGGTAAGGTGAGGTGAGATTAGAAATCATGGCCCACAAAGAGAGCTTTAAGATTATATCACATGGCTATTCTTTGGGTCTCATTCATGCCCCAAATTGAACAAAATTAATAATAAAAATAATTATAACTCCTAGCAGGCTTTCTTCAAATAATCATCTCACTGTTGAACCATTCTAATGCGCCAAAGGATCAAAAGTCTCATGGCCAAATCATTCTCTATGTTATTCCCATAGCAATTTTCTGAATAATATGATCAAAGCTATGTTAAATTTAATAAGGCCCAAGATATAGAAGCAGAACATTGATTATATAGTCCAAACTCTTCCCTGGCTACCTGGGTATCTTCTGAGAACTCTATGTGCTCCAAACTTAGAATGTCCCTATCTTGGATATTCATGGCCAATCCTTCTTTGTCTACTTCTTTCAAATCCTAGGCACTAAAGATACCTTTATTCTGTTATTTTTAGTCTGTAATACTATTCATCCTTCCTTTGGATAACAAAAAAATATCTAACATTTATTGAATCTTTACTAGCTGTCATATATTTTGCTAAGTACTTTATGTCACAAAAACACATTATCTGAGGATAATGATAGAAATAAAGAACCTCAAGCATGCAAGTTTAAAGAATTTTCTAAAATTCCACAGCAAGTGTTGTTGAGCCAAGATTCAAATCCAAGCAACTCTATTTCACTCTCACAGTTCCACTTATACTATCTATATAATAGTAACAGATAAAAAACCTCAAGCATGCAAATTTAAAGAATCTTCCAAAGTCCCACAGCAAGTGTTGTTGAGCCAAGATTCAAATCCAAGCAACTCTACTTCACCCTCACAGTCCACTTACTAACTTTGTCCTGCCATTTCTCTGTCTCATTCCCAGAAAAGTACGTGGTGACTATCACCTTCCTTAAGGCCAGCTGGCAACTTTGCATAGAAACACATTTCATACCATCCTGAAATTGAGCTTCTGGCAGGGAGTAGAATGAAATGATAGAAACCTAGAACACTCTTTTTCTACAGACAATTCAGGAATCTCCATTATAGGGAATCAATTAAAGTAATAATAGCTTGTATGTATATATCCATTCATATATGCTATCTAATTTAAATGCACTTATTCATTCAAGAAATATATACCAAGTATATTGCATATGCTAAGCACTGTTCTAGACATTGATAACAGTTTCATGAGCTAGGATACCAGGTATTTTCATTCCTATTTCACAAATGAATTAACCAAGACTCAGAAAAAAGTCACATGATTGCCCAATATCACACCAAGTTATTTGATGGCAAAGCAAGGACTAACCAAGGACTCTTAACTAATAGCTAAAGGTCTTTATTATCCAAACTTTCTGCAAACTAGACATATTTTTCCCTGAAACTATTCAAAGTAAGTTTCTTTTTTTGAAAAAGACTACCCAGTTCCTGGAGTCTGATACAGTTTTCCATTATCTATAGTTCTAATATTTTTTAAAAAATAAATTCAGAAAAAGAAAGAATAATTAGATGACTCAGTTATATTTTATTTCACAAACACTTGCAATATGCCAGGCACTGTTCTAACTGATTTATAAATATTAAATCACCAAATTACTAAAGAATCATTTCAAACACACCATCCTCCTCAAAAACCTGCAATACTTCCAAGCATCTATCAAATTGGAAACTCCTTATCAAAGGTCTCATACACAACAATGCACCAGAAACTTTTCTCCAAGTATGAAATTGAATATAAGTAAAAGTTTCAACATCTCCACCAGTTTTTTTAAGCCAGCTTTTCCTCTCTGCTATAGACAAATAGACACTTTTACTCTTCTTTACCCAGTTTCTTCCTGTAATCTCAATACTTTTATATATCTAGCATTTCCTCAAACCCTTTGGAATAAGTAAATTTCAAAGATCCTTCTGATAAAAAGATCTTAACATAGTTGAGAAATGGGGGCACTTCGAGGTCATCTAGTCCAATTCTCTTGGTAAGGAAGGTAAGGAAGTAGGACCTAGGAAATTAAGAAACTTTTTCACTAATTAATAGCAGAGCTGGTTTTGGACAGATGTCTAATCCTGGGCCATTTTCACAAAGGGAAAAATGAGCACATCCTGATGAACAAATAGGAAATCTAAGTAGAGCTGCATCTGCACGGTGTAATTTTTAATTTCGTCAAAATGGATTTATTGTCAAGTAAAATCATTTTTTCTTTAAGACAATTTGTATTTTTCATTATTTTTAAGAATTTCTACACTATACTGTGTAATAGTATTGATTTATGCTCTGTATTTCATATTGATCCAAAAGGACACTGTCAAGGTCTGCCTTAATCTATAATTAAAGAAGTCTCGAAAGCCATTCCCTGAGAACTTAATTCCCATCACCTTACACACTGCTCTTTAACAATCGAATACTTAGCAACAGTTTAAAGATGTATTTTTACCCTTTCCACTCTTTCTGCTAAAAGAGAAAAATCATGTTTAAAATAAATGTCTAGTCATTTGAAATAACATTTCACATTCATCTGCCCTCAGGTTTTGCTTAAGAATGCTACTCATTGACAGGGAGAAAGCAAGTTCATTGTAAATCTTTTTTCCTATTCTCTCTTCTACTAGATAAGTGCTTTCTGCCTTTTTTTTTTTTTTTATAAAAGCCCATTTAAATTCAGTATTTGTGTCCCTTCCTGACACAAAGAGCAGCAGTCATTATAAGAAACACAATCTAACACTCAAGGAAATTCTGTGAAAGGAGCAGCACTCCCACATCTCTGATCTATGAGCCCACTTTTGGATACACAAGATCCAACCCCACTTGAAATTCCACTGGGTGATGGGCAATAAGGAGGGCACTTGATGGGATAAGCACTGGGTGTTATAGTATATGTTGGCAAATTGAATTTAAATTAAAAAATTAAAGAAAAAAGAACACAGTGCTCTCTTTGATGGCATGGCTGCTTTCATGCTACAATAGCAGAAGTGAGGAGCAGAAACAGAGAATTTATAGCCTCACAAAGCCAAAAATACTAACCAGCCCTTTTGGAAAACATATGCAGACTCCTACCCTAAAAGATTAGACAGGGCAGTCCTAGGGCTTTAGGTTGCTCTTAGAGATATAAAAATAGCTTTTTTTTTTTTTTTTTTTTTTTTTAATTTTTATTTATTTATGATAGTCACACAGAGATAGAGAGAGAGAGGCAGAGACATAGGCAGAGGGAGAAGCAGGCTCCATGCACCGGGAGCCCGATGTGGGATTCGATCCCGGGTCTCCAGGATCGCGCCCTGGGCCAAAGGCAGGCGCCAAACCGCTGCGCCACCCAGGGATCCCGAGATATAAAAATAGCTTATTTCTCATCACTAAATTCAATAAAGCATGCTATAAATTTGTCAAAAAGAAAGAATGAAAGAAAGAAATTCCAATGGCTACTACATGGCTGCCCAAACACCTTAAGGCTGTTCCCTTTGCTCTCTTTGAATATTCCCCTTCTTAAATCCTCTTCCTTCTTACATTCTTTCTCATATATTCCCTGTACCTCCATCTCTGCCTCTCGCTCACCTTCTCACCTTCTCCCTTTCATTCCCCTCCCTTGTCTGATTTTCTCATCATTTCCTTCTTAAAATCATAGCAACACAGTGTTGGAACCTAACAAGTTCTATCTGACTTTCAAAACCCCTCTATTATATTATGTCCAAATGAGTATCTGATGGTTAGAAATCCCTTCCCTTTTTCAGGCCAACTCAAGTCTACCTCAATCTTTTACCTAGAGACCAGAGTGTTCAGCCTCTGGATTCACAATTAGGAAGGGTAAATCTCTCTTTACATTACCACCAGACAACAGTCACCTTTCCAGTGATAAACCCAGTTTATTTTTTTGAATCATATCTTTATGGGAGATGACACTCCTCCAACACAATAGGAATGATATTCCAGTGCAAGAGATTTATCACAAGTCAAAAGAGAGAAGGAAGGTGAGTCAGAGGCAGACAAAGAACTTGAAGAAGGCCTTTGCAAGAAATATCTAACCTCATTACCACAGAAGGAGGCCAAAGGAAGATTGGGAGATTGTTTTTATTCATCCTGGTCCTAAAGTTATTCTTTAGAATAAGACAGAAATGGTGGCAGCAAAGAGACAAAAAAGAATTCTCAGGTCATATGCAGTAAGTTCCACGGTAAGCATGTGTTAAAAGCAGAGAGAATGAGATGACTTGTGTTCAAAACACTCCTATACTTACTGGCCCTAGCCAGGTTCACTTTTCTTGTCTGCAAAACTGTGTTTAAAAAGAGAGAGAGAGAGAGAGAGAGAGAGAGTTGTAAGGATAAAATAAGAGAATGTCCGAAAAGCACAGAGGAGGTAACTGAAAGATGGGATTCCCCTTCCCCTCAGATCTAAGGTGGTGTTCCTTCCTCAAGACCTCAGTGAAGTGCAACCATGTGTTTCAGCATACACTGTAATGGAAATATTTTTTTTTTTTTTTTTTTTTTTTTAATGGAAATATTTTTAAAGTAGCCAAACTTCAGAAGATATCAAAAAAGATCACAGCAAGAGAAAATATGAAACACATCACACATATTTCTTCACTTTTCTAAATGTAATATTTAGAAATTAAGAAAGTTAAACTCCACAAATCATTCTGAATCTTGACCTTGGGTCAAAGATTTTGCTAATTGCTTTTCATTAGCTTCTAGCATTATTGGCTACAGGCTTGCCCTTGTTTCTTTACAAGCTCAAATTTCATGCTTCCAAGATGACCAATGGAAAGGCATTCACTTGCCCTCTGAGTACTACTTTCAACTAAAAATTTAGTAAAAACAATAGCTAACAGCATTAAATGCCCACTATATCAATGTACTGTGCAAGTACTTTACATAAGTTATCGCATGCAATCTTCATTGCCACACCATAAGTTATATGCCATTATTATCTCCATTTTATAAATAAAGAAGCTGATGTCAGAGGCATTAAGTACCTCAAAGCAACACAGCAAGGCAAAGATAACACCAGAACTCCAAATTAGTTCAAAGGCCCCTGTTTTGGTAGCAACCTTTTTTACCTCAGCCACAGTAACTTTTGCAGACACGTCTCTAAAGGCAAGGGGAAAATAGCAAAAAAATGAACTACTGGGACTTCTTCAAGATAAAAAGCTTCTACACAGCAAAAGAAACAGTCAACAAAACTAAAAAACAATCTACAGAATGGGAGAAGATATTTGCAAATGACATATCAGATACAGGGCTAGTATTCAAGATCTATAAAGAACTTATCAAACTCAACACCTAAAACCAAACAATCCAGGCAGGAGACATGTACAGACATTTCTGCAAAGAAGGCATACAAATGGCCAATAAGCACATGAAAAATGTTCCACATCACTTGCCATCAGGGAAATACAAACCAAAACCACAATGAGATACCATTTAACACTAGAAACAGCAAATATTTGTGAGGATGTGGAAAAAGAAACTCTCTTACACTGATTGTGAGAATGCAAGCTGGTACAGCCACTCTGGAAAACATTTCGGAGGAGATGCCTCAATATGTGAGGAATACATCTACCCTATAACTCAGCAATTGCACCACTGGGTATTTACCCTGAAGATATAGGTGAAGTGAAAAGAAAGGGCACCTGCACCCTAATGTTCATAGCACCAATGTCCACAATAGCCAAACTGTGGAACGAGCCAACATGTCCTTCAAGAGATGAATGGATAAAGATGTGGTGAAAATATATATGCAATGGAATATTATTCAGCCATCAGAAGGATGGATACCTATCATTCACATTAACATGAATGGAACTGGAGGGTATTATGCTAAGTGAAATAAGTCAATCAGAAAAAAGCAATTATCATGTGGTTTCACTCATGTGCAGAATATAAGAAATAGGGCAGCGGATCATAAGGAAAGGAGAGGAAACAGTGGGGAAAAATCAGAGAGGGAAACAAACCATTAGAGACTCTTAACTCTAGGAAACAAACTGAAGATTACTGAAGGGGAATTGGGGGGGCGGATGGAGTAACTGGGTGATGGGCATTAAGGAGAGCACATGATGTGATGAGTACTGGGTGTTACATGCAACTGATGGATTTCTGAACTCTACAATCTAAAATTAATGATGTACTATATGTTTGCTAATTGAATTTAAATTAAAAAAAAAAAAATAGGGCAGTCCGGGTGGCTCCACAGTTTAGCGCTGCCTTCAGCCCAGGGCTGATCCTGGAGACCCGGCATCGAATCCCACGTCGGGCTCCCTGCATGGAGCCTGCTTCTCCCTGTGCCTATGTCTCTGCCTCTCTCTCTCTCTGTGTCTCTCATGAATAAATAAATAAAAATCTTTTCAAAAAATAAATAAATTTAAAAAAATAAAAAACAAAGGCCTATGTTTTTAAGCAAAATATTCCACTGTCTCTATGTTTCTCTTCATTTAGTCAATAAAACTTTATTGAATGGCCCCTACATGCCAACCATTGTTTTAAGCAAATTAAAGGATATAAAGATAAATAAATCCATCTTGGATCTTCCCTTTGAAGAAGCTGAAATTTTACCAGAAAAAAATATTATAATAACAATAAAAGTGATGACAATTATAGAAAACATTTAAATAGCACTTATTATGTGCCAGGGAATATTCTAAGAACTTTATCAATATTAACTCCAACTTACTTAATTCTCCCAGGAAGCCTGTGAAATATGTACCAATTTTAAAGATAAGCAGGCTGAGGCACAGAAAAGCTAAGTAACTTTCAGAAATTGCACAGTAACATGTAGCACACTTGGGACTTGAACACAGATAGTGTTATGTCAACTCCATTGACTGTGAGCTAGGCATACATAACAATGATCCAAGGAAAACATGATGTGTGTTTAGAGAGGCACTAGTAAAATTTTGCTGCAATTAAAGAAAGGAAGAGACTACTTCTATCTGGGCAATGTAAAAATTGTCATGAAAGAAATAACTCTTGACCTGGACATTAAAGAATGAATTAGGGTCTACTCAAGGGCTGGAACAGTATCCTAGACAGAGGCATGAGCAACAGCACATAAGAGGAAAATTACAGAATGTGAAAGGGGAAAATAAAAAATCTGTTTCATTGGAACATCACTGCATCCTTGGCAATGGGAAATAGATTGAAAAAGAGAGTAAGGTTATAGCTCTTCTCTGTTTTATATTCTGAAAAAAATTAGAATATGACTTATCACTCAGACAAAGATGAATTAATTTTCCTGTTCTAATATCTCTAAGAAAAAAGGAACATTCACTTCTCAGCTTTTTATGTCTTTATTTCTTTATCAGGAACTTAGCTTAATACATGGCAGGATAGCATATAGTTTAGGAGCATAGATTTGGGAGCCAAATAGACTAGATTCACATCTGATCTCCACCACTAACTATTATGTAACATTGTGTAAGTCTCACCTCCTCCCTGCTTTTATTATTCTATACAATGTGTATGATAAAGTATAGTTTCCAGGACTCAAGGAAAGAATATATAATACAGCACAAAGTACCTCCTTGGCACTCATTAAATATTAGATACTATTATTATTGAGTCTTTTGCTATTAATTTTGTATTAATTTTACCTTCTTCTGCTGGTTTCTCTCTCTCACTTACACACCTAACATATATCTGTATATGTCTAGATGACATCCAAAATACTTAACAACCAGTACAGCTTAGCACTAGCCAGTCAGAATATACACTGGTCACAATAAAATATATGTACACTGGCTAAATACCAACTTTGGCAATATGGAAATTTCTGAAAATAATCATGGATCTTAAAACAGACCATTTTCACAAGCAAATTAAATTAGAAATTTAGATAGATGGTAAATAAAATGAAGTTCTAGCTTATTGAACAAATGCAAACTATATGGTAACAGTGAAAGTGTGCCAGAACTAACATGATCATTCCAAAACTCATATACCAGGGTCCTTCAAATAAATAATAAATACATAGACACCTAATGAAGCAATAGTCATAACTTATTTAGTTTTAAAGAAATATCTGAAAAAGTTCCATGGCAAAGACAATTTAAAACAACAAAAAATATATACTATGGGTCTAGGTAGGTTAGAGAAAGCATTTCTTGGTGGACTAAAAACCATATTACACCAAGATATCTTAAAAATAAGTAAATAGGCACTTCTCTTGGGGGAAAAAAATAATAATGACATCCTACACAAACCTTTCTTATTTAACATTATTATAAGAGATCTAAAAAGGCAATTCACAACAGTACAGCCAAATTTGCAGAAGATATTAGTTCTTCCAGGTAGTGAAATGCCAAGCCAATAGGAATAAATCATGTAAGTGAAATGAAAATTGTCAAATGAAATGCAATGTAGATCAGGATTAAATATACTTGTTAAAAGAAAATGAATTCATATATGCCTATAAAATTTTGAAATCCAAGTTGTAGTTAGATAGGAAAGAAATACAAGAATAATTACAGACTAAAAATATTACTAAGAGAGCAATTCATTACATTTGTCATGACAAAGAGAAGAAGAAAATACTGGATAATATTGGGAAAAAATCTTAAAAATAAGATAAAATTTGTTCTACTCTTATATAAAAATCTACCATCTGAGTCAAGAATACTGTGTACTGATGGGGAAAGGATTGTATCTTCAATAAATACTGTTGGGAAAACTGCATATCCACAAGCAAAAAAAAAAAAAAAAAAAAAGGAATGAAATTGGACCCTTAAATCACACCATACACAAAAATTGACTCAAAAATTGATTAATAAATGTAAGACTTGATACCAAGAAACTCATGAAAGAAAATATAAGCAGAAAGGTCCTGACATTTGCCTTAACAATAATGCTTTGGATGTGACACAAAACCACACAAAACAAAATAAGACATAAACAGATACAATTGCATGAACTAAATATTTCTGTATAACAAAAAAAAAAACAGTAAAGAAAATGAAAAAGCAATCAATGGAATAGGAGAAATTATTTGAAAACTGTATATCTGATAAAACTGTATATTCTGTATAACTGAAATATACAAGGAATTCATTCAACTCAATAGCAATAAACAAATAACCCAATCTTAAAATTCGATAAAGGGCTTGAATAGACATTTTTCCAAAGAAGAAATATAAATAGGCACTGAGTTACATAAAAAGCTGTTCAACATCACTAATTATTAGGGAAATGTAAATAAAACCACAGTGAGATTTTACTTCACACTTTCCTAAAATGGGTATTATCAAAAAGTCAGAAGACAACAAGAATGTGGAACAAATGAATTCCTATACACTGTTGGTGAGAATGTAAATTGGTATAGCAACTATTGAAAACTGTATGGATGTTCCTTAAAAATTTTTTAAAAAAATAGAACCACCATATGATCCAGCAATCCCATATCTGAGTAATTACCTAAAATAAATAAAATCAGTATTTTTAAAGATATATTTGCACTCCCATGGTCAATGCAGCATTATTCAAGGTGGCCAAG
Source organism: Canis aureus (assembly GCF_053574225.1). Classification (NCBI taxonomy): domain Eukaryota; kingdom Metazoa; phylum Chordata; class Mammalia; order Carnivora; family Canidae; genus Canis; species Canis aureus. The sequence goes on from NC_135642.1 coordinate 25,219,308, forward strand.
ACATGGAAACAAAATCTAAATATCTGTTGAAATGTTTCTTTTTAAATGTGGGTATGTGCTTCATAACACAACATAATATTATTAAGTCTTAAAATTGGAAGGAAATCTTTATTCCAATGATGCAAGAATATTTCAATATGCCCAAATCAATCAACATGATATACCACATCAACAAAATGAATGATAAAAATTATATGATCATATCAATAGACAGAAAAGGCATTTGACAAAATTTAATATCCATTCATAATAAAAACTACTAACAAAGTGGATTTAGAAGGAATATACCACAACATAATAAAGGTCTTATGTGAAAAACCCACAGCAAACATCATACTCACTGGGGAAAAACTGAGAGCTTTCCCTCTAAGGTGAGGAACAAAACAAGAATGTCCACCCTCATCACTTTTATTTGACATGGTAGTGAAAGTCCTAGCCACAGCAATCAGAAAACAAAAGGAATAAAGGCATCCAAATTGACAAGTAAGATATAAAACTGTCACTATTTTCAGAAGACATGATACCATAGACACCCCTAAAGACCACCAAGAAACTACAAGAACTAATAAATGAATTCAGTAAAGTTGCAGAATACGAAGTCAACATACAGAAATCTGTTGTATTTCTATATACTAATAATGAAGCGGCAGAAAAAGAAATTAAGAAACAATCCCATTTATAATTGCACCAATGGGCAGCCCCAGTGGCCTAGCGGTTTAGTGCCGCTGTCAGCCTGAGGCGTGATCCTGGGGTCCTGGGATCGAGTCCCACGTCGGGCTCCCTGCATGGGGCCTGCTTCTCCCTCTGTCTGTGTCTCTGCCTCTCTCTCTCTCTCTCTCTGTGTGCCTCTCATGAATAAATAAAATATTTAAAATATATACATATATATATATATAATTGCACCAAAAATAATATAGCACCAGCAATAAATTTAACCAAGGTGGTGAAAGACTTGTACTCTGAAACCTATGAAACATTGATGGAAGAAACTGGAGAAGACACACATACACACACACAAAAAAAAAGGAAAGATACTCCATGTTAATGAATTGGAAGAGCAAATACTGTAAAAATGTCCATACTACCCAAAGAAATCTACAGATGTAATATAATAACTATCAAAATACCAACAGCATTTTTCATAGAACTGGAACAAACAATCCTAAAATTTGTATGGAACCACAAAAAAACCTGAATAGCCAAAGCAATCTTGAAAAAAGAAAAACAAAGCTGGCTGTATCACAATTCCAGACTTCAAACTATACTACAAAGCTGTAGTAATCAAAACAGTATGGCACTGGCATGAAAATAGACACATAGGTCAATGGAACAGAATAGAAAACCCAGAAATAAACCCACGATTATATGGTCAAATAATCTTTGACAAAGGAAGAAAGAATATGCAACGGGAAAAAGGTAGTCTCTGACAAATGGTGTTGGGAAAACTGGACATGCAAAAGAGTTAAACTAGACCACTTTCTTACACTAGAACCATAAATTCAACCATAAATTCAAAGTGGATTAGACTTAAATGTGAGACCTGAAACCATAAAACTCCTAGAAGAGAGCACAGGCAGTAATATCTCTGACATTGGCCATAGCAACATTTTTCTAAATATGTGTCCAGAGGCAAGGAAAATAAAACAAAAATAAACTATTGGGACTACATCAAAATAAAATAAAAAGCTTTTGTACAGCAAAGGAGATAATCAACAAAACTAAAAGGCAACCTATGGAATGAGAGAAAATATTTGCAAATTACATACCAATAAAAGGTTAGTATCCCTATATATGAGGAACTGATACAACTCACATGAGAAAAAAACAACAACAAATAAGCCAATTATAAATGGGCAGAAGATATGAACAGACACTTCTCCAAAGAAGACATACAGAGGGCCAACAGACACAGGAAAAGATGCTCAATATCACTCATCATCAGGGAAATGCAAATCAAAACTACAGTGAGATATGACCTTGCATCTGTCAGAATGGCTAAAATCAAAAACACAAGAAACAATAAGTGTTAGTGAAGATGTGGAGAAAGGGGAATCCTCTTGTGCTGTTGGTAGGAAAGCAAACTGTTGCAGCCAGTGTGGAAACAGTATGGAGGTTTCTTAGAAAGACAAAACATGAGAGACTAACTCTGAGAAATGAACAAGGGGAAGTGGAAGGGGAGGCGGGCAGGGGGATGGGGTGACTGGGTGACGGGCACTGAGGAGGGTACTTGAAGGGATGAGCACTGGGTGTTATACTATATGTTGGCATATCAAACTTCAATAAAAATATAATTAATAAATAAATAAATAAATAAATAAATAAATAAATCCATCCAGTAATTGCACTATTGGGTACTTATCACAGAAATACAAAAAACACTAATTCAAAAGGAGTCATGCACCTGTAGTTTATAGCAACATTATTAATAAGAGCCAAATTATGGAAGCCACCCAAGTATCCATCAATAAATAGATGAATGGACAATGAATTGGAGTATATATACAGTGGAATATTATTCAACCATTAAAAAAGAATGAAATCTTCCTGTTTGCAACAACATGGATGGAGCTAGAGAGTATAATGCTAAGTGAAATAAGTTAGTCAGAGAAAGATAAATAGCTATGATTTCACACATATGTAGAATTTAAGGGAAAAAGTGAATAAGCAAAGGAAAAGAGAGAGAGAGATAAACCAAGAAGACTCAATGTGATTTATTACATTGACTTTCAAATATTGAACCACCCTTGCAACCCAGGAATAAATCCCACTTGATTGTGGTTAATTATTTTTTTAATTTGGTGTTGGATTCAGTTTGCTAATGTTTCATTGGGGATTTTTTATCTATGTTCCTCAGAATATTAGCCTGCAGTTCTCTTTTTTCATAGTGTCTTCCTCTCTTTCAGGAATGAAGGTATGCTGGCCTCATGGAATGAATCTGGAAGCTTCTCATCCTCTTCTATATTTTGGAATAGTGTGAGAAGAATGGGTATTAACTCTTCTTTAAATGTTTGGTAGAATTGACCTGTGAAGACATCTAGTCATTGATTTTTGTTTGTTGGGAGTTTTTGATTACTGATTAAATTTCATTACTAGTATTTTGTTCAAATTTTCTTTCTTCCTGAGTTAGTTTTGGGAGGTTATGCTTCTAGGAATTTATCCATTTCCTCTAAGTTTCCCAATTTGTTGGCATATAATTTTTTTTTATAATTTTATTCTCTTATAATCCTTTGTATTTTTATGGTGTCGGTTTTTATTTCTTCTCTTTCATTTCTAATTTTATTTATTTGAGTTCTCTCTGTGTGTGTGTGTGTGTGTGTGTGTGTCCTCTTTTCTTTCTTTCTCTTTCTTTATGAGTCTGGTGAAAGGTTTATCAGTTTTGTTGATTTTTTCAAAGAACCAGCTCCTGGTTTTAGTAATCTGTTTTATTGGTTTTTAGCCTCTATTTCATTTATTTCTGCTCTAATCTTTATTATTTCCTTCCTTCTACTACTTTGGACTTTGTTCTTTTTTGTAGCTCCTTTAGGTGTAAGGTTAGATTACTTGACATTTTCTTGCTTCTTGAGGTAGGCCTACATTGCTATACTCTTCCCTCTTTGAATAGTTTTTGTTGCATCCCAAAGGTTTGGGGGCATTGTGTTTTCAATTTCATATGTCTCCACGTACTTTTTTATTTTCTTTTTGATTTCTTGGTTGACTCATACATTGTCTTGGTTTTTTTTAAAAGATTTTATTTATTTATTTGAGAGAGAGAGAGAGTGCATGAGAGAGAGAGATCACAAGCAGAGGGAAGGAGTAAAGGGAGAAGCAGGCTCCCCACTGAGCAGGGAGCTCAGATGCTAGACTGAGGATCATGACCTAAGCTGAAAGCAGAAGCTTAACCAACTGAGCCACCCCAAGGACCCTGACCCATTCATTGTTTAGTAGCATGTTATTTAAACTCCGTGTATTTATGTTCTTTCCATATTTTTTTATGATTGATTTCTACTTTCATACCATATGGCCAAAAAAGATGCATGATACGATTTCAATCTTTTTGAATTTGATGAGACTTGTTTTGTGGTCTAACATGTGACCTATTCTGGAGAACATTTCATGTGTACTTGAAAATAATGTATACTTCCCTGCTTTGGGATGGAGTATTCTGAATGTATCAGTTAAATCCATCAGATCCAATGTGTCACTCAAAGCCATTGTTTCCTGTTTATACTCTGTCTGGATGACTTATCCATTGATGTAGTTGGGATGTTGGAAGTCTACTACTATTATTGTATTACTATTGATTTCTTCCTTTATATCTGTTAATAGTTGCTTTATGTTTGTTTGGATGCTCTCACGTTGGTACATAAATACTTACAATTGTATATTCTTGTTGGATTGTTCTTTTTATAATTATATAGTGTCCCTCTTTGTCTCTTGTTACATTCTTTGTTTTTTTTTTTTTTTTTTTTTTTAAAGATTTTATTTATTTATTTATTCATGAAAGACTGAGAGACAGAGAGAGCCAGAAACAAAGGCAGAGGGAGAAGCAGGCTCCATGCACCGGGAGCCTGATGTGGGATTCGATCCCGGGTCTCCAGGATCACGCCCTGGGCCAAAGGCAGGCGCCAAACCGCTGCGCCACCCAGGGATCCCTACATTCTTTGTTTTAAAGTCTATTTTGTCCAATATAGTGTGGCTACCCCAGCTTTCTTTTCACTTCCATTTGCATAACAAATGGTTTTCTATCCCTTCCTCTTCAATCTGTATGTGTCTTTAAGTCCGGAATGCATCTCTTGTAGTCAGCATATAATTGGGTCTTGCTTTTTTTTTTTTTTTTCGTATTATTCATTCCATCACTGTATGTCTTTGGATTGGAGCATTTAGTGTATTTACATTATTAGTAATTATTAGTAGGTATGTACTTATTGCCATTTTTTTACTTGTTTTACAGATGTTTTTGTAGTTCTTTGTTCCTTTCTTCTCTTGCTCCCTTATGTTGTGGTTTGATGGCTTCCTTTAGGAATATGCTTGGATTCCTTTCTTTTTATTTTTGCATATCTACTACTGTTTGATTTGTGATTGCCTTTAGGTGTATAAATAAGTCTATATTAAGCTGATGGTCACTTAAGTTTGAGCCCATTCTAAAAGCACTCAATTTTTATTCTCCCCCATATTTTATACATATTATATCATATTTTACATCCTTTTATTTTGTGAATCTCTTGACTGATTTTTATAGATATAACTGATTTTACTGCTTTTGTGCTTTAACCTCCATACTGGTTTTATAAATGATTAATCTACTTTTATTATATTTGTATTATCCTGTGAAACTTTTCCTTTCCTAATTTTCTTACTCCTGATTATGGCCTTTTCTTTCCATTCAAAGAATTCTTTTTAATATTTCTTGTAAGTCTCATTTAGTGGTGCTGAACTCCTTTAAGTTTTGTTTGTCTAGGAAACTCTTTATCTCTCCTTCTATTCTGAAAGATATCCTTGCTAAATAGATTATTCATGGTTGTAGGTTTTTTTCTGTTTCAGAACTTTGAGGATATCATGCTACTTACTTTTGGCCTGCAAAGTTTCTGCTGAAAAAGCAGCTCAGAGCCTTATGGGGTTTCTCTTGTATACAACTGTTTTCTTTTTTCTTGATGATTTTAAAATTCTCTAGCACTTTTTGCCATTTTAATTATGATGTGTCTTGGTGTAGACTGCCTTGGGTTGATTTTGATGAGGGCTCTCTGTGCCTCCTGGACTGGATGCCTGTTTTCTTCCCCAGATTAGGGACATTTTCATCCTATTTCTTCAAATAAATTTTCTGCCCCCTTTTCCTCTCTTTTCTTACTGGAATCCCTTTAAGTTAATATTATTAACCTGATGACATCACTGAGTTCGCTTAATCTATTCTCATTTTTTGTTACTCTTTTCTCTTTATGCTGTTGGGTTGGTCGCTTTCCATCACCCAGTTGTCCAGGTCACTGATCCATTCTTCTGCTTCCTCTACTCAACTATTTATTCCCTCTAGTGTATTCTTAAAATAGGTTATTGAATTATTCATCTCTGATTATTTTTTACATTTTCTCTTTTTGTTGAATGGCTCACTGAGATCTTTTACTCTCTTCTCAAGTCCAGTAAGTATCTTTATGACTCTTTCTATGAATTCTCTATAGGGCATATGGCTTATCTCTGTTTCATTTTGCTGTGATTTGTCCTGTTCTTTAATGTGGGATGTGTTTCTCTGTCTCCTCATTTTGTCTAACTTTCTGTATTTGTTTATATATATATATTAGAAAAGTCAACTACTTCTCAAATCTTCAATATAGCGCCCTGTGGTACAATGTTCCCTGTTCACAAGAACCAAGTGTTTCAGGGGTGACTCTTTGTGTGTTGCATGCACTGTACTATTGTGACTGTGGTATGTTTTCTTCAGTCCTGTCAGCTGCAATGGCGTTCTTTATTGTGGGCAGAGTTTGGTCCCTGTGCTATTAGGGGCCAGTCTGGGACTGCCATAATCTTGTAGTTGAGTCAGGCTAGCTGCCTCTCTCAGTCCATTTGCCAGGATTGAACTTCAGAGTACTCTCCCTACACTGTCACCAGAGAGGCTTTTGTTGGTGGACAGAGCCTGCAGTCAGACCACATGTCTGCTCTCAGTCCGTCTGTTTGGGTTGCAGTGACCTTGAACTACAGGGCTCTCTCCTTGTGCTGCCCTTTGAGGTTTTTATTTGTGGATAGGGCTAGCAGTCAGATCAGATATCTGCCTCTAGCCCACCATTGGGACTGCAGTTGAATTGGTGTGTGGCTATCTTCCCCTCTCCTCAGGGCAAGAGTCACTTTGCAGTGGTGCTGGTCACTGTTGGGGTTGCTTGCAGAATTAGACATATAAAGTACCTTTGGAGGGACTTCTGGTGAGCAGGGCAGGTTGGATGGGGAAAGTCCACAGCAGAATGTGGGGTCAGAGTGCACAATGTTATGAAGCTATGTTGAGAATATTTTTTTGGTTCCCACAGGTGTCCATAGGTATCTAGGTTGGGATTGTTTTGTTTTGTTTCGTTTTTTTGTTATGCTGGCTCTTTAAAGTCAGGGACTCAGTTCCTATGCCCTCCAGCTCTCCCAGAGCTGAGACTCCTGATTTCTAAAGTTCCCAGTGTTGAACTCTAACAGTTGTAAAAATTCAAGAAGTTAAGCCCCGCTGGTTTTCAAAGCCAAGTATTATGGGGACTTGTCTTCCACTGCAGGTCCCCTATGCCTGGGGTGCTTGGGGTACCCGAAGTGCCTGTGGTGAGGTCTGTTCCTCTCCCTTCTCCATGCTTGCTGTCTCCTTCCCATTTATGGTTAGTCTCACCAACTAGTTTGATTCCCAGCTTTGACTCCACCTTTCCCCCTATTTTTGACATGGCCTCCACCCTATGATTAACTATGGAGATTCTGTTCTGTCAGGCTTCAGTTAGTTTCCAGGGTTAGTTGCAGTGATGTAGCTGTTATTTAGGTGTGTTCATGGGAAGAGATGAGCTTAGGATCCTCCTACTTCACCATCTTCCCAGGCTCCCCTTGTCTCTATTCTAATCTACATTACCACCAACAGTGCATGAGGGCTACTTTTTCTCCATATCATCACCAATACTTGTTATTTCTTGTCTTTTTGATACTAGATATTCTGACTTATATAAGGTGATATCTCATTATGGTTCTGATATGCATTTCCCTGATGATTAGTGATGTTGGGCATCTTTTCATGTGTCTGTTGACCATCCATATATCTTCTTTAGAAAAATGTCTATGATGTATCTCATAAGGGAATAATACCCAAAATATGCAAAGGATTTATACAACTCAACACCAAAAAAAAAAAAAAAAAACCCAAACAATCCAATTATAGTGAATATTCTGGCATATGATTTGTAAAGGAGTCTATAAGTGAATTTCTTTTATATCTTCAATAGTGATTGCCCATTTGATTGGTGTAGAATCATATCTATAAATCTTAATTTGTACACATATTCATATATTCATTAGCTTTTGGGCTTCCTATTCTATAAATTCCCAGTTTATAACTCTATTCACTTTTCTATCAGATATACTGCCTTTTTCCTGATTATTTTCAAGAGTTTCTTGAATATTCTTACACACATGAGCAGGGTGGGAAGGGCAGAGGGAGAGACAAACAAAGGGAATCTTAGGCAGGCTTCTTGCTCAGCCTGGAGCCTGATGCAGGGCTCGATCTCATGACCCTGGGATCATGACCTGAGCCAAATTCAAGAGTCAGACATATAAACAACTGAGCCACCTAGGCACCCCTTAAATATTCTTAATATTCATTTCTTAGCAGTTTTATACATTGGAAATATCTTCTCCTGGTTTCTCCCCAACTGTTAACAGTATAAATTTTTCACCCTAAGGTTTAGGATTGAAAGTAATAAATAAAGATCCTTTCCATACCAAAGATGTTTGCCAAAATTTAATTCTATAGACTTAAATTTTTATGCTTGGCTTTTTAATTCGTTTGTAGTCCATCTTCATATATAGTAATTGCTAAGAATTCAACTTTATTTTTCTCCATATAAGGAGTAGATTTTCTCAGCAGCAGTGACCAAAAAATCCACCCTTGGTTTGTGATGTTTCTTTTATCATATATTAAGGTCACATATATATAACTCTCCATCTGCATTCTCAATTCTGTTGTTATTGGTTTACTTGTCTATTTATGTGCCACTCTTCACTGTTATTATTGCTATTAATTTTCTGTATATCTTCATATCTTCATATCTAATAGGGAGTGTTCCTCTTCTTTGCCTACTTTGTGTTTCTATGAATTTGAATTTTATGTTTTTAGATTCTACATACAAGTGAGGTCATACAGTATTTTCCTCTCTCTTATGATTTATTTCACTTAACATAATGCCCTCAAGGTCCATCCATGTCACAAATGGCAAGATTACCTTCTTTTTTAAGGCTGAACAATATTCCATTGTATGTATATATACCATATTTTCCTTATGCATTCATCTGCCAGTGGACACTTAAGTTGTTTCCACATCTTGGTTATTGTGAATAATGCTGCAATGAACATGGGAATGCAGATATCTCTTTGGTGCAGTGATTTCATCTCCTTCAGACAAATACCCAGAAGTAGGATTGGTGGGTGGAATGGTAATTCTACTCTTAATTTTTTTAGGAACCTCCATATTTTTTCCAGAGTGGCTATACCACTTACATTCCCAGCAACAGTGCACCAGGTTCTCTTTCCTACACATCCTTGCCAGCATTTGTTTTCTCTTGTTCTTTTTTGGATAGCTATACTAACAGGTGTGAGGTGATATTTCATTATGGTTTTGATTTACATTTCCTGGATAATTACTGATGCAGAACACTTTTTCATATATTTGGCCATTTGTGTGTTTTCTTTGGAAAAAATATCTATTCAAGTCTTCTATTTTTAATTGAATTGTTTATTTGCTATTGAGCTGTATGAGATCCCTATATATTTTGGATATTAACCACTCATCAGTGAAACAGTTTTCAAATAATTTCTGCCATTCTGTAGGTTACATTTTCATTTTGTCAGTTGTTTCTTTTGACAAACAAATCTTTTTAGTTTGATGTATTTCCACTCGTTGATTTACTTATGTTGCATGTGATTCTAATGTCATACCAGAAAATCACCACCAAAATCTTCATCAAAGGATTTTTTGTGTGTTTTCTTCTAGTTTTGTGGTTGAGTCTTATGTTTAAGTTCTTAATCCATTTGTGTTTATTTTTGTAAGTGGTGTAAAATAGGAATCCAATTTCATCCTTTTGCATGTAGATATCTAGTTTTCCCAGCAACACTTATTTTAGTGACTAAAATAAGGATCCTTTTCCCAATGAGTATTCTCAGCTCCCTTGCCAAATATTAGTTAACCATATATGTTTGGGTTTCTTTCTGGGCTCTCAATTCTGTTCCATTGATCCATGTGTCTATTCTTATGTCAGTACCATATTGTTTAAATTACTATAGCTTTGTAATACAGTATGAAATTAGTAAGTATGATGCCTCCTACTTTGTTTGTTCTTAAGATTGCTTTGGCTATTCAGAATCTTTTGTGGTTCCATATGAGTCTTAGGATTGCTTTTTCTATTTCTGTAATAAGTGCCATGGAAATTGTGATAGGGATTGCATTGAATCTATAGATGGCTGTGGATAATATATACATTTTAACAATATTAACTTTTCTAAGCCATGAATATGAGATATCTATTTACTTGTGTCTTCTTCAATTTATTTCATCAATGTCTTACAGTTTCTGGTGTATAAATCTTTCACCTCCTTAGTTGAATTTATTTCTAAGTATTTTATTGTTTTTGATGCTATTATAAATAGAATTGTTTTCTTTATTTCTCTTTCAAATAGTTTATTATTAGTGAATAGAACTATAACTGGTTTTGTATGTTGAATTTTTCACCCTGAAACTTTACTGAATTTGTTTATTAGGTCTAACAGGTTTTTTGGTGGAGTCTCTAGGATTGTGTATATACAAGATCACTAACGTATATGTTAGAATAAATGTTCTGTGTTCTCCAGAGTTCTGATAACATTTTAATATAGACTTAAACTTTTTTTATATATTTATATGTGGGAAAATGACAAATTTACAATGTTATGATATTCAACTATGAATATAATGTTTTCCCAATTATTCTGATCTTGATTCTCTTTATCAGAATTGGAATACAGGATTTGAAAAATAGCACCTAAATTACCAAAAAAAAAAATTCTTAACATATTATCCAAAGTGCTTTGTACATGTCTGAAAATTTAAAGAACTCTTTATCCCCAAGAGATAGTGGTGTCTGGAACTATTAATAAGTTAGGATGACCATCCCCTAGTCAGTTAAGCGAAACTGAGGCTATGAGAGAATACATGCTCTTTGAAGCTAATGTCACAGAGGAAAATCTTATCATCTGATATTATGCCCTCTTTTCTATTATTGTCAGACAGAATCATGGGCTTCATATATCAGGAATCTGGTCTGACTCAGGTGAATATCATGCAAGTGGGAAACTGGAGACTGTTCTAAAAACTTGTTTTTTCTAACTATATATGTGGTTCACCTGCAGAAAGCAGGTATACATAACTCTGGAAATAAATTTGCAAGAGAACCTGATTCCTACAAAGAAAGAATAAATGTCATTAACTGATTGAGAGAAGGAGAAAAGGAACATTAAAAATGGGAACCCCTCTCTGATGAAAACCTGTTTGTTCTTTGGCTAATTTTGGGAAAAAAGAACTAACTTTCTGAAATGTTCAGAATCCCAGAATTTATCCAATTTGTTATATTGGGTTGTGGGAAGAAATACATTCTTCCCTCCCTTATTCTCTCAACCCAGGTATTCCTCGTCCCAGTATCATAAGCCATGCTAGTACTTCCCTCTAAGGTTTTCTTTTTTTTTTTTTTTAGAAATAATTTTTTTAAAGATTTTATTTATTTATTCATGAGAGATACAGAGAGAGAGAGAGAGAGAGAGAGAGAGGCAAAGACCCAGGCAGAGGGAGAAGCAGGCTCCATGCAGGGAGCCTGACGTGGGACTCGATCCCAGGTCTCCAGGATCACACCCTAGGCTGTAGGCTGCACTAAACCACTGAGCCACCAGGGCTGCCCCCCTCTAAGGTTTTCTGACAGTCATTTATAGCACTGGAGGACATATCAACTGTGTCCTGCACCTACCATATTTTCATTACTTTGCTAAAGATCTTTATTCCATTTGGAAAACCCTCTACTCCACCTTCTATCAATTAGGTGAACTCCATTCATCAAGGCTGAAATTAAAATATTATCTCCTCTCTATAGCTTTCTTTTATCTTTTCATCCTTATAGACAGAATAAATTGATCCTTCATTTCAGCTCCCACAATCTTTTTTATGTTTCCCTAATTATTATATATGTCTCACTTATCTCACTGAATTTTAGTTTATTATTTTAATTTGTTAATATATATAAAGTTCTTAAAATGGCGCTGGGTATGTGGTATGCATCATATAAGCATTGCCTATCATAATAGCATTATTAATATCATCATTACTCTTTGTGTATATGTCTCGTCTATCAGCACTTGGCATTTCTCAAGGGCAAGAATAATGCCTGTTTTATTTTTACTTCCCCAGTGCCTGGTATAGTATATAGCATACAGTAGAAACTCAAATTTTTATTGAATTAAGTTCCTTCAGGACAGTGGGGACTGCCATGTCTAAAACTGAAGCATGATTCTGACTTTGAACTTTCCAAGTCTATTAATCTTAAACTAAATATTTGGCTGTTCTGCTCCTCAACTGCTGTAATCATTTAGGTGCTATAACCACTACTAGTGAAATCATCCAAAATAATTGAGGTACACCCAATCTATGGTACAAGGAAGACATGCCAAACACCCTATCAGAACTCCTATTCAATGAGAAAAGAAATCATTTATTTTCTATTGGTTCATTGCTAGGATGTCTGAACAATCTTTGCCACTGAATTGCAATAAAGTTTGGTGACTTTATTTCCAGTAAGTAAATAGTTGTATATTCATGATTACTTCATCTTTTCTCCCAAATCAATTGTGTTTGAGGCATGATAGGAGAAATGAATCACATGTACCAAACTAATATCCACAATTACTTTTTTTTTAATTTGGGAAGAATTTAATCTCTCCCCAGTACTCATCATGTTTATGACCTAAGATGTCAATATATCATGCTTTTTCAACTGAGTCAATTTTCTGCTGAAATGAATGTATTGCCCTTCTTTCTCAATTCAATTCTGTGGAGCTAGTCTTGATAAGTTATTCTGGGAGAAAAAAAAATATGTGTTAGACATTTCTCATCTAGACAACCAAATCATAGATACATTATAAACAAGATCCACCTTCCCAACCAAAAAATATAGTCTTAACACCCACACAAATGGCAAAGCATGCATATCTTGACACTTGTCAATGAAGTTACACATATTCATATACACCCACACACACACACACAAATCTGAATTACTCCCTAAGTGTGTGTGTCATGCAGGGAGAGGAGCTATGGAGGGTACAAGTCAGCAAAATCAAGTCATCTTTACCTGAATTAACCTCAGAAACACACTTTCCCATACTGCTTGTCTTCCTATTGCATGTCTAGAGACTGGCATCCCTTGGTTCCAGGCTACACATTTCCCAGCAAGCCACCTATTCACGTGGTGAATACTAGGGATGCCTAGGACACAAGGGAAGAGAGAGCCTTGATCCTTTCAGTCCTAGATCTTCTAATGCAGTGGCCATACTGTTCTCAATGAGAACTTCCTTGGCCCATGACCCTTCTAGGATTTCATCTTTCTAGAAAAGGAAGCTACTCAGGAAATTTCATCATCATTTCAATCTATACCAGCCTCTCTTATTGCCCAAGAAATTATTAAAATCTGCAAAGAAATATCCCTAACACATGGGCATTAGAAATTAGTTGGGGGCAAAAAAGCTAAAAAGCTAAAAGATATGTTGAATTGATTCTAGGATTTCTCTGGAGCAGATAGGTTTTACCAAATTTCTTGGGTTCCATCTTCACTGCATAATATCACCTTGTCCATTCAAGTTAAACTGAAGCTGCACAGATAAGAGGAAGTGAGAGAGGGAGAGGAAGAGAACTGATATACATATAAGTATAGATAGTAACAGATGCTATTTCTGAATAACTGGATTGAAGCCATTATATTAGATTTGAAGTTATGATTATGGAATGAAGTCCTAAAATTGATGTAAGATTCTACATACTGTGGTCATGGGAAGATGAACAAAAAGAAATGGACTATGAGAGATGAGGCATGAGCAGAACAGACTGGAGGTTTAGGGAACCATGTAGGGAGGTAACCATTCACTTTACTTCTGCAAAGAATCTGACAGCATTCTAGTTTCCTTATCACTGACATAAGTAGACAATGCCCTTGGAATGGACAATGGCATGTCCAGAATGGGCATTTGCAACACAGAGTGGCAAATTCTCCTCAAACAGCTTTGCATATACAGTCAGTCGAGGGTATGGAAGTAAATACTAGTGATCAGAACAATTCCATTTACAATTGCATCAAAAGTAAAATAAAATGAGTAACACTCTCTGGTCCCCTCCCTCTTCAGGGGCTTTTTACTGTAACTTTACTATCCTCAATAAACTTTGTTTTGGGGTGCCTGGGTGGCTCAGTTGGTTAAGCATCTGCCTTCAGCTCAAGTCATGATCCCAGAGTCCTGGGATTGATTCCTGCATCAGACTCCCTGCTCAGTGGGGCACCTGCTTCTCCTTCTCCTTCTCCCTCTCCCTCTGCTGCTCTCTCTGCTTGTGCTCTCTTGCTCTCTTTCTCTATCAAAGAAATAAATAAAATCTTTTTAAATATTTAAAAAAATACAAATAAAGTAAGATAAAATAAAATACTTAGGAATAATCTAACCTAGGAAACAAAAGACTTGAAGACAGAATCCTTTAAAACATTGCTGAAAAAAACTAAAGAAGTCACAAATAAATAGAAAGACATCCTAAGTTAAGGAATTGGATGACATGATATTGTTAAGATGTCCATACTACTCAAAGCAATCTACAGATTCAGTGCAATCCGTGTCAAAGTCACAATGGCATTTTTTTTGTTGCAGAAATTTAAAAAATTAAATTCATATGGAATCTCAAGAGATTCCATATAGCCAAAACAGTTTTGAAAAGAACGAAGTCATTGGCTCACATTTCCTAATTTCAAAATATATTACAAAGCTCTAGTAATCAGAACATAGTAGTGCCATAAAGACTAACAAGCTGATGGAATAGAATAGAGAGCCCCAAAATAAACCCTTGAATACATGGTCAAATGATGTGTGATGAGGATAGCAAGACCATTAAATAGAGAAAGGATAGTCTTTCACCAAATGGTGCTAGGAAAACTGGATATCCAAATATGAAAAATATGAAATTGGAAGCACATTTTAAACGAATATCACAGTTGATTCAAATAGTTTAAAGACATAAAATGAAGACTAAAACTGTAAAGCTTCTAGAAAAAAAGCCATAGGAAAACATTTCATGACAATGGACTTTGTAACAATTTTTGCATATGATACCAGAAGCACAGGCAACAAAAGCAATAATAGATAAATGTAACTATATCAAACTTTAAAACTTTGTGTTCCAAAGGACATGATAAATAGAGTGAAAAGGAAAGGTAGGAAATGAGAGAAAATATTTAAAAATCATATATCTGATAAATGGCTAATATTTAGAATAAATAAAGAACACTTAAAACTCAACAACAAAAAAACTCAACAAAAAAATCAAATAATCAAAATGGTCAAAGGACTTACATAATTCTTCAAAGATAGTATACAAATAGCCAACAAGAATATAAAAAGAAAAAAAAGAATATAAAAAGATGTTTAACATCACAAATCATTAGAGAAATGCAAATTTAAAAGCTGATGAGAAATCACCTTACATCTGTCATGTCAAGATGGCTATTATCGAAAGAAAGAGAAGCAGGGCAGGGGAGGTAGGAGAGGAAAGGGAGAGGAGAGGAAAGGAAAGGAAAGGAGAGGAAAGGAAAGGAGAGGAGAGGAGAGGAGAGGAGAGGAGAGGAGAGGAGAGGAGAGGAGAGGAGAGGAGAGGAGAGGAGAGGAGAGGAAAGGAAAGGAAAGGAAAGGAGAAAGGGAAAGGGAAAGGGAAAGGGAAAGGGAAAGGGTTAGGGAAAGGGAAAGGGAAAGGGAAAGGGAAAGGGAAAGGAGAGGAAAGGAAAGGAGGAGGAAAGGAAAGGAAAAATAAGTGCTGGTGAAAATGTGGGGAATTTGGAATGTTTATGATTATACTTAACATTACTGAACTTTATCCTTAAAAATGTAAAGTTAAGCTTTATGTAATGTGGTTTTTACCACAATAAAAAGAAAAAAAAACACTAAGAGTCCCTACATTTGATGAAGCAGTTTTATCTGTATATGGCACATATCTTGGGGGTTCATAAATATGTCTGGGGAAATACTTTATGGACTAAGTTAATGCCAAGAAAGCTTTCAACAGTCATTTTGATTTAGGAATGGATATAAATACAGGTTTACATTAATTATAAATTATTGTAATTATAAAATATATTATAAATTGTGTAATATATATTATGTATATATGATATAAATATAAATCTGAGCCCATTTTGTCATCACATGATAAGATCAGGAGACATTTATGCTACACATAAATTTTGGCATCCTGTGGTAGTTTTTATTCATAATAATGACAGAAGACATCCTTTTCCACATTGTACAGGTATCTTAATAGATTTGGCCAGCTCTAAACATTGCAAATGTGTCCCCAAATATTGCTATTACCTTGGGTATTAGAGCCCTATATCACATGATGTCATTATTTGATAAATTGTCATAACTTCTCAACACTAAGGAAACAACTCATGATTTCAGAATAGACACGTAAATTATTCCTGATTGTAATTAATAATGTGATAGACTCAAAAAGGAGATAATTCATGAACTAGACTTGAAGTAGTGTCTTCGGAATTCTTTGGCACTAAAAGCAGATCTATCCTATCTTGGGATCCCTGGGTGGCGCAGCGGTTTGGCGCCTGCCTTTGGCCCAGGGCGCGATCCTGGAGACCCGGGATCGAATCCCACATCAGGCTCCCGGTGCATGGAGCCTGTTTCTCCCTCTGCCTGTGTCTCTGCCTCTCTCTCTCTCTCTGTAACTATCATAAATAAAAAAAAAAATAAATAAATAAAATAAAATAAAATTCTATCCTATCTTAATCCATCACAGCTGAGGGATAATATGTCATGGGATTGTTAGCAAGACCTAAATAATTCAAAAAGGCAAATCTCTTGGGATATAATGGAAGAATTAAATTGAACTTTATTTTAAAGCAAGCTATAAAATCTGCTTTCGAATCTGCCAAGGTGGATGACAAATCCATTTAAAACTTAGCAATCAATCCAGTAGCTTTTAGAGCTAACAAGTTGATATAAGTCCCACAGCCATCCACCACCACCACCACCCACCACCACCCTGACACCACCACCCTGCCAAAAAAATATCCTATTTACTGTTGGGTTGAAAGATGTGTTAGAATGAGAGAATTAGACTCAGAGAGACAGAAGAGGTTGCTTATTTAATGACATGGGATATTAAGGGTGAACTAAATCCACTGGCCAGAGGTCAGTTCAGTGAGCTCATATCAGCAGCACGTTTAAAAAAGAATAATAATGTTTTAAATTTCCAGTTATCTGGTTGTTCCACTCTAGTGTGTTTCTATGGTTTGATCCTTCTGATTTCACTTAGCTCTCAGTATCTAAGATAAACTCCAATTTTTTTCCTTCCAAGTTTTTATTTAAATTCCAGTTAGTTAACATATTATAATAATTTAGTAACATAACACTTCCATTCAACACCTGGTTCTCAACACAAGTGCATCTCATCCTTAATCCCTATCACGTGTTTAATCCATCACCCCACCCCTCTGTTAACCATCAGTCTGTTGTCTGTAGATAAGAGTGTGTTTCTCCAGCCACCAGGGTGGTTCAGTCAGTTAGGTAGCCAACTCTTGACTTTAACTCAGGTGGTAATCTCAGGGTTGTAAGATCAAGGCCCCTGTCTCTCTCTCTCTCTCTCATAAATAAATAAATAAATAAATCTCTTTAAAAAAAAGAGAGAGAGACTGTTTCTTGGTTTTCTTCTCTTTTTCCCCCATATTCATTTGTTGTCAGATAAACACTTCTGATTGTGAACTTCCTTGCTTACTACTGACACTCTGAGAAATAGATTTTATTAAATAAGAATTTATAATCCTTCTATAAAAAATGCTGAGCTATCCATGTGCAGAGTATCTGTTCCTAAGATACCAATAGGTACACTAGTGGTTCTAATATAGGATAAAAGTAGTTGGAAATAAAGTGAAAAGAAAGAACGGGGCAGAAGAGAAAGATAGATAAGATGATGAGATGAGATGAGATGAGATGAGATGAGATGAGATGAGATGAGATAAGGGGTTTTATTTAGTCATGCTGGAAGTTAGAGTGTAAAATAACCTTTACAAATGGAGATAATATCTCTAGAAACTAGAGATATACAAATAGAAATTGAGAAAGAAGTTGGAACCAAAAGTCTTGATTTGGAAATCCTTAGCATAAGGGCTCATTGAAGCCCTCGGAATGGATAAGATTTCCTTTCCAAAGGTGAGAGAATAGAAAAAAAAAAAAAAAAAAGAATCAAAGGGTATCAATTGTGCTTTGAGGAATGCAGAAATAGAGGCGAAGGAAAGGGGTAGGGTGATGTCGTTGAAACTGATGAAGTAGACAGTGTTTCTCATGACTTGAGAAGGGTCTACATCCACTTGCAAAGTTTTAAGGGCCAAGGAATCATCATATATTGGCACCATCCCTCCGGAAGATTCAGGAATGGAGTCCCAGGATATCCAAGGTCAGAAATTAATAAAGTATGAGAAAAAAATATCTTTATCCAAGACAAGAACCAAACTGGATCAGAAAAAACAATGTTAAAAATAGGAAAAGGGAATGTTCTCCTTGGGAAAGGAGAGCACATCTGAGTCTAAATCAAGTCACAGGGTAGGGTCAAATGAGAAGTAAAAAACATGCTTAGAACAAAATTAGAAATGCTGGGCAGATTGAGGTTATGATTTCACTGGAACCAAACATTATTTGGAGGGCTTCAGTGATGCTCCATGTTTCAGGACTACCAGTCCTTTGTGTGAACACAGTTCTGAGGGCTTCACAGTACACCATAAACAGTAGTTAAGAGCACTTAACTATTCAGTTCAAGCCCTGGACCTGTCACTTACATCCCTGTGGCTTTGGAATAATAACATATTTCCTCTGAGACTCAGTTTCCTGATCTATAGGATGAGGATGATTATATGTATGCATCATAGAAGTATAATAAGAATTTAATAAGATAATATATAGGAAGCACTTAGCAGTTTCTAGGAAATTAGTGAACGCTCCATCAAGCTATAAAACAGCCTAAGCCTTTCTTATTATATTTCTCCACACTGAGGACCAAAATCCTCTTAAGTCAGTTTGGAAGAAGCTATTGTAAATAAAGCTCTGTAATGTGCTGAGCCATAACTTTCATTTCCAATACTCATGAAGTAGGACACATATAATACTGAATCCTCAGTTGGGGAAGACAACATATTTTGCCATGGTATACCTATCTTTTGTTCTGGCAGGCCAATCCTTTATAATAGGAAATGTAGTGATAAATAGAGCACTAAATAAACTTATAAATTTTCATAATGATGTCATTACTACCCTCCAGAAAGCTTGGGAGCCAGTATGAAAATCAAATCTGCCATGGCTAATCATAAATTCCCAGGAGAAAAAAATAAGTACCTCTGGGTCCCTGGATGTTTATTTGGATACCATTTGCTTATATATCAATTTTTCCAAAGGATATGAGGAAAAATAACCTTTACAAATGAAAAACCTGAGGCTTCAATGAAATACATTATCTTCCCAAAGACACACAGGATAGTGGGTATTTATAATGCTTTCTAGAGACCCAGAACATTTTGAACACCTTGCTATCTTTGGAAAATCTTCTAAGACAAATCTCATATCAAGGTAAAATCTTAAAAAAATCACTACCTCAAACTTCTTAGAAGATAGATAACACATGGACATGTGTTCTGGATCCCATGTGAGACTAAGATTCAGAAATGAGAAACTTAATAATGTTTAATGTGGGAGAAATCCATATTGTTTTTCTGCAGGTGACAGAAAAGATGTCCAGATTTAGCATTGGGAATAATAACAAAGCCAAGTTACTTGTGCCTGTCATGGGAGCTGAGGATACTGCCAGTGGTGCTACTGAGGTATGGTTTTGGACATGATTCCTGAGAATTTACCTTCAGTCCTGTTTCTCCTGTCAGGCCAATGATTCTATAAGCTTCCCAATAACCTTTTAACACATTTTTTTCATTTTTTAAAATTTAAATATAGTTGATACACAATGTTATATTAGTTTCAGGTATGCAACAACTACACATTATACTATGCTCACCACAATGTAGCTACTATCTATTACCATGCAATTCTACCATAATGCCATAATTCTACTATATTCCTTCTGAATCTTTTATTCCCATGACTTTTTCATTTCATAACTGGAGGCCTACATATCCCACTTTCCTTCACCCATTTTGCTCATTCCCCACTTTCCTCCCCTCTGGTAACCATCAGTTTGTTCTCTGTATTTATGGGTTTGATTTTGCTTTTTGTTTGTTTGTTTACTTTGTCTTATAGATTCTGCCTGTAGGTAAAATCTTATAGTATTTGTCTTTCTCTGTCTGACTTATTCCACTGGGACAACAATCTCTTTTTCTGCTTAGTCAGCCATAGCCAGCTTCTGGTGCATGCTTCTAAAAAACCTGATTGAGTCCATATTTGGACCTATAAAAGTTATGTTATTTTCAACATAGGATGTAACCTCAGTGATAACTCTCAGTTCACCAGAATATACTATTCCCCTACAATTCCAAATAAAATAAGAATTTATTATAATCACTTTGTGTTGTAAAGGCTATCCTAGGTTGTGAATGAATTGTGCCAAAGTAGCTAACCAGTTTTGCCCAAAAAGCAGCCAAATCACCAAGAAAAAAAATCAGTCAAAGTAGATTCATTTGTTCCACAATATTTTTTTCCTGATTGATTTTTTTCTTTTTTCAACTAACTGTAGCACTAATATTATAGCCTTCTTTAAAATATTTATTTATTTATTTATTTATTTATTTATTTATTTAAGAGGAAGACAGTGAGCATGAGTGGGAGGGAGAAGCAGAGGAAGAGAGAGAGAGAGAGACAAGCAGACTCTCCACTAAACAGAGAGCCCAATTTGGGGCTCAATCCCAGAGCCCCAGGATCATGACCTAAGCTGAAGGCAGATGCTTAACCAACTGAGCAATCCATGTGCCCAAAACAACATAACTTAAAAATTATTTCCCAATATGTTAAAATAGATAGAGTTATGGACAATAACCTTTTTCTTGAGAAAAGGAAATTGAACACATACTTTCCTTCTGGATCTCTAGGAAAAATAAACAGCATCTAAATGATACTATTTGAAAATACTGAGAAATTTCACTCTAGGCACTCTATTACTATCTCCTTTTTTTAAAAAATATATATTATTACTATCTCCTTAAACTCCCCAGAACTTTTCTCCTAAGGAAAAAAAAAAAACCACATGATAGTTTTTAAGACTGTTCAGAAATTTTGTAACATAACATCATCATGGGAAGGATGACCAGGACACTTTGTCTGGATGCCCCAACCCTAGCTATTCTCTTCACCATAGTGGATCCATTCCCTCAGTTTAGCATTATCTTGGTGTCATCTTCCAACATTTCCTGGACCTTAAATGGCTATATTTCTTTGCCTCCCAGGCCAGGGCCTCCAGATTTACCAACACCCAACTTGTCTTGGACCCCACACCAATGCCATTCTCTGCACACAAGGCCACTCTGAGAATGACCTTTTTCTCTTACCATAAGAGGTCTTAAGACTTCCCAGAAAACCTCAGTGTCTTTCAAACATTTTTTATTTTTCTTTAGACATCATCTAAAATTCAAAACAGATCAAGTACCAACATGGAACAAAGTACTGTTTTATCTTCAAACTACATACTATTCCCACTTATATACATATACCCCACTAAGGATCATTAGGCAACCAAAGAAGAATGGGGACACCTGGTCCTAGGTTCAATACTCCTCTAACTGGATGGTAACTTAGGGGAAGTCTCTTTACTTCTCTGGACTCTGTTTACTCAGTTGCAAAATAATGACATTAAACTATGGTCTAAAGTTTTGTTTCTATAGTATATAATTTACTATAAGATGATGCAGTTTGTTCATATTTACCTCAATCTCAATCCAAGATAAATGATGATATTCATTTCAGAAAAAGTATAGGTATCAATTCTACATATTCACAGGTAAGCAGTTTAAGGTAATCTTGATTTCTAGGATTTCATCCCATAATCCTATAGCGTGAAGAAGCAAGAACTGAAGGCCACCATTTTTGGATTCCAGACTTCCTGATCTTTGCCAATGCCTTGGTCACAAACAGGCATAACTAGATATCTGCCCTAAGTTTTCCAGAGGCAAAACAAACTATTTCACAATTATTCCAAGTGAAACTTCTCTGTGAACACATATGGGATTATAGACAGCACAGAAAATAATGACATTCACTCCTCACATTGATCCAGCTGCTGGAGCAGAAGGAATCAATATGCATTACTACAATGATTTCCTGAATTTTCCATTCAAAGAAATCAGTTTCCTTTTTTTTAAGATTTTTTATTTATTTATTCATGAAAGAGAGAGAGAGAGAGAGAGAGAGGCAGAGACACAGGCAGAGGGAGAAGCAGGCTCCATGCAGGGAGCCTGACATGGGACTCAATCCCGGGTCTCCAGGATCAGCCCTGGGCTGAAGGCGGCGCTAAACCACTGAGCCACCCAGGATGCCCAGGAAATCAGTTTCTTTTAAGGCTGAGGAACCACATATCTACCACTCTTCAAAAGAAGTTTGAGGACTGAGGAGAATATTTAAGCCCCCCAAAAAGTCAATGTTGTGGAAACTAGATGGTAAAAAAAAGTCTTAAAAGTAAGGCCACCAAATTATTTGAAAGTTTCAAGTGCCTATTTTTTCTACCATGGCACACTCCTTAAGTGAAAGCAGTGATCTCTAGATAGAACAGCATCACAGCATTGTATGGTCTCTCAAATAGGAACTGCTTGTTCTCCCACACTGCTACCAAGTGAGAATATAAAATAAGCATCGCTCTTATCTCCACTGTTACTTCCAGAAATTTCCTCTTCCATCTTTATACAAAAGTCCCTCAAGTCATCCATTTTTTCCCCTCATGAACACTGCTGTGCTAGCTATCCACCACTCTTCTGATTCCAGCCTCACCTTCACTGAGAATTTTGACATCTGATTAGTTTTCCTCTCCACTCTTAACATCACCACCATTTGGTAAATTCCGATATGGGTATGGACAACATACACAGGCTGTGGTCACACAGTTCCTTGAATTCCTTAGTACCAGTGACCTTTGCTTTACTTTCACCACAGAACCCAAATCCATTGCCAACATTAGATCTTCCTGGTCAACATGTAGAATTGTTCTACCTCTGATATCAGGCTCTACTATTCCATTTTCTGACCAAAACCTGTACTCTACTACACATCTCTTACCACCATATTTCCCATCACATCTATTTTTCAACTTTACCTCTATCTCTAATATCCTGATTTTGCCCCCAAAATTACCAACTCATAGATTCATAGCCAATCTGTTACTTATTGTGCCATTTTAAGGTTTATTATCCTGGATCCCTGTAAGCACAGTCAATCCTGAGAGTCACACAATTGGCATGCTTATAGTCTTAACTTGCTGCCTTATTATACCCTGGATCAATCTGATCATCTGCTTTTGCTCTCAATTATTCAGGAGCTTGATTCTGAAACACAAAATTGAGACCTTAGCTTTCAACTGTAACAACCAAATGTATTATTTAAAAAACCATGAAATTTTGAGATGCACTGGATCTTAGCAATAAAATAATTCAAGTCCCCCCTCAATTTACATGAGGAAAAATAACTTGCAAAGGTCACAAAGCTCATTAAGTAATAATGTTGGAATCAGATCCCAGGGCTCTTGGCCTCCTGACTCTAAGCTTAATGTTCTTTCCCTTATGCTACATCACTTCCTTTGGCCAGTCACTCACTGACAATTGTCAAACATAAATAACACTTATTCTCTGAGTTGGGGAATTTTATACCAAATAAGCATCCCTTAAGACATCAGAATATATTCTCTGTGTTTTGTTTAAATTAATCATTCCCTTGTCCCACTGGGGAAATAAACCTTAAATACTAACAATACTGTAATTATAAATAATCTATAATTAGTCTTCCAGAGACCAATTTTTTCCATTACAGAAACACACACACACACACACACACACACACACATCAAATAGCCAAGGGATACAGTCACTATAGTTTCTATACCTACTCCAACTCCTTTATTACACATAGATGGTAAAACTGAGGCTTAAAGTCTGCCTAAGTTTACAAATCTAGTTAGAGGCTGATCTGGGAAACCTCTCCACTATTCATGCTGCCTCCTACAGTTAGGTATTACCAATTTCCTTAGAACCACAAATGATTTTTTAATACTTTTTTATTTTTTAGAGACACTAATAAAATCGCATTATAGGATTTCTATGCAACAAAGCTATTTCTGTGAAGCAGAGAATAGTTCAAAATGATACCATTTTGTCCTTCAAAGTTACACACAACCTTAAGAGTACATAAAATTCTGAAGATGAATGTTCTTTTCTGGTGTCTTTCCACATGCCAATTACTCTGCATGTTGTTCCCTTTGAAATCATTTAACCAGATCAATCCATATGCAGCTCTTGGGTTTTTCACATGAAAATTCCTTGCTCTTTGCTATCCTCTTCTTCTTCTGAAATATGAATATCACTTTTATCATAAGGCTTGTACCCAAATGATGGGATCATATTCTAGGGGCCTTGTACCCAAATGATAGTTTAAGGAGATGCTCAAGACACAGAATTAATCCTCATCTTGGCTAAATTTGGAAATGTCCTATGCATGTTTCCTATTCAAGAGATAAGATTTCCATACTTCATTCACTGAGTACACACTCAGTGAGTCCCTCCTAGAGGCCTTGTATGAAATAAAGTGCTGGGGGCAGAGAGTTGAGCAAAGCAGAGGTCATGTCATTAAAGAACTCACAGTCTACCAAAGAAACAGATGAACACAAACAATGCAATAGAATTTGATAAGTGCTGTGATAGAGATGAATTCAGGGTATGTGGAAACTCACACAGGAGCATGTAACTATGCTTGGAAAGCAGACAAGCTTCCAAATGAGTATGAGACATGAGGTGGATCCTGAGGGATAAAATAAGAATTCTCTAAAAAGAAAGAAAGGAAAGAAAGGAAGAAAGAAAAAAAGAAAGAAAGAAAGAAAGAAGAAGAAAGAAAGAAAGAAAGAAAGAAGGAAGGAAGGAAGGAAGGAAGGAAGGAAGGAAGGAAGGAAGGAAGGAAGGAAGGAAAGAAAGAAAGAAAGAAAGAAAGAAAGAAAGAAAGAAAGAAAGAAAGAAAGAAAGAAAGAAAGAAACCAGATGAAAAAGGAAATTCCAGACAGAGGGAACAGCATACACAAGGGCCTGAAATAGAAGAGAATATAAAATATTTAGGAAACTGAAATCAGTGAAACATGAGGTGAAAGGTGGGCAGTACCTTTATCATAAAGGGCCTTTCAGAATACAGGGTTTTGTTTTGTTTTTTTACCTCTTTGGTTAGGTTTATTCCTAGGTATCTTATGAGTTTAAGTACAATTGTAAATGGAATTGATCTCCTGATTCCTCTTTCTGCATCTTTATTATTGCTGTATAGAAATGAAACAGATATCTGTATATTGATTTACTTACTGTGACTCTGCTGAATTCCTATGTCAGGTCTAGCAATTTTTGGTGGAGTCTTTCAGGTTTTCTACTACAATATCATGTTGTCGGCAAATAGTGAAAGTTTAACTTCTTCCTTGATGACTCCATTGACTTTTACTTCTTTATGTTGTCTGATTGATGAGGCTAGGACTTCCAGTACTATGTTAAATAACAGTGGTAAGAGTGGACAATCCTGTCTTGTTCCTAACCATACAGGAAAAGCTCTCATCATCATCAATGAAGATGATATTAGCTGTAGATCTTTTGTATATGGCCTTTATGATATTTGAGGTATATTTCCTCTATCTCTACTTTGTTGTAGATTTTTTTTATCAAAAATAGATGTTGTGTTTTGTCAAATGCTTTTTCTGCATCTAAGAGGATTATATGATTCTTATCCTTTCTTTTATTAATGTGGTGTAGCACATTAATTGATTTGCAAATATTGAATGACCATTGCAGCCCAGGATAAATCCCACTTGATCATGGTGAATAATTCTTTTAATGTACTGTTGGATTCAATTTGCTAGTATTTTGTTGAGAATTTTTGCATCCATGTTCATCAGGGATATTGGCCTGTAATCTTCCTTTTTAGTGGGGTCTTTGTCTGAGGTTTTAGAATCAAGGCAATGATGGCCTCATAGGATGTGTTTGAAAGTTTTCCTTCTTTTTTTTTTTTATATATTTTTTTAAGTTTTTTTTTATTTATTTATGATAGTCACACAGAGAGAGAGAGAGGCAGAGACACAGGCGGAGGGAGAAGCGGGCTCCATGCACCGGGAGCCCGATGTGGGATTCGATCCCGGGTCTCCG
Organism: Canis aureus; assembly: GCF_053574225.1. Classification (NCBI taxonomy): domain Eukaryota; kingdom Metazoa; phylum Chordata; class Mammalia; order Carnivora; family Canidae; genus Canis; species Canis aureus. Next base: position 25,245,630 of record NC_135642.1, read on the forward strand.
GGATCGCGCCCTGGGCCAAATGCAGGCGCCAAACCGCTGCGCCACCCAGGGATCCCCGAAAGTTTTCCTTCTATTTCTAGTTCTTAGAACAGTTTGAGAAGAGTAAGTATTAACTCTTCTTTAAATGTTTGGTAGAATTCCCCTGGGAAGCCATCTGGGCCTGGACTCTTGTTTGTTGGGAGATTTTTTATTACTGATTCAATTTCTTTGCTGGTTATGGGTCTGTTCAGTTTTGATAGTTTATATGTTTCTAGGAATTTATACATTTATTCCACATTGCCCAAATTGTTAGCATATAATTTTTCATAATGTCTTGTAATTGTATTTCTGTATTGTTGATTATGATCTCTCTATCATTTATGATTTTATTTATTTGGTTCCTTTCTCTTTTCTTTTTGATAAGTCTAGCTAGAAGTTTGTCATTTTTTTTAATTCTTTCAAAGAATGAGCTATTAGTTTCATTGATCTGTTCTACTAGTTTTTGTTTCTTCATTTCTAATTTATTTCTTCTCTAGCCTTTATTATTTTCCTTCTGCTAGCTTTATTTTTTCTGAATTCATAATGTCCCTGTTCTATTCTTTTTTTAAATAAATTAATTTTTATTGGTGTTCAATTTACCAACATACAGAATAACACCCAGTGCTCATCCCGTCAAGTGTCCCCCTCAGTGCCCATCACCCACTCACCCCCCCCTCCCCTTCCACCTCCCCTAGTTCGTTTCCCAGAGTTAGGAGTCTTTATGTTCTGTCTCCCTTTCTGATATTTCCCACACACCTTCTGCTAGCTTTAGGCTTTATTTGCTGTTCCTTTTCTAGCTCCTTTAGGTATAAGGTTAGGTTGTGTACTTGAGACTTTTCTTGCTTCTTAAGGTAGGTATGTATTGCGATATACTACCCTCATATGACCATTTTTGCTGCATCCCAAAGGCTTCAGACTATCATATTTTCATTTTCATTTGTTTTCATGTAATTTTTTATTTCTTTAATTTACTAGTTAACCCTACATTCTTTAATAAGACATTTTTTAGCTTCCATGTATTTCTGGTCTTTCCAAATTTTTTCTTGTGATTGACTTCTACTTTCATAGCATTGTAGTTGGAAAATACACATGGTATGATCTCAATCTTTTTGTGCTTGTTGAGGCCTGATTTGTGACCACGTATGTGATCTATTCTAAGAATGTTCCAATGCACTAGAAAAGAATGTATATTCTACTGCTTTAGGATGAAATGTTCTGAATGTATCTGTTAAGTCCATCTGGTCCAGTGTCTCATTCAAAGCCATTGTTTCCCTGTTGATTTTCTGCTTAGATGATCTACCCATTGCTGTAAGTGGGGTTTAAAGTCCCCTGCTATTATTTTATTTATTACCGATTTATTATTTATTTCCTTTTATTTGTTACTGATTGATTTGTATACTTGGATGCTCCCAAGCTGGGGGCATAATATTTACGTTTGTTAGATCTTCTTGTTGGGTAGACCCCTTTATTATGACAGAGGGCCCTTATTCATCTATTTTTACAGTCTTTGGTTTAAAATCTAGTTTGTTTGATATAAGTGTGGCTACTCTGGCTTTCTTTTGGCATTCATTAGCATAATAAATGGTTCTTCATCCCTTCACTTTCAGTCTGCAGGTGTCTTTAGGTCTAAAATGAGTTTCTTGTAGGTAGCATATATGGGTCTTGGTTTTTCATCCACTCTGATATCTTATGTCTTTAGATTGGCACATTTAGTACATTTACATTCAGAGTGATTATTGACAGATATAAATTTAGTGCCATTGTATTACCTGTAAAGTAACATATGAGATCATTTCTGGAGATTTTCTCTGTTCCTTGCTAGTCTTTGTTCCTTTTGTTCTTTCCTCCCGACTCAAAGAACCCCCTTTAATATTTCACACAGGGCTTGTTTAGTAGTTACAAACTCTTTTATTTTTGTTTGTCTTGGAAATTATTTATCTCTCCTTTGATTCTGAATGACAGCCTTGCTGGATAAAGTATTCTTGGCTGCATATTTCTCCCATTCAGCATGCTGAATATATCATGCCACTTTTTTCTGGCCTGCCAAATTTCTGTGGATAGATCTGCTGCTTTGTCTTCCCTTTTTTCCCCTGCTGCTTTCAGGAGTCTTTCCTTATCTCTGTATTTTGCACATTTTACTACAATATATCTTGGCATTGGCCTACTTTTGTTGATTTTGATGGGAGTTCTCTGCACCTCTTAGATTTGGATGTCTGTTTCCTTCCCCATATTAGGGTAGGGAAGTTTTCAGCTATAATTTGCTGAAATAAAACTTCTGCTCCTTTTTCTGTCTCTTTTTCTCCTTGGACTTCTATTTTTTTTTTTTAAGATTTTAAAAATCTTAAATCATGTGTGTCTCTCATGAGAAAGGCAGAGACATAGGCAGAAGTAGAAGCAGGCTCCCTGCAGGGAGCCTGATGTGGGACTTGATCCCAGGACCTGAGCTAAAGGCAGACACACAACGACTGAACCACTCAGGCATCCCTCTCCTGGGACTTCTATGGTACAAATGTTATTGTGCTTTATGGAGTCACTGAGTTTCCTGAATCTACATCCTTGATCCAATATTTTTCTTTTCTACTTCATTATTTTCCATAATTTTATTTTTATATCACTTATTCATTCCTCTGCTCTTTTCATCCTTATGGTCATTACATCCAGTCAGTTCTGCATCATAGTTATAGCATTTTTTATTTTGGCCTGACTAGTTTTTAGGCCTTTTATCTCTGTAGTAAGGGACTCCTTGGTGCCTTCAATGCTTTTCTCAAGCCCAGTTAGTATCCTTATGATTGTTGTTTTAAATTCTAGTTCAGGTATATTACTTATATCTGTTTTGACTAGATCCCTGATAATGACCTACTTTCATTCTTTCTTTTGGGGTGAATTTCTGCACTTTGGCATTCTGTCTAGGTCTCTGTCTTCTATATGTTAGGAAAGGCTGTTATGTTTTCTGCTCCTGAGAGTAATGATACATTAAGAGGAGGTCATATACTTTCCAGGGCATGATGCTTCAGGAAGTATTTCTAGTGTGTGCTGTGTAAACTCTGCTCTTTCCTTCAGGTCAGTCCTCTGCATGGTTTCTCCTTGCCTGCAGTGGGGAGTCTTTGGACCTTGTCCAGTGTGTGGCCAGTTTTAGCTGGATGTGTTTTGGTTTCTTTGTTAAAAGAGGCTAGATCCTATTTCCCATAGAGCTGAAGCTTTGCAGCACTGTATGGTCAGTAGACTTGGTCCATGTGGGGGGTTTGTGCTGGTCTTCTGGGGGAGGGGCCCACTGCTGCTCTCTCAGGCACACTTGCCTAGTAAAAATACACTTGCAAACACAGGGGGTGGGGCTTGGTGTAAACAATTCAAGCCTCTACTGTAGATACTGTGCTGCTCACTGAGGTCCATTTGTGCTGATGAGTGGGGTGGGGGGAGTCAACCACCCACTCTCTGGGAGTTTGAACCTGCCACTGTTCAGGGAGCCCTCACAGAAGAGCAAACAATCTCCCCTCATGTGCCCCCAGAATCCCTCAGATCCCTGCCTTCACCTTTGTTGTCCAAGCCATCCACCTACTCTGCAGGGCAGTGCTCCTGTGTTTAACCTCAGACACGCTGGCTGGGTTTCAAAACTCCAAATTTTAGGGATCCTACGTGGCAAGGACCCATGCTGATCTTCTGGGGGAGGGTCTTATCACACCGTGGCTGGTGCCAGTTTGTCCCAGAAGAGCCATAGCACAAACATGCAGGGGCTTGGAGTTTATGGTAAAATGCAGTAAAAAGCTGTTGTCCAAGGTTAGCTCCCCTCAGCAGGTGCCTCTGCTCCTATGCTAATGAATGAGGCAGCCCAATGGTGCCCACTGGCTCTTTTGTCCTCTCGAGAGACAGTGCAACCTTTCCTAAATGCACTCCAAGAAGGGGAACTGTCTCCCTCAATATGACCTAAGGGATCCTTAGACTTCACGGTCTACTCCAGGCCTCTGCCCTCTTTCTCTACAGGAGCACTTCTATGCCTACCAAGCTCTACCCTGGCAATGACACAAGTTTCTATAACTTCAGATTTTGAGTGCTGCTATTTATAAAAACTTGTGATAATCAGTCTCTCTTGTTTTCCCTGTCAATTGTTTTGGGGAAGTGTTTTTCTTGTGCAATCCCACACACTGTGTGCACTCTGTCACTCTCTCCCTGATCAAGGCTCACTCCCCTCCACAGCACCAGTGATTCTCTTCTCCCCCAGATCACATCTATGCACCTCCTACCTTCCATGATGTGGCCTCTTTACTCTCTCTGGTTGTGCAGTTTGTTCTTTCAGTCTTCAGATTGATTTCCTGAATGTTCAGAATGATTTGATATTTATCTAACTATGTTTGAGGGACTAGGCAAGCATAGTACTTCTAGGCAAGCATACTACTCTGCTATCTTAACTCCTCCTCCAACCCCATACTCCTTCACAGTTAATTCTAAAACCCCTCCTCCTATCTCTAGGCAACCACTAATCAACTTTCTATCTCTACAGATTTGCCTATTTTTTGATATTCATACAAATAAAATCATATAATATGTGGTCCCCTGTTCACTTAACATTATTTTCCGAGTTTACCCATGTTGTAGCATGCATTTGCATTTCATTTCTTTCTACCTACCAAATAATTTTCCATTATGTGGATACACTACATTTTATTTATCCATTCATCATTGATGGACATTTGGGTTATTTCCACTTTGGGACTATTATGAAAGATATATTTATGAACATCTATACACAACTTTTTATGTAGACACAATTTTTCGTTTCTCTTGAGTATATACCTAAAAGTGAAATTGCTGGATCACATGATAACTTAATGTTTAGCCTTTTCAGGAACTGCCACACTGTTTTCCAAAGTGAATGCTCCATCTTAAAATTGTACCAGCAGTATATGAGGAGGCTTTTGATTTCTCCAAACTCAGTAACACTTGTTATAACCTGTCTTTTTTATTCTAGCCCTTGGAGTGGATATGACATATCTACTTTTGGTTTTATATTGCACTTCAATGATGGTTATAATGCTGACCACCTATCTTTTCATGTGCTTAGTAGCCATTCATACATCCTCCTCAATTTCATGCGCTATAGCCCCAACTCATAGTAAATAGATTATATTAAAGTGTATCCATACCCCTCATGGAAAAGAGTATATATGTAACTTTAGATTCTTGTGCTGTGTTGCTATTGACTAACTGACAAAATTTTATATTTTGCAAACATTTAATTAAATATATATTGATTTCAATTTTGTGATTTTATTTTCTTATTTTGAAATCAATAGAACATGTTTCGGCTATAACATTGCTAGGTCACATCTATGATTCTTAATGGTCATTTCTATTCAGTAGTAAAACAGGCTATTAGCAATTTGAATAAAATAATTAGGAAAGAAAAGCACTACCATATCGCCTGGAGGGATTCTGACAACACAGGAGGATAATCCAGTATGAAACAGACTACTACTTTAGCTTTACTTTTTCCAGTTGTTTCTAGTTCTCTAAGAAAGAGAGATTGAAAATTAATATCAGAACTCACTATGTATCTATTTTGAATATCTGTACATGTTGTAACTTTTACATTTTCATTTAATAATACTAATTTTTTAAAAATTATTTTGTTATGTTCCTAACACCCCTATTTAAAAATTCCCTTCCAAGGGATGCCTGGGTGGCTCAGTCAATTAAGCCTCCAACTCTTGGTTTTCCCTCAGGTCATGATCTCAGGATCATGAGATTGAGCACCATGTTGAGCTCTGTGCTCAGCAGAGTCTGCTGGAGATTCTCTCCTTCTCCCTTTCCTTCCCCTCTACTTCTCTCTCTCTCTCTCTCTCTCTCATAAATCCCACCCCCAGTACAGTGCTATATGGACAGGAGGGAATGCCCAACTCCCAGTTTGTCCCTGAGGAGCAGAGGATTTGGACCACAAAACTGGTTCCTCAATTTTTAAGGCTTCCACCCAAGCGATGGTGGAAATCACCTGGTTCTGAAAATCACCCACCAAATCACCCACCAAATCACCTGGTTCTGAAAGCCCAAGGGGTTTGCATTCATGAGCCCCACAGGACTATAGCAAACAAAGAAGCAGCTGTTAACAGGTGCATAAGCACTTACCTTGCCTATCACCTCAGGGCTTAGCAAGAAGAAGCAGGCAAAAATCCCATCTCCTAGTCTTTCCCTAGAAGGAGTAGGAGTATAAACTTGACAAGCTCCTGCATACTTTACAAGCTGATGTTAGGAGGGTCCATCTTCTAATTAGCACACATCTAGGTGCTGGCTGTGATCCTCCCCAAGGCTCAGAGATGCTGGTAAGCACTTCCCCTGTTTTCTTTCTCCAATTCACTCCAACAATAAAATCAAATCACCAGCATCTCCTTGGGAAGAACCTGTCTACACATTTAGTATTCCAACTTTTACAACTGCCATTCAAGGGATAGGCAGGCCCCCAACTCACATAACTCTGATATCTAATGAGGCTTGCATTCATGAGTCTCCCAAGACTATAGCAAACAGAGAAGCAGTTTGTAATAGGCACAAAAGCACTCTCTACAGCTATATATATATATATATATATATATATATATAGCCTCAATGCAGAGGAAGCAGGTAAGAACACCCATCTCCCAAGTTCTCCCTGGGATTGAATACTTTCCCAGATGTTGCCTCAGAGTCCAGCTCCTACTCAGCCTGCATTTAGATGCTGACTACAATCCTCCCCACTTTCAGACATTAATGGGTCTTGGCACACACTCAACTACTGGGAACCATTTAAAACAAAGACAGTCGCCATTGACAAGGAACTTGGGCCAGGCTGATGAACAGAATTCATCTCCTACGTAAGACAAGTCTGACAAGGGGATCCCTGGGTGGCTCAGCGGTTTGGAGCCTGCCTTCAGTCCAGGGCGTGATCCTGGAGTCCCGGGATCAAATCCCACATCAGGTTCCCTGCATGGAGCCTGCTTCTCCCTCTGCCTGTGTCTCTGCCTCTCTCTCTCTCTTTCATGAATGAATAAATAAAAAAAAAAAAATCTAAAAAAAAAAAAAAAAAGGACGAGTCTGACAAGACTTGAAAAGTTGGCTGGTTTATCTCATGTGCAGAAACCAACACAGAAAGTCATAGAAATAGGGTGAACTCTCCCTGGTGCACTGGAAGCTCCAAAAAGAACTAGAAGTACTTTTGGAGCTCAGAAAGACTAAGTTGAGGAATTTCTATTTCAGGACTAAAAACAGTCTTCTGACAGTAGTATCCCATCACTGAGCTCTTCTGTCTACTATTTAAACAAGTTTTGCTTTTAATTTTAAAAAGTGACACCATATACATAGGGAAACAAGTGAAATAAGTTCCAATGTACACAGTAAGAATCTCTTTTCTGCTCTAAATCCTCCTAATTCCATTCCTTAGAAAACCACTGTTAGCAGTTTCTTGCGTATCCTTTTTCTTGTGCCCAAGATTACGTATCCGAGAAACCACCAAGGAGCTGACACTGATGCAAGTATACGAGGGTTTATTTACAAGCTCGAGCTTGGGTCCAAGTATACTCCACACAGCAGAGCAGGGGCTTGGACCCTGAAGTGGGTTACAGCTGGGTTTTTTATGAGCTGGTCTAGGGGATTTTCAGAAGGGGTGGAGGAATTTTTTCCATTCCAATATGGGGGACAGGGTGAGGGAGTTTCTTAAGATCTGATATAGGATTCTCTGCCGAGGGCATTCTGAGCTCTGCTGTCTTTCTGATATGGGATTCCCTGTCAAGGACATTCTGCAGTTTTTCCTGCAAAGTTCAGCTCTTATTCACAGGGGCCTAAAATGGCTGTACTTGTGCTAATGCTAAACTTGAGGTGGAATGGCCTTAATTTTCTCTGCCTCCACACTTTCAAAAAGTCTATTTACAGGCATCATACATATTGCTCTAAATCTGTTTTTTAGTAATAGAGATATTTCTATGTTGGTATAAATGTATTTACATCTTTCTACTTAATAGTGATATAATATTCTAGTATAAATCAACCATAATTTACTTAATTATGGTCCAGTTGATAGATATATTTTGGTATTTCTATCAGAAGCAAAGCTATAGAAATATCTTGGTACTTAATGTCTTTGACCAATTATTTTCAGATAAATTTCTCAATGTGGAACTACCAGATCAAGGGGTATTAGTGTGTTTTCAGTTTTATTAAATAGTATCCAATTGCTCCCTAAAATAGTTGCACCCATTTTTCTCTCATCCACAATATTTGAAATTGATAGTTTCTTTGTTCTTTAACATTGGATATTATCAAATGTGTAAATGTTGGCAATCAAGTAGGTATCTCCTTGTTTTGATTTCCATGTCTTCATAAGTAATGCTGAATATATTTTTACATTTGTATAATCCATTCATATTTCTCCCTATATGAACTGCCGATTCCTATCCTTTGTCCATATTTCCACTGAGTTATTAGTTTTTTCCATTATTAAATCTCGAATGCTGCGTTGGTTTGAAATAACTCAGAAAGAATATCTTTTCTTCCTCAAGAAATATAGGAATCACTTGAGAGTTTAAGTTTTTCCCTGTAAAAAAAAAAAAAAAAAAAAAAAAAGTTTTTCCCTGTAAATTTATCAAACCTAGATTTTTTAAGTCACATATTCTGTTATTACCACTGCCAGAAAGACCAGAGTATAGACCAAAGTATAGAAAAACTTTCACCCTCTACCAAGTAAATGTTTACTATTGAAGTAGATCCCTTAAATTTTCAATACCATTTTAGTTTCCATTTTCTATTATTTTGGCAAGAATCTCCTCCTCTTTTGAGTCTTCTGTAATTGATCTCCTTTTTTTATCTGATCATTCAGTCAAATACATTCTTGACCATCAAGGATTTCTTGGCCTAAGGTGAATACTCCACAAATATTTAGGGTGTTGTTCAACCAAAGAATGGATAATGCAAGCCCTCCTTAAGAATGCATTTTCATTCATATGTCTGCTACTCAGCAAAAGACCTTCCAAGGAAAGCAAGCAATGGTTCTCCATTTCCTGATAATAAAATCATGAATCCATCCCTATTTAATCCTCATTGTATAATATATGGATGCTTCAGTAGCATCCATGACATTTTGTTGCTTTTTGTTTACATGATATTGACATATCTCTATATCCTACTGGACTGGAAACCCCTTGAAAACCCAAGCTGAGAGGAATCCCTGGGTGGCTCAGCAGTTTAGCACCTGCCTTTGGCTCAGGGCATGATCCTGGAGTCCTGGGATCGAGTCCCACATCAGGCTCCCTGCATGGAGCCTGCTTCTCCCTCTGCCTGTGTCTCTGCCTCTGTGTGTGTGTGTGTGTGTGTGTGTGTTTCATGAATAAATAAATAAAATCTTAAAAAAAAACAAGCTTTATCTAATTATTATCTATACTTACTGCCCAAGCACAGACCTTAACAGATAGTAAGGCCTCAATAAATATACTGAATGAACAAAGAAATGAATTTGTATTAGTCACTTACTACAAGTTAACATAAAATCTGAAGTAACGCTTTCCCACTCACACTTCATTTCAGGAGCATTTCCCTCAGACTACTTTGCTGAAAAGCAGGAAGATAATCAGATTTTTCTGAGGATAATTAGGAAATGCTTTTGGAGCCTAATCAGCTATTGTCAAATCTCCCTCAGTGATTGCTATAAATGAAATTACAGAAAACCCTGACTTGATATATTTTATAAAGTAATTTAAAATATTTAATAGGGTACTGAACTCTTTTCAAAGGGAGAGTGCTCTTTCCCTGATTAGATGATATGTTGTTTTTCTTTAGCCCAAACAAGGTAACTGATTATATGAAAAATAAATACATAACTAAAAGTGAAGGTTGTTAGTAATTCAGATTCCTCAGAAGCCAGGCTGCCTTGGGCACATCTGTGCTAGGGTTTTTGTCTTCTTCCATCCTGAGATGGTGGTATTTTTGCTTTCTTAGGATAAAGCAGTCTGTAGCCCAAAAGGCATCAGTATGCAATCCAACTATTGGGAAAGAAGCCACCCAAGGATACAGGCACAGCCTTCATTCGCAGCTTGAATTGTTTCTTAATGGAATTCTACAATGCCAAAAAAAAAAAGAACTTTCTGCTGAATTCTAAACTAAAGCTTGTCACAACACACTGATTAGACTGACAGCTTACCTTGAGATACTGGGAGAAATATACTTGAGTAGGGGCTAAGAGACTGAAGGGGAACCAGCCTATACCTGACTATACATTGAAAAGAAGAAGTAGCCTGGAGTTATAGTTTAAAGCTGGAGAGGAACGTCTCAACACTAAGGAACCTGGACCAGGTGAGGAAACTGAAGCCCAGAGAGGTGTCAGCTTTTCATAGTAGAAGTATGAATGGGACTTAAGTAAATGGATATGGTAAGTGTTGATTCCTCTTTTCAAAATTTTGGTGGTGAAAGGAAAGAGAGCAATAGGAACTCTTTAAATATTCCTGATGTAACATGGCATAAAAGTCTCACCAGTGGAGAAGAATTTGGAATTATTTTAAGGGTCACAGCTCATGACACTGACAGATGAAAGGGTGATGATAATGAATTGCAGAAAGTCAACTGTTTTGAATGCCAGAAAGATAACATCTGTGTTGCACATTCTGTAGATGTACAAATTCATCTGACCTCTGTCTTCTGGGATCTAAGATAATTAGCTCCTATAGATTCTGAAGGGAACAGAATAGAAGAGACCCAAAGATGTTTATGTCCTAATCCCCCAAAGCTACAAATATATTACCTACATGGCAAAGGAGCTTTGCAAATGTGCTTAAATTAAGAGCCTTAGGAGAGGGAGAGTATTCTGGATTATCCAGATATTGTTGTGGAAGGTGATTGAGAGGATATGATCTCTAGTTCACCTGGACCCTGGCAGTTGGAAGCTTCTCATCTCCTCCTCTGTCCTTGGAATATACATTTTACTTGCCTTCCCCACTCCTGGTAATAAATACCTAATACTGTGATTACTGGATCTTAGAGTAGTTCTAATTTTAATTTTTGAGAAACCTCCAAACTGCTTTCCACAGTGGCTACAAAAGTTTGCATTCCCACAAACTTAGCCATTCTGACAGGTTTGAAGTGATATATATCATTGTAGTTTTGATTTGCATTTCCCTGATGATGAGTGCTATTGAGCATTTTTTTCATGTCCGTTGGCTATCTATATATGTCTTCTTCAGAGAAATATCTGCAGATATTTGCTGTCCATTTTTCAATTGGATTATTTGATTTTTTTGGAGTTGAGTTTTGTAATTTCATTATGTATTTTAGATACTAACCCTTTATTGGATATGTCATTTGCAAATATCTTCTCCAATTCCATAGATTGTCTTTTAGTTTTGTTGATTATTTCCTTTGCTGTGCAGAAGCGTTTTATTTTGATATAGTCTTAAGGGTTTATTTTTGCTTTTGTTTTCCTAGCTTCGGGAGACATATCTAGAAAAATATTTCTATGGCTGATGTCAGAGACATTATTGCCTGTGCTATCTTCTATGATTTTAATGGTTTCAGGTCTCACATTTAGGTCTTTTTTTTTTTTAAGATTTTATTTATTTATTCATGAGAGACACAGAGAGAGTGATAGAGAAGCAGAGGGAGAAGCAGGCTCCATGCATGGAGCCCGATGTGGGATCTGATCCCAGGACTCCAGGATCATGCCCTGGGCCAAAGGCAGGCACTAAACCCCTGAGCCACCTAAGGATACCCACATTTAGGTCTTTAACCCATTTTAAGCTCAGTTTTGTGTATGATGTAAGAGAGTAGTTCAATTTCATTCTTTTGCATGTTGCAGTTTTCCCAACATCATTTGTTGAAGAGACTTTTTCCCATTGCATATTCTTGCCTCTTTTGTCAAAGATTAATTGCCTATATAATTGTGGGTTTGTTCCTGGGCTTTCTATCCTGTTCTCTTGATCTGTGTTTCTATTTTTGTGCCAGTATTATACTGTTTTGATTACTATAGCTTTGTAGTATAACTTGAAATCCTCGTCTGTGGATGGAGGCCCTGCAGCTCCAGGACTAAGGTGGCCCATCAGGAGGGGTGGATCCCTGGAAGCAGAGGGTAGGCATAGTGAAGTGATGTGGTGTTAGCAAGCTTTTAGTGCCTTTATCCTCTGCAGGACTGGCCATGAAGCTCTGGGACTGAGGTGGACTGTGGGGAGGGGTGAATTGGTAGAAGCACAGGGTAGGGGGGTGGGACAACAGTCTAGTAACTTAGGTAGCAAGTCCTGCAGGTGGCCATGTGTTTACACTGGGTGGAGGAGGAAGAAAATGGCCCCTGTCAGTTCCTTTGTTCCTGGAGTAATTCCTTAGCAATTTCTGTCCCTCTGGGACAGTTCTGAGATAAGTAAATAACTCTCCCTCTAGTAGGACCCAGATAACTTTCAAAGTGCTGCCTCTATGCTGTATCTCCATGGGCTGTTTGTTGTGTTGTCTCTTTAAGGGCAAGGACTCAGTTTCCTCTACCTCACCACCTCTCTCAGAACTGAGCCTGCTGATTTTTTTTTTTTTTAATTTCAGGTATTAACTACTGCTAGTTGTAAGAACTCACAAAGTTTTGCCCCTCTGTTTGTCACAGCAAATCTGAATGGAGATTCATCTTCCTGGTAGGAGGCTTCCTGGTGTGGAGTCTGTTTCTCTTCCCTCTCTGTTCCCACACCTCTCCTTCTTAAGGACAATCCCCCAAAGTTCATTTAGTTTGAAACCAAATTCCACTTTTCCTAAATTCTTTGATGAGGCCTCTTCTCTACATTTATTTGTGGAGTTTATTCTGCCATTTTTTAGGTCATTTCCTAGATATTTATACTAATGTGAATGTTATCTAATTGTACATGTGGGATGGGGTAAGCCTAGAGTCCTCCTACTCTGCCATCTTCCCCAGAAGTCCTAAATTCTGTTGCCTGCACTTTTAGTATCATATCCAAGAAATCATCGCCAAATCCAATGTCATGAAGATTTTCCTTTATGATTTCTTCTTGAAATTTTATAGTTTTGGCTCTTATGTTTAGGCATTTGACCCATTTTGAGTTACTTTTGAAATATTATGTAAGGTAAGATCCAACTTCATTTTTTAGTATGTGACTATCCAGTGTTCCCAACATCGTGTATTGAATTTTACATTATCTCTTAAATGGTATGTTACCTATTTAATCTGTGTGACATTTATATGCATTAAAATATATGAACCAGTAAGGATAATAATGATGTCACCTATAAGACAAATGAGTTCCTTTTGAGGAGAAAGGCTGTGGCCAGGCTGTGAAGCAGAAGTACTAAGCATGAAATAGAACCACAAAATAAATCACCAGTTTTTACATAAAAGCACCTTAGAAAGTATTACCAGTGACAAAGCAGCCTCTAATTATATCATATATTATCTCTATATGTTAAAGGTACTATATATTTAATCTAAGAAATCTCAACCTGCCAGCCAAATACAGTCAAGAAAAGATACATTTTAATATCTAATTACCATTCAGGATCCTAATGATTTTTGAATCCACTGAAACATGTCAGATTAATGCTATTATAATTTGGCTTTGGTGATAATACTAGGTGATTCATTCCTAGTGAGTCATTATAATCTGGTAATTAAAAGGATAGTTACTCACAGCTTCTTTTTAAAATCACAGTGAACTTTTTTGTTCTAGGTTTATCTCTAGGATTAAGATGCATTCTGCCTTTAGTCCCATTTGTTTCCACAACATCAACTGTACCTGTACTATAACTGATGTCACTAACAGAAAAGTTAAATTATATTTAGAATACTATTCAAAATCAAGTATATATATTATATATATAATATATACACATATATATACATGAAAAGTTTTTTTTCATGTATTTTATATATTTTGGTTTATTTTTTTTAATTTATTTTTTATTGGTGTTCAATTTACTAACATACAGAATAACCCCCAGTGCCCGTCACCCATTCACTCCCACCCCCCGCCCTTCTCCCCTTCCACCACCCCTAGTTCGTTTCCCAGAGTTAGCAGTCTTTATGTTCTGTCTCCCTTTCTGATCTTTCCCACACATTTCTTCCCCCTTCCCTTATATTCCCTTTCACTATTATTTATATTCCCCAAATGAATGAGAACATATAATGTTTGTCCTTCACCGACTGACTTACTTCACTCAGCATAATACCCTCCAGTTCCATCCACGTTGAAGCAAATGGTGGGTATTTGTCATTTCTAATAGCTGAGTAATATTCCATTGTATACATAAACCACATCTTCTTTATCCATTCATCTTTCGTTGGACACCGAGGCTCCTTCCACAGTTTGGCTATCGTGGCCATTGCTGCTATAAACATCGGGGTGCAGGTGTCCCGGCGTTTCATTGCATTTGTATCTTTGGGGTAAATCCCCAATAGTGCAATTGCTGGGTCGTAGGGCAGGTCTATTTTTAACTCTTTGAGGAACCTCCACACAGTTTTCCAGAGTGGCTGCACCAGTTCACATTCCCACCAACAGTGTAAGAGGGTTCCCTTTTCTCCGCATCCTCTCCAACATTTGTTGTTTCCTGCCTTGTTAATTTTCCCCATTCTCACTGGTGTGAGGTGGTATCTCATTGTGGTTTTGATTTGTATTTCCCTTATGGCAAGTGATGCAGAGCATTTTCTCATATGCATGTTGGCCATGTCTATGTCTTCCTCTGTGAAATTTCTGTTCATGTCTTTTGCCCATTTCATGATTGGATTGTTTGTTTCTTTGGTGTTGAGTTTAATAAGTTCTTTATAGATCTTGGAAACTAGCCCTTTATCTGATAGGTCATTTGCCAATATCTTCTCCCATTCTGTAGGTTGTCTTTGAGCTTTGTTGACTGTATCCTTTGCTGTGCAAAAGCTTCTTATCTTGATGAACTGAGCAGATCAGCGGCCCCGCCCCGGAGCCTCCAGGCCCTGCAGACGGAGAGCTCCGGAGTTCCTGCGGGGGCTGAATCCAGGTTTCCAGAGCTGGCCCCGCCACTAGGGCTGTTGCTCCTGGGGCCTCTCGGGGTAAACAACCCCTACTGAAAAGTTTATTTTAAAACTTTACAATAAAAAATCTGATTTTCGGAAGATTAAACCTCAGTTTTCTAGACATTTTATTATTCTTAAAAGATGCTGAATAAAAGAGGTTTTAGAATGGATCAGAGCTTGGTGCTAATAAATATCATGGCTCAGAATATAAGTGAGCACAATTTATGAGTATGCTTAGACTAGAAAGTTACTAGCTAGCAAAATATGCTAAAATTTTATGAAATCAAAGTGAATGCTTTCTGCAGCCACAACAAAGTTCTAATCACATTCTTTAATTTCTTCTAACATAGACATATGACCAATAGCAGAGACAAATTTCGGTCAAGTAAGAAGAGCTTAAGTGTAGAAAATACACGATCAACCCAGTTTCCTCCTTTCTGCACCACAGGGCATAGCTACATGCCATCTGGTGATTATTAGGCGAAAAAGCTGCCATCTGTTACTTCTGCTAATACATGGGAGAGGGGTAGTTCCCCCTACTCCGTAAGCCTAGGAGATTTCATTATGGTTGTTTACATGTCCCAGGGCCTCAACTGGTGAATTAGCATTTACTCTGTGTATGTGTATGAATTGTATGTGTCCAACATATCAAACATCAAAGTGATACATCCCTTTTTAAAAATCTCTTAAGTGGCACAGGTCTGTGTTTGGCCAGGTTAACTCACCCCACAGCAAGCCTCTTCTATCCTACCTGACTCAAAGCCAAAATACTATTAAATACAATCTAAACTAGAGAGATAAAATTGGATTGCAGCCATAGAAATAGATTACAAAGTAGACACAAATAGGCTCTAAGGTATGAAAAGGACACGCTAGTCCTTCTGTTTTACATCCCTTCAAGGAAAGATAGGACCTAAATCATCTTCAAAGAAGTCTTTTTATAGATACTTACAAAATAATTTTTAAGATATCGTATCTTTTCTTACACCAGTCAGAAGTTCATTTCTTTATATTTAAAGAAGATAGCATAAAATTATTTCAAAGAGGCCTTAGCTAAGATCCAAATTTGAGCTATTTCTAGAACTTAATAAAGTAGAAATAGGGAAAGAAAAACAGGAAATATAAACAAATATAACAGACTATGTCAGGCCTGTTAGTTTCTCAAACCTTTGCACATGATAGGTGCTTCATATATATTTACTGGATAAATGAGCAGATAAATGAATGCAATGAGTTTCCCCTTCCCATACCATGGGATCAATTGATTCCACTTGTCGATGCAATCTCACCCACAAAATTTTTATATTCTAAAGAAGTAAAGAATAAAATTTCAAAATTCACTCAATAACTGAGAGCATGATTCTATTAAAGCCAGCAGTGCCACAGCCTGATATAGTGCAAAGGGCACAAGAATCTGACTCTGGATTCTACATCCTATTCTCAGTTCTTAAAGTAATTGTAAATTTTGAAGCAAATCACCTAGCCTCTCATACCTCAGTTTCCTCTTTCATCAAGGGATCACTACTACTTGCTCCAACCCATCTCATAGAGCTGCCAGGAAAATCTATAGATGTTAAATGGGAATGGAGCCATTTGCATAAAACAAGTATTAAATGCTTATCAGCGAGCTGCATAGAGTTAAGTTGCTAAGCAAAATAAGACATTCAATATCAGAAACAAACAAATGATCTCAAAGAGACAGAAAATAAATCTGGTGAGACCTCATATTGCCTTGTGCTACTGTATAAACAAAGTTTCTAGGCCATGGCATAAAAGTGGGGAGAGTCTAGAGGTCTCTCCGAATTGAGGAAGTAAAACTGGAAGTCTGGGGAAGTTAGGACAATCAGAGAAGAGAAATTTGCAGAGAAAGAACACCAGGAATCTGAAAAGGGTCTGCCTCAAGACTTCACTTGCACACCGATCAGCACATACTAATAAGAAAACTACCTGGGGCTGAGCAAATAACAGCCTAAAATTATAAAGGTAGCAGTGCTAGGAGTTCACAAAGAAATGAAAGTCCTGTCTGTTCCCAAAAGCCAGAGTGGGAATATTTCATAATCCCCAAGGCATCAGTCAGAGAAGGGTCTCACCTCAGTGGGTAGAAAATTAACCCTAGAATAAATGTACTTCTGGTCTCACCTAACAAAATTTGTATAAAGTCTCAAGAAGATCCAATTTCTTTGCAAATAACTGAATTCCATCCCAAAACAAAGTTCAAGATTATTTGTCGTAATACAAAAAATATTCAGCACATTACAATGTAAAATTCATGTCTGGTATCCAATCAAAAATTATCAGTCATAAAAAGAAGTAGGATTTACCATCCTATTTAACATCCCATGAGAATAATCTATCAGAACTGACTCCCAAATGACACAAGTAATAGAATTAGTAGAAAAAAATATTAAAACAGTTGTTATAGGGCAGCCCAGGTGGCTCCATGGCTTAGCGCCACCTTCAGTCCAGGGCCTGATCCATGAGAGCCGGGATCAAGTCCCACATCAGGCTCCCTGCATGGAGCCTGCTTCTCCCTCTACCTATGTCTCTGCCTCTCTCTCTCTCTCTCTCTCTCTCTCTCTCTCTCTCTGGGTCTCTCATAAATAAATAAATAAAATCTTAAAAAAAAAACAGTTGTTATAAGTATATTTCATACACTTAAGAAGCTAAAGGAAAGATCAACCATGTTAAGTAGAAATGTTAAAGGTACAAAAAAGACACAAACTGAACTTCTAGAGATAAAAAACACAATGTCTGATATCCAAAATATATAATGAACTTAAGAATATACTTATCATGCTGAGCACTGAGCAGTGTATAGAATTGTCGAATCACTATACTGTATACCTAAAACTGATAGAATTCTATATGTTAACTATACTAGAATTAAAATTGAAAACTTAATAAAATTTTTCCATGTTTTGTCTCCCTTTCTGATATTTCCCACTTATTTTTCTTCCTTTCCCCTTTATTCCCTTTCACTATTATTTATATTCCCCAAATGAATGAGACCATATAATGGGAAACAAACTAGGGGTGGTGGAAGGGAAAGTGGATGGGGGGTGGGGGTGACTGGGTGGCGGGCACTGAGGTGGGCACTTGACAGGATGAGCACTGGGTGTTATTCTGTATGTTGGCAAATTGAACACCAATAAAAAATGAATTTATTATTAAAAAAATAAAATAAAATCTATACCAAGAAAAAAATTTTTTTTTAAATTTTAAATGTGTGCCTGGGTATCTCAGTCAGTTAAGCATCCAACTCTTAGAATTCAGCTTAGGACATGATTTCAAGGTCACAAGATGGAGCCCCTCAGTGGTCTTTACACTCAGCAGGGAGTCTGCTTGAAAGTCTCTCCCTCTCCCCCTCCCTATTTGTGCTCTCTTTCTCTCTCTAAAATAAATAAATAAGTATTTAAAATATTTAAATTAAATAAAAGCACAGGCAACAAAAATAAAAATATATAAACTGCACTACATCAAAATTTAAAAGGACACAACTGACAGAGTAAAAGGGAGACCTACAAAATGGGGGAAATATTTGCAAAGCATATATCTGATAAGCGGTTAATATTCAGAATATATAAAAAACTTCTATGATGCAACAACAAAAAACTCAATTTAAAAATGGCCAAAGGATTTGTTTGAATAGACATTTCTCCAAAGATAATATACAAAGGCCAACAATCACATAAAAAGATGCTCAACATAACTAATCATTAGAGAAATAAAAAATGAAAACCACAGTGCAATTTCATCTCACATCCATTAGCATAGCAACAGAAAATAATAATAATAATAAATGTTGGTGAGGAAAAAAAAGTGTTAATGAGGATGTGGGGAAAAAAAAGTGTTAATGAGGATGTGTATAGAACACTATACACTCTTGGTGGGAATGCAAAGTGGTTAAATGGCTTTGGAAAACAGTGTGGCAGTTCCTCAAAAACTTAAAAATAGAATTATTATATGATCTAGAAATTCCACCTCTGAGTCTTGAAAAGATGCTTGTATATTCATGTTCAAAGCAGCATTATTCACTATAGCCAAAATGTAGAAGTAACCCAAGTATGTATCAACAAGTGAATGAATAAACAAAATGTAGTATATCCATACAATTAGATATTATTCAACCTTTAAAAGAAAAAAAATTCAGATACATGCTGAAACTTGGATCAACATTGAGGATATTAAGCTAAGTAAAATAAGCCTGTTACAAAAGAAAAATATTTTATGATTCCATTTAGATGAGGTATCTTGAGTAGTCAAATTCATAGAAACAGAAAGTAGAATGGAGGTTGTCAAACACTAAAAGAGGAAGGTAGTAGGATATTATTATTTAATGGGTATAGAGTTTCAGTTTTCAGGTGAAAAGAGTTCTGGAGGTCGGTTGTAAAACAATGGTTGAGTATACTTAAATACTACTGAATTGCTCACTTAAAAATGGTCAGGATTTTACACATTTTACATTATATGTATTTTACCACAATTTAAAAATTTTTAATGTTTTAGTCAGTTAGTGCTCTAAACATTCATATATAGGTGTTTGTATGGATATAAGTTGAATTTCATTGGGATAAACATCCAAGAGTACAATTGCTGGGTCATAATGGTAGATGCATGTTTAATTATTAAATAAACTGCCAAACTGTTATCTAGAGTAGTTGTACCATTTACATTTCCAGGGGAAAAAAAGATCAAGTTTCTCAGCGTCTGCTCCAGCATTTTGGTGGTCACTATTTTTCATTTTAGCCATTTTTGATAGTTGTGTAGTGATACCTTCATTATGGTTTTAATTTACATCTCCCTATAAACATCTCACCTATATGTGTGCCTCTTCAGGGAAATGTCTCTCACTCATTTTCTAACTAGATTTTTTGCACTACCTACTTACAAACTGTAAAATTTGGAGGACGGTCAGATACAAAAATGTCTACATAAGAACAAAACAAACACATATGCACAAATTAAAATTTTTAAATAGACATATGGTTAAACAAAAGAATAAAAATAACATTCTGCAATAGTTTCTCAATAATGACATTATAACTAATACTTGTGGTGATAAATATATTAATAGTTCTCTGGCCCACTGAGTCACTTTGAAATAGATTTAGCAGCTTGGCTGTCATCCATGGTGCGACAGCTTCCAGCCCCAGGCTCTGTAGAAATCACTTCAAGGTTGATCCTAGGGTCAGTCTCCACTGATCCAGGAACCAACTGTTTTTTTATTTAGGCATGAGGCTGAGATAAGCTAGGCTACCCAATTTAAAGAGATGGTTTGTTTCTCCAGACTCACTCCTCCCTTTGCCAAATTTACCTGCAGAACAATAATAGCCATAATTATAATAATCACTAGCATTAGCATAGTTTTCTATAATTTACAAAGAGTTTCAAAATCAACTTCTTTAAAAAAAAAAAAACATATCTGGGGGCATCACAATGCCAGATTTCAGGTTGTACTACAAAGCTGTGGTCATCAAGACAGTGTGGTACTGGCACAAAAACAGACACATAGATCAATGGAACAGAATAGAGAACCCAGAAGTGGACCCTGAACTCTATGGTCAACTAATATTCGATAAAGGAGGAAAGACTATCCATTGGAAGAAAGACAGTCTCTTCAATAAACGGTGCTGGGAAAATTGGACATCCACATGCAGAAGAATGAAACTAGACCACTCTCTTTCACCATACACAAAGATAAACTCAAAATGGATGAAAGATCTAAATGTGAGACAAGATTCCATCAAAATCCTAGAGAAGAACACAGGCAACACCCTTTTTGAACTCGGCCACAGTAACTTCTTGCAAGATACGTCCACGAAGGCAAAAGAAACAAAAGCAAAAATGAACTATTGGGACTTCATCAAGATAAGAAGCTTTTGCACAGCAAAAGATACAGTCAACAAAACTAAAAGACAACCTACAGAATGGGAGAAGATATTTGCAAATGACCTATCAGATAAAGGGCTAGTTTCCAAGATCTATAAAGAACTTATTAAACTCAAAACCAAAGAAACAATCCAATCATGAAATGGGCAAAAGACATGAAGAGAAATCTCACAGAGGAAGACATAGACGTGGCCAACAAGCATATGAGAAAATGCTCTGCATTACTTGCCATCAGGGAAATACAAATCAAAACCACAGTGAGATACCACCTCACACCAGTGAGAATGGGGAAAATTAACAAGGCAGGAAACAACAAATGTTGGAGAGGATGCGGAGAAAAGGGAACCCTCTTACACTGTTGGTGGGAATGTGAACTGGTGCAGCCACTCTGGAACTGTGTGGAGGTTCCTCAAAGAGTTAAAAATAGACCTGCCCTACGACCCAGCAATTGCACTGTTGGGGATTTACCCCAAAGATACAGATGCAATGAAACGCCGGGATACCTGCACCCCGATGTTTATAGCAGCAATGTCCACAATAGCCAAACTGTGGAAGGAGCCTCGGTGTCCATCGAAAGATGAGTGGCTAAAGATGTGGTTTATGTATACAATGGAATATTACTCAGCTATTAGAAATGACAAATACACACCATTTGCTTCAACGTGGATGGAACTGGAGGGTATTATGCTGAGTGAAGTAAGTCAGTCGGAGTAGGACAAACATTATATGTTCTCGTTCATTTGGGGAATATAAATAATAGTGAAAGGGAATATAAGGGAAGGGAGAAGAAATGTGTGGGAAATATCAGAAAGGGAGACAGAACGTAAAGACTGCTAACTCTGGGAAATGAACTAGGGGTGGTAGAAGGGGAGGAGGGCGGGTGGTGGGAGTGAATGGGTGAAGGGCACTGGGGGTTATTCTGTATGTTGGTAAATTGAACACCAATAAAAAACAAATTAAAAAAAATCAACTTCTTCCTTTGTTGTCTTATCTAGCTGAGTAAAATTAAAATGTAATTGCAATAAAATAAAATTAACTGATACTCTATGATTCTCAAGAATGCTGAAAGTCAGAAAATAATTGTCCAACCTATGTATCCTGCTGAATCAATGAAATTCTTTGGGAACAACTTCAAACCCTTCACTGTCAAAGGTAACTGAGCCACACTTTAAAAAAACTGAGTCTATTTCCTCCAAAGAAATGCTGTAATTTTTTTTTAATTAATCTCCCCAGCTAGGCTAAAGAGCTGAGATCAGGCAAGACTAAAAACATCTCTGTGAATAATATCCCTCTGATTTTTCACCAATGCTTTATAAATTCTTCTTGAGTTACATCTTGAATGGGAATTTCGTGTTTCAGCTAAAGAAATGAATTTACTTTGTCTTCACATATGGCTATAACGAGGGCAGAAAGGATTCGACCAGACAGTGGATTTTCATCCCTGGGATTTTTTGCTGCCTATTCAAAAGTTTTTCCATTAAATAGCTAGTGTCTGTGTCCTTCCTAGATTCAGATTGTGCACTACACTCCTTCTTCTTAAACTACAAACTTCTATACTTTAATTCCACTTTCTTGATTTCACAAAGTTTTTTTCCCCTCTGGTTTGCTTACTTGTCAAAATCTGAATTTTTTCTCTGTGGTCTTGAAGAGTACCTTTTTTACTCCTTTAATGCCAAATAACAAACTAACAAGCAATAAAAATTGTTAAAAATTGTCTTTCAAACAATTAAAAGCATGGAGATTCTTTAGGGTCATGATTTCTCATAATTTTATATGGAAATCTGGTTGTTTCTTCAGTGCCTTAATCTATTGGATTCAAAGAACTGAAGAAACAATGATTAATCAGATAGATGTATGCCCTCAAGAAGCTCACATATGAGGGATAGATGTATAAATCACCAATGTGCTCTGTACATGGTACTCATTGCCATAGGAGAGCTGTGGGCAAAGTGCCCTGAAATCCTGAGTAGAAAAAGAAGAATTTGGAATACAGTAAGGGTATGAGCTTAGAAAAGAAGAAAGATAAATATAAAGTAAGCAAGAAGCTCTGGAGACTTATGCACACATGCAGAAAACTTTTACTGAGGTCCCACCAAATGCAAAACATTATCCTAGGCACAAGAAACTAGAATTGATAGAGAAAGTCCATTTACCCATGTATCTGGGCTCTACTGGAGGAGACAGATAATTACCACTGTAATTCCTTGTATATCAGATAGTAATATGTATTATCATGAAAACAAAATAAGGTAATGTGGTAAGGAGTAAATTGGGGCTATTTTAGGTATGTGGTCAATAAGAGTCTATTTCGTGCAAGAATGGAATTTGAACACTTATATTTTGTCCTTCAGCAAGTCCATTATTTTGATACTGCTTACTAGAGGGCATCTTACAAAGACTGAAAACATTTGACAAAAGACTTGATAACCTTATTAAAAGCTTTTGTGCTAAAAATGAAGATAAAGCCAGAAAAATATCCAGATAATAATGCAAAGTAATGTGAAGGCAACAAAACAATAATGGAGATTAAAACAATAATGGGATAAAAACAATAATGGAGAATATGCCTAGTAATTATCAAGAGAAAACAGGAACTATTTTGAAAAAACATACACTCAATACACAGCAAACAAAGAAGCAATCATTGATGCAAGTTTTTGTGAATGCTTCCAAAGGTATCTTTGCATGTACCAGAATGCTTGTGAATGCCATTTTTTTATATAAAACTGTTCTGTGTTAATTTTTTCATACTTAAAATATTTTAGAGATCATTCTATATCAGTACATACAGATCTTTTTTTAATAACAGAGTTTTTGAATCACTATGTTGTACATCTAAAACTAATGTAACATGTCATTTATACTTCAATTAAAATTTTTTTAAGCTACATGCTATTCCCCTATTTATTTGACTATTAATTATATATTTTAAATAATGGACATTGAGATTGTATGAGTAATTGGCTGCCTGCTCACCAAACCCATTTCTTCTTCCTGAGTATATATGGCTATGCCTCATTTCCTAATTTCCCTCACACTTAGGTGTGACCATGTGACTGTATTCTCGTCAATAAAATGTGAATAGAAGTGATAGATGCCATTACCAGGCCTGAGCCATAAGCACTTGATCCTTCATGCTATTTCCTCTTTAGCTAATTTGATACAGGTGAACAAGATGACCTGAGGAAGCTCATGCTGAAGATAATGGAAGCACAAGAAAAAGAGGATCCTGAATTTCTGAATCAACATTTGGAGGAGAACAACCAGTTGATCAGGAATATCCATTTTGGATTTTATCCAAGAGAGAAATAAACATGTTTGAACTAGTTGGGGATTTGCTAGTTACAGTAAATGGTGTTACTTTTTCTGCATAAGGGGGTTCTCATTCCTATCCTGGAGATTAGGGAGATTAAAGAAATCTCCCTATTCTTTTGTGTTCTGGAAAACAGTTTACTGCAAAGAAATACCCTCCCAAAATGACCTAAGTAAGATTCAAAAATGCTCCATTGTTTACTATGGCAAGGTCAACACTGACTCTCCAAATTTCCATCCTATGCCTTACAAATGACTCGCTGAACTGTTTCATCCCCACTGAGCAGTCAGAATGAAATACCTGTCATTTGATTAAGTTTCTCTCCTTCCTATAGGCCTCAGCCTAACCCAGCATCATGAAATTGCACCATTGCTACCCTTCACCACAAGCTGACCTCTAGGTAAAACATTATCTGATCTCCCATCTCTCATTACACCACCTTTGCTCATTCCACTTCCCCACACCCTGTCTTTCTAGCCTTGTTTACTTCTCCTGATAAAAGAAAATCCCTTTATATCTAACTTTTGAGATACTTAAATATATTTTAGTCTAAGTACCTCTATTTCTATAGTCTCTGCACTCTCCCCAATCTTCTTGCAATAATACTTTGAAACAATGATTCTGCCTACCTAAATCTGGAATTTTGTTTTTTTTTAATAGACTTTAATTTTTAGAGCAGTTTTATGTTCACAGCAAAATTGAGCAGAAGATAAAGAGATTTCCCATATACTTCCTGCCCTCACACTGTGGAGGCCGAGAAAAATCAAGGCCATTCCACCTCAAGTTTAGCATTAGCACAAGTACAGGGATCTTAGGCCCCTGTGAATAAGAGCTGAAAAACTGCAGAATGTCCTCAATGTCCTCGGCAGGTAATCCCATATCAGAAAGACAACAGAGCCCACACCTGTGGTAGAAAGTCCCATATTAGAATGAGAACTGAGCTCAATGCCCTTGAAAGCCCCATACCAAAATGTAAACAGAACTTGAGAAATTCCTCCATCCCTTCTGAAAATCCCCTAAACCAGCCTATAAAAAAACAAGCTGTAACCCACTTTGGGGTCCAAGTCCCTGCTCCACTATGTCAGGTATACTTGGACCCAAGCTCGAGCTTGCAAATAAACCCTCGTGTGTTTACATCGGTGTTGGCTCCTTGGTGGTTTCTCGGATTCGCAATCTTGGGCACAACACACACTTATATAGCTTTCCCCATTAACAACATTCCCTACCTGAATAGTACATTTGTTCTAACTGATGAACCTACACTGACATATCATTATTACCCAAAGTTCATAGTTTACAATAGGTTCATTCTTGGTGGTGTTATCATTATTACTAAGAACTTGATTCTGGGGCAGCCCGGGTGGCTCAGCGGTTTAGCACCACCTTCAGCCCAGGGCCTGATCCTGGAGACCTGGGATTGAGACCCATGTCAGGCCCCCTCCTGCATGGAGCCTTCTCAGGCTTCTCCCTCTGCCTGTGTCTCTGCCTGCCTCTTTCTCTCTCTCTCCCTCTCTCTGCCTGTCATGAATAAATAAATAAATAAAATCTTTAAAAAAAAAAAAAAAACTTGATTCTCATCAATAGGGGAAAACTTAATAGTAAAAAAAAATATTGTGGAAAATAACCTTTTAATCTTGGAATTTATGATGATAAAGAAATGAAATATTAGGCACTGTCAAACATGTGCCACCCCTCAGTTTAGAAAACATATTCCTAAAAGGTTCAGAGAAAGTCATGGATGTCCTACAAAAAACTCAAAAATGAAGGGATGGCAAATGAGTTCCATTTCATACTCCAATTCCAGTTGATTGGTAATAGTAGCCTGACACCCTGGAATGAGATGAATTATGAAGGAGCATGTGGCTCAATGACTTAAAAGACAAAAAATGAATAGCTAGAGATAACTTCAGTGACTACCAGATGGAAGAGTGGTGGAATGTGTACTGTATCCCTTCCATCCTGAATGAACTAAACACAGTTACTGCCATTTTTTTTAATGAAGCAATGCTCTAGAAAGTAAAAATCTAACTATGCAGCTGGGAAGAAAAACCAAAAAATTGAATATATCTATACTCAGGTTCAGATCTTGCTTACTTTTTTTTCACATCTCTAGCAGTGGTTTTCAACAGGAAGCAATCACATCTCCCTGGTTGGGACCAGGAGATGTTTGACAATGTTGTGGGACTTTTTGGTTGTCACAGCTTGGAGGAGACATTGCTACTGGTATCTAATGAGTAAAGGCCCTAGATGCTCCAAAATATCCTATAATGCATAGGACAGCCCTCACAACCATGAATTATCTGACCAATCATGTGGAGATCAAGGTCAATCATGTAGAGAAACTCTCCTTCCTCTATGAAAGGAGAAAGAGATACATAATTAGGGAATGAGATCCAAAACCTGAAAAAACAGTATCCACAAAACTGGCCAAGAATGTGATGAGGTTTATAAACAGCATTTTTTAAAAAAAAGGTTTTTTGGGTGTTATTTGGGATTTATTTTCTTTAGTTGGTAATGAGAAACTGAAGATGGAATAGAGCCACTTCTTAGGGAAGATAATACAAAAAAGAGAAAGACATGCAATGTAGTTATTATTATATAAACCATCTCACTAAAGAGAAGAATCTCCAACCAGAAAGGAAAAAACAAATACTGATTGGAGGAAACTGAAGTCCATCATTAAAGATGTAATATTCTGTCCAGCTATTGAAGAGAGTCTATTGCTCCAACCTAGATGAGAACTTTAGGGCATTTAAAGTACTTATATACCGTCACTGATTTGAGAAGTCATAAAGAATGAAAGAGTTTCTAGAAGATGAGAGAGAGGAAATGTTATTCCCAGTTTTCCATGAAAGATTGGGACAAAGAAAGGGAAAGGTTTAGATTTCCAGGAATTACAAACCAGCAAATTTGGGTCAATGTTCAGCAAATATTGAGTTAGAAAGTAAAGCAATGACTACATTAGACACCATGACCTGGTCACTTACTCACTTATTTATCAAACACCTTTTTAATGTCTATAAAACATGATGCATTATTCTAGATATCATTTTATTGCAAATCAACATTTTCTTTATTATTAGGCCCTAGTTGGTCAACTGCCTTAAATCCTTTTGGGACATCCTCAGGAACAAATAAAATAATATACTTGTAAGTAAACAGAATCATTTACATCTAGTTAATCTTGATTTCAACAAGACATTTGACATTCTCTCATATATATCCTTGTTAAGAAAGAAAAATATGAATAAGGGAGATTCACAGCTGGCTGAAGTTTATGGAGAAGTGTCAGAACAGAACAATGGCTCCCAGTATGCTTGCTCACAAAATCATGATCATAGGGAGTGCTTTAAAAATCCTGATTTGTGATTTCTACACACATATACAAAAACAAAATGTCCAAGGTTGGGAAGCAGGAATTACTTTTTTTTAAGTTTCTCAAGTATCATTGCTGTAACTGGTACAAATATTTGCATTCAGGGAACAGTGATCTGGAGGAAAGCATTTAGTAATATGCCCCAGGGCTCAGTTAGTAGTCCCCTTTAAGTTTATTGGCAGCATGGATGAAGACTCAGAGATCATAATTTTTATATCTGCCAATAGCACCAACAGCACTAAGTTGAAAGTGCTATTCTATATACTGAAAAGTAAAATCAGGGTTCAAAAAGAGGTCTGTAGACTGGAAAATAAGAAATAACAAGTTGAAATTTAAACAGCTACATTTAAGTTTCTATATCTTCATTCTAAAAAAAATATTAATGCAATGAAAATATAAAGAACATGTGGATTGAAAGTAATTAATGAGGAGGAAACCACCCCCAGGAGTTTAGGTGACACGAGCTCCACATTGCCAACAGTGTGACATGAATAAATGCTAAAAGCCAGGGCAGTATTTGGCTGCATTAATAACCATCATTTTTATGTGTGTGTGTCAAAGAGAAGAAAGAATCACACTGTTGTTTTCTGTGCAAGCTACCTATGGAGTACACATCCAGGAAGAGCAGGGTTCTCAATCTTGGCACTGTTGACATATTTCTTTATTGTTGGAGCTGTCTTGAGAATTGTAGTATGTTTAAGCAGCATCCCTGGACTCTACCTTCTAGATGCCAGTAGTATCTGCCCCTAGTTATGACCACCAAAAATGTCTGCAGACATTGCTAATTGTCCCCTAGAGGCAAAATTGCCTCCAGTTGAGAACCACTGAGTCAGAGGTGCCTCAGCAGACAACTGCCCTCAGTTTCAAGGGACACTTTGGTATAGTGGCTAAGAGTGTGGACTAAAGAATCTGAATTCAATCCTGACTCTGACAATTATCTGTGTGACTTTAGGCAAGTCCCTAGTCACAGATCTAGCCATTAATACCAGCTAAGGAGGCCCCCTTTTTATCTTCTTTTCCCTAGTTAAATCTCTATACAATTTGTGCAAGAGCTTCAATAGGTGAAAAGACAGAGCACCTTCTGATGAAGCTTGTTTAGTTCTCCAATTATTCATCAGCATTTGAGGAGGGATCTAGATTTATCTGGATAATTCTCACAAATCACAGTTATAATCCCAAAGAAGTCTTTTCCTCCTAATTTTTACCTTCCTTCTCTTCTCTTTCCCTTAAGTTTGTGTCCCTTCTTATGCCAATCTAAGTGAGGGACAAAAACGTGAGGTGGTGAAGCCACTTGTGTTCCTTGGGGGTGGGTAGAAGGCATAACTGTTGGGTGGGTAGAATGGAGTACAAGAAGAATGCCACCTTCTATCTGCCAGTGCAATGTCTCAGGGGTTAAATGTCAAACATCTGTAAAAGGTGGGAGAGGGAAGTGGTTTAAACCAGAAAATCCCTCTAAACCTTTCAATCCTAGCATGGATTGTTGTGAAGTTGAACATGGGTTATAACAATATTGTAGTAAGATCAATTTTTTCCTTAGACTTGTAACTGGTTCTATATGCTAAATATAAACATATGCACATCTATCCCAAATCTCCCTTAAAGGAAGAACTTGATACCCAGCTTGGGGACTGTGATCATCAGGACAGGTTCCAGGTTTTGCTTCAGCCACAGAGAGCTGCCCCACTTGTGGTCAAACAAGTGGTTTGACTTTGCCTCACTTGTGGTCATGCTATTCCAGGGACAGCCCACTTTTAGTAACTGAACCAGGAAGGATACAAAGCCACAGTCATTTTGGTCTGAAGCAAGACTCTCTAGAAGCACACTTGCCTCATAGCACAGATGCCTGCCCCAGGTTGGTTAAGGCTTTGTCAGGCCTTCATCACAGTTCGATTTCTCTCTGTGCCCAATCCTGCTTTGCCCCTGCCTTTCACAGATGTTAAGCCCTGATAAACATATTTCCCCAAACTCTGCTGGAAGCATCCGACTCAGAGAACCCAGCCTATGACATTTTATGTGATGACTGTAAAGGATGAGTTCCTAAATTATTTGGAATAAACAAACGGCCTCCCAAGAGGATTATTTGGAGAAAAATGGTCAGTGGAAGAGGTAAGCTATTATGTTGGTTGAAAAAAAACTGCTTCAATATATTATACATTTTAGTCTTCTAAGAAATTTGATTGTAGTCCTCTGTTATGGGCAAAGTACAGAATCTGTGGCTGAGAAGGAAAGGTTTTGATTCAGACTTATGCTAAATTTGTCCTGAGTTTGTCTTTTTGATGCTGAAAGCAATGTTACATGATAGAAGCAAAGAATGAAAAAAGTCAACGGAAATCAGTCAACGGGTACAAGTTGAAGATGGATCTGCTTGTTTCATGTCAAGGAATAAGGTGAAGCTGCCATTGCTGATGAGAGGGCAGCTCAAGGAAATATAAAGGCTGTTTCCAAGGCAATACAGAAGAGCTCATGAGTGATCTTTCCTGCCTCTTTTCTACAGGGAAATCAACAATGAGGATAGGACAGCCAAACAAATTTCTGAATCTGTTTCTCAGAACCCACTGAGTTGCTGTAAGGTCCCCACACAAAAAATTTTCTCAGAGAGAACCCCTTATGAATATCATGACCTTATTGAAGATAGATTCTGATTTGTTGCAGTAGAAATAAAGCAGGAATTAAAAAGAACTTTGTATTGCACACAATGATAGGCACCATCTGAAATACACACTTATTTGGTTATTCAGTTTAAACACACACTTTAGAAGGCTTTACTAAATATGGAACTATCATTTATAATTGATTATTATCAGTGTTTATGGCTGTTTTTATAAAACGTTGGTTAGGAAAATGACTCCATCTTAAACCAGAGTGGTAATTTATAGCAGACAATGTCAGACCCTTACCTGCAGATTTAAAGAACCAGAGTGCCTAGCATTTACTTTGCTCTAGAGCAGTCTTTGGCCAACTATGGACAAATGTATAATAAGTAAGTCCAGCTCCCTGCCTGATGGTGGGAGTAAGACCCTCCTACTCCGAGGGTTAACTTAACCTCCATGGCTCTGAGTGAATCTTCTCCCTAAGGGACTTTGTCTGAAATCACACTCTTAATTGGCTCTCACTTTTTCCCTAATCTTCTTCCCTCACTCCATATGTAGGAGAAAACAGAAAAGAGGGGCACCTGGGTGGCTCAGTCAGTTAAGTATCTGCCTTCAGCTCAGGTCATGATCCCAGGGTCCTGGATCAAGCCCCATGCCAGGCTCTCTGCTCCTCGGGGATCCTGCTTCTTCTTCCCTTCCCTCTGCCTGCCACTCCTCAAGCTTGTGCTCTTTATCTTTCTCTGTAAAATAAATAAATAAAATCTTTAAAAAAAAAAAAAAAGAAGAAAGAAAATAGAAAATAAAAGAGATAATACATTAGGGAGGGAGTTATGATGGTAGAGTAGTAGGGGGACCCTGTGCTTGCCTTATCAAACACAGCTAGATTTTTTTTATTTACATTCAATTAGCCAACATATAGTACATTATTAGTTTCAGATATAGAGTTCAGTAATTCATCAGTTGCTTATAACACAGTGTTCATCACATCCTACCCTTCTTAATGCCCATCACCCAGTTGCCCCATTCCCCACCCACCTCCCAAACACAGCTAGATTAACATCAAATCATTTTGAACACCTAGGAAATCAATCTGAGGATTAAGAGAATCTGCACAATTGGAAAGAATGTGGCAGGTACGAGGTGCAGAGATGTAAACTGGAGGAGACAAAAGCTGCAATGCTGCAGAGTAGAGGAAGCTATGTTCTCAGAGAAAGGAGAAAAAGAGCGAGAAAGCGAGCGAGGGAGAGAGAGCAGTGTATCGGATTCATGCAAGAAAAATATTTCCCCAAAACTGACTGGGGAGTTGAGAGGAACTGACTATGACAAGTTTTTGCAAGCAACGGAGCTTAAATTAAGAGGTTAAGAAAATCCCCACCATTTGCTGGAGTTGGCATGGTGATGTTCCTGGGGAGGAGGATGTAGGCCTGGAACAGGCTATGAGGTATAGGGATCCCCTGTGTTGCACTGGGAGAGAATGTTCCCCTTCTTAGAGTACATTTGGAAGAGGGTATATTGCCTCTCCAAGAACAAAAGACCCGGAGGCCACCACTCAGCAGCCTTTAAAAGGCAGGTACACATAGAAGGCAGGTTACTGCTTTTTGTGGTGTTTCACCATAAACTCCAAGCACCTGAGGACCATGCAGCTGCTTTTAAGAATGAAAGAGCCCCCACACAGCACAGCGAGGCTCCTCTTCAGAGGAGAAGAGTGGATCCAGACCATGCAGGGTACTTTAAGACATGGACTTTTGAATCCCAGCCACATACCAGAAATGAAACACAGGAGAACTGTGGCCCCAGTCATGCCAACATCCCAGGCACAGACAGGATGAGTGCAGGGATGTGCTGGAAGATTGGGACACAAGAGGATCCCAGCACACAGGGATGTGCTGGAAGATTGGGACACAATTGTTTCCTTATCTATAAGGGCTTCCTGAACAGAGGCAGGCTAGAGCTCCCCTCTCTGGGAATGAGAAAGCAGGATGATGCTATTCCCTGCTCCCATCCCACCCATCACCAGCATGGTCAGATTTCAGAAGGCAACACAGCATCCCCAATGGAGGCTGGAGCTGCTTATACCAAACCTGCACCCCTGTGCCATGCAGGTGCTTCTTTACTAGGGCAGGTGGACTGTGAGCCAGCACAGCAGGCCTCTCCCAGAGCATCACAGATCCCCGCATGTGCCAAGTCTACATACTGATCACAGAGCCCTCCAAAGCATCAGATTCTGTTCTAGTGGAAATAGGACCAGGCTTCTTCTTCCTCTTCCCCCTGCCACTCCCTACACCCCATACTCCCACTGGACCCCCCCCCCACCCTACCTACACACACACACACACACACACACACACACACACATGCCCTTTGGAATCAGGCTTATGGTTTTTGGTTTGTTTGTTTTTTCATTTCCTTTTCTCCTTTTTTGGATCAAGTTTCATTTTTTTTCTTTAGAATCAAGCTTGTAGTTTTTTGTTTGTCTATTTGTTTGTTTTGTTCCTTTTTCCTTTTCTCTTTTTGGATCTGGCTTTTTTCCCCCAGGCTCATTTTAACAAACCAAAGCATACCTCATTAAAGTCCCAAATGCTCCCACTGTTAAGCAAGGAGAAACCTGCAGATGACTGACCTGTGGAAAAGAGAGCCAAAACACAACAGCAGAGTGTACACAGCATACACCAGAAGCACTCCCTGAAGTGCCAGGCTGGACAATATATGACCCCTTCTTAATATAGCACTACTCTCAGTTACAGGAAACATAACAGGTTTTCATAACATGCAAAAGACAGAAATCTAGAAAAAATGACAAGATGGAGAAATTCTCCCCAAAAGAAAGATCAAGAAGAAATCACATCCAGGGGGCCACCTGGGTGGCTCAGTTGGGTTAGCATTCGACTCTTGGTTTCAGCTCAGGTCATGATCTTGGTTGGGGTCATGAGCTGCTGGAGATTCTCTCTCCCTTTCCCTCTGTCCTTCCCCCTGTTCATGCTCACTCTGTCTCTCTAAAAATAAATAAACTGAAAGAAAGAAAGAAGAAAGAAAGAAAGAAAGAAAGAAAGAAAGAAAGAAGAGACAGCTATTTACTCAAAACAAATATAAGCAATATGTCTGAACAAGAATTTAGAACAACAATCATAAGAACACTAATTGGGCTTGAAAGGAGGATACAAGACAGAGAAATACCTTCTGCCGAGATAAGAGACCTAGCACTAGTCAGGCTGAAGTGAAAAAAAAAATGCTATAACTGAAATGCAAAACTGACTTGATGTAATCATAATGAGATGGAAGAAGCAGAGAAATGAATAGGTGATACAGAAGATAAAATAATAGAAAATAATGAAGCTGAAAAGAAGAGGGAAAGAAAACTACTAGATCATGAATGTAGACTCAGGGAACTCAGAAACTCCATAAAGGACAACAGTATCCATTTAATAGGAGTTCCAAAAGAAGAAGAGTAGGGGGAAGAAGGGAATAAGGTTTATTTGAACCAATTATAGCTGAGAACTACCCTAATCTGGGAAAGAAAACAGTCATTTAAATCCAAGAGGCGCAGAGAATTCCCCGCAAAATCAAGAAAAAACAGGTCAACACCAAAACATATCATAGTGAAACTTGCAAAATATTGTTAAATATTCTAAATAACATTAGCCTATTCTACCCAAAGCTATCTACACATTCAATGTAATCCTTACCAAAATATCAACAGCATTTTTCATAGAGTTAGAACAATCTATTCTAAAATTTGTATGGAACCAGAAAAGACCCCAAATAGCCAAAGAATGTTGAAAAAAGGACACCAAAGATGACAGCATCACAATTCTGGACGTGAAGCTGTATTGCAAGGCTATAATCAAGACAATATGATATTGGCACAAAAACAGATGCATAAATCAATGGAACAGAATGGAGACCCAGAAATGTACTCAAAACTATATGGTCAACTAATCTTCAACAAAGCAGAAAGAATATTGAATGAAAAAAAAGACAGTCTCTTTAACAAATGGTGTTGGGAAAACTGGACAGCAACATGCAGAAGAATCAAAATGGACCACTTTGTTACACCATACACAAAAATAAATTAAAAATGGATGGAAAACCTAAATGTGAGACAGGAAACCATCAAAATACTAGAGGAGATCATGGACAGTAACCTCTTTGACATCAGCTATAGCAATTTCTTACTAGACATGTCTCTGGAAGTGAGGGAAACAAAGGCAAAAATGAACTATTGGGACTTTATCAAGATAAAAAGCTTCTGCACAATAAACAAAGCAATCAACAAAGCAAAAAGACAACCTACAGAATGGGAGAAGATATTTATTTGCAAATGACATGGATAAAGGGCTAGTATCCAAAATCTTAAAGAATTTACCAAACTCAATACCCAAAAAATAAATAATCCAGTTAGGAAATGGACAGAACACATGAACAGACATTTCTCCAAAGACAACATACAAATGGCTAACAGCCACAGGAAAAAATGCTCAACACCATTCATTGTCAGCGAAATACTAATACAAATGAGATATCACTTCACACCTGTCAGAATGGCTAAAATTAACAATTCGAGAAACAACAGATGTTGGCAAGGATGCAGAAGAAAGGTAAAATCTCTTACACTGTTGGTGTGAATGCAAACTGGTACAACCAATTTGGAAAACAGTATGGAGATTCTTCAAAAGTTAAAAATAGAGCTACCCTATGACCTAGCAATTGCACTACTAGGTATTTACCCAAAGAATATAAAAACACTAATTCAAAGAGATACATGTACCCCAATGTTTATAGCAACACTGTCAACAATAGCCAAGTATGGAAAGAGCCCAGATGTCCTTTAACTGATGAATGAATAAAGAAGATGTGGTACATATATACAATGGAATATTACTCAGCCGTCAAAAAGAATGAAATCTTGCCATTTGCAACAATGTGGATAGAACTAGACTGTATTATGCTCAACAAAATAAGTCTAAGACAGACAAACACCATATGATTTCATTCATCTGTGGAATTTAAGAAAAAAATAGATGAACATAGGGGAAGAAAAGGAAAAATAATATGAAGACAGAGAAGGGGGCAAACCATAAGAGACTCTTAGCTATAGAGAAAAAACTATGGGTTTCTAGAGGGGAAGTAGGTGGGAGAATGGGCTAAAAGGGTGATGGGCATTAAGGACAAGACTTGTGATGAGTACAGGGCACTATATGTAAGTGACAAATCACTAACTTCTACTCCTAAAACCAACACTACAGTATATGTTAACTAACTTAAAATAAAAACTTGGAAGAAAAGATAGATTAGATTAGATGATAGATAGATAGATAGATGATAGATAGATAGATAGATAGATAGATAGATAGATACAAAATAGAGAAAAATGCCATAATGATACATTTTAATTATAAACACTGATATAAACTCATGACTTATAAAAATATATTCCTATCTCTGTCTGCTGAAAAAAGTCAGAAAGCAAGAACAGGCCGGTATGAATGAAGATATCCATATCCTAGCTCTTGATTTCTTTTTTTTTTTTTTTAGATTTATTTATTTATTTATTTATTCATGATAGACACACACAGAGAGAGAGAGAGAGAGAGAGGCAGAGACACAGGCAGAGGGAGAAGCAGGCTCCACGCAGGGAGCCCAAGGCGGGA
Organism: Canis aureus; assembly: GCF_053574225.1. NCBI lineage: Eukaryota > Metazoa > Chordata > Mammalia > Carnivora > Canidae > Canis > Canis aureus. Next base: position 25,281,439 of record NC_135642.1, read on the forward strand.
CTCGATCCCGCGACTCCAGGACCATGCCCTGGGCCAAAGGCAGGCGCCCAACCGCTAAGCCACCCAGGGAGGGATCCCCTAGCTCTTGATTTCTAATTTCCTAATAATATATACACTCGCATTCCTTGCAAAAGAATGGCCGATTTTAGGTTTTGGACAGAAAATACACAAGATAAGACAAGGGACTCTGTTATGTCAAAAAGTAAGAAAGCACTCAGACTAGAGTCATAACAAAAGACCCAGAAGCCAGCTTGAAAGGGCTTCCACTGGCCTTTAAAACGAATGCGCACCTTCAAAAGAATAATGGCTGTAATGTTTGTAATTATTCTTACATTTATACACTGTATAAATAAGTGTCCATGAATCCAAATTAAACTCAAGGAAGAAAGACAAAGGAGAGAAAAAAGAAAGCTCTTATTTCCTAATAAATGTGAAAGTAATCATGGAAATCAGAATCTTACTACACTTCTACCCCTACTGTAAAAATTGATTTGGGATCCTCAATGAACACGAACACCACTGAGTGAAAAACTGTCTTCTGATACCAAGTCTTTCCCCACAGATTAATTACAAATTCCAAAGCCAAATATATACCTTTATAATTAGCAACCTAGTAATCATCACTTTAACTAAGTGACCAACCTTGAGTTTCTAACAGCAAGACAAACTGATCTTCATTGTCTCATCATATGATATAATATAAAATATATAATATGTGAAAATATTCTTGCCAAAATGTTTTACCTGAATCTAATCATGTTTTACCTAAATCTATAGACCTAACTTACAATTTATAGACAATATAATTAATAGCAGTACAAGTTCAATAATACCATAAGAGAGCAATCAGAAAAATCCAGAATTGGGAGTTTTTACATGACAAGTGGCCTGAACTATTTAAAAGCCAATACCAGGGATTCATGGGTAGCTCAGCAGTTTAGTGCCTGCCTTCAGCACAGGGCGTGATCCTGGAGTCCTGGGATCGAGTCCCACATCAGGCTCCCTGCGTGGAGCCTGCTTCTCCCTCTGCCTGTGTCTCTGCCTCTCTCTCTCTCTCTCTCTCTCTCTCTATCGTGAATAAATAAAAATTTTTAAAAAAATAAAAAATAAAAGTCAATGCCAATAACAACAACAACAGCAACAACTGGTACAGCCACTCTAGAAAACAGTGTGAAGCTTCCTCAAGAAGTTAAAAATAGAGCTATCCCTATGACCCAGCAATTGCACAACTGGGTATTTACCCCAAAGATACAGATGTAGTGAAACACTGAGACACCTGGACCCCCATGTTCATAGCAGCAATGTTCACAACAGCCAGACTGTGGAAGGAGCCATGATGTCCTTCAACAGATGAATGGCTAAAGAAGATGTGGTCTATATATACAATGGAATATTACTCAGCCATCAGAAAAGACGAATACCCACCATTTGCTTCGATGTGTATGGAACTGGAAGGTATTCTGCTGAGTGAAATAAGTCAGTTAGAGAAGGACAATCATCATATTATTTCACTCATAAGTGAAATACAAGAAATAGTGAAAGGGATTATAAGGGAAAGGAGGGGAACTGAGTGGGAAGAATTAGAGAGGAAGAGACTCCTAACTCTGGGAAACAAGCAAAAGGTTGTGGAAGGGGAGGTGGGTGTGGGGATGGGGTAACTGGGTGATGGGCACTGAGGAGGGCACTTGATTGGATGAGCACTGGGTGTTATACCATATGTTGGCAAATCAAACTTAAATAAAAACAAATGTAAAAAATAAATAAATAACAACAAAGTAAATGTTTTAGATTAAGAAATACTAAATATCCATAACTACCAAATATAATTCATGAATCTCAATTACATCATGATTCAAAAAAATACAAATACAAATGACATTTTTGATGCAGTTGGAAAAAATGGACTGCATATTAAATATTGGACTGAATATCAAATATTTACTATTTAATATTACACAATATGGATATTGGTTCAGTATCAAATATTATAGAACTATTGTTAATTTAGATAACAGTATTATATATATGTAGGAGAATGTTCTCATTCTTAAAATGATGCATGCTTATGTATATAGGAGTGATTTGTGACATCTTTACCAAAATACCAACAGCACTTTTCACAGAACTAGAACAAACAATTCCAAAATTTGTATGGAACCACAAAAGACCCCAAATAGCCCGAGTAACCTTGAAAAAGCAAAGCAAAGCAAAGCTGGAGGCATCACAATTCTGGGCTTCAAGTCATGTTACAAAACTATAGTCATCAAAACCGTATGTTACTACCACAAAAATAGACAGATAAAGGGGCACCTTGGTAATTCAGTCAGTTAAGCATCTGCCTTGATCCCATTTCCTGGGGTCCTGGGATCAGGTCCTGCATTTGGCTCCTAGGTCAGTGGGGAGTCTGTTTCACTCTCTTCCTCTGCCCCTCCACATTCTCATGCTGTCTTTCTATCTCTCTTTCAAATAAATAAAATCTTTTAAAAAAATAGACACTAGATCAATAGAACAGAACAGAAAATGTATAAATAAACCCACAGTTATATGGTTGATTAATCTTTGATGAAGCAGGAAAGAATATCCAGTAGAAAAAAGGAGTCTTTTCAACAAATGGCTTTGGGAAAACTAGACACTAACATCCAGAAAAATCAAACTTTCTTACACCACACACAAAAATAAATTCAAAATGCATTAAAAACTTAAATGTAAGACTTGAAACCATAAAAATCCTGGAAGAGAATACAAGCAGTAACTTCTTTGACATTGGTTGTAGCAACTTTTTTCTAGATATGTCTCCTGAGGCTGGGGAAACAAAAGCAAAAATAAACTATTGGGACTACATCAAAATGAAATCTGCACAGCAAAGGAAACAATCAACAAAACTAAAAGGCAACCTATGGTATGTGAGAAGATATTTGCAAATGGCATATCCAATAAAGGGTTTGTATCCAAAATATACAAAGAATTTACAAAATTCAACACTCAAAAACAAATAATCCAATTTAAAAATGGGCAGAAGACATGAATAGACCTTTCTCCAGAGAAGACACACAAATGGCCAACAGACACATGAAAAGATGCTCAACAGTACTCATCATCAGGGAAATGCAGACCAATTGTACAATGAGATAACACCTTGCACCTATCAGAATGGTTAAAATCAAAAACATAAGAAACAACAGATGTTGATGAGGATGTGGAGGGAGAGAGGGGAACCCTCTTACACTGTTGGTGGGATTGCAAACTAGTATAGCTGCTGTGGAAAACAGTATGGAGGTTCCTCAAAAAGGTAAAAATAGAACTACCCTATGATCCAGCAATCACGCTACTAGGTATTTACCTAAAGATTACAAAAACACTAACTCAAAAGGATACGTGCACCTGTATGTTACTGCAGCATTATTTACAACAGCCAATGAAGCAGCCCATGAAATCTTGCCATTTACAATGACATGGTGAGAGCTACAGAGTATAATCTTATGTGAAATAAGTCAGACATGAGTTCACTCATGTGGAATTTAAAAAATAAAACAAACAAGCGAATGGGGGAAAAATGAGAGAGAGATATTCAAACCAGAAATGTACTTTTAAATATTGAGAACAATCTGATGGTTACCAGGAAGGAGGGACATGGGGATGGGTAAAGGATGGAAATTAAGGAGTGCACCTCGGTATGAGCACAGGGTGATGTATGGAACTGTTGAATTACTATACTGTACAACAGAAACTAATATAACACTGTATGTTAACTAATTGGAATTAAAATAAGAACTTATGAAAAAACAAGTAAATGGATAAATAAGTTAAGGTACATAATACATTAGTATTCCACTCAGCAATAAAAAGAATGTATGTACTAATATATGCAACAACTTAGATAAATACCCAAAGCATTAGGCTAAAGAATAAAGACTAACCAAAAATAAAGGTATATGTTTTACTATTTCATTTACATGACATTCTAAAAAGGCAAAACTATGGGGATAGAAATCACATCCGTGGTTATAGGGACTGGGAAGCAGGAAAGACTGAAAAGGGGCAATAGAAAGTTTTTGGTAGAGTGGAATTATACTATAACTGAGTAGTGGTAGTTGTTATACAACAACATAAATTTAGTAAGACTCATTAAACTGTACATTTAAATATAGTGACATTTATTGTATGTATATTATACCTCAATAACCCTGAATGAAAATAAAGTATATAAAATATATGTTCTTGGTAATTTCTTAGCATATTTTGTCATAAGAGGAAACAGGAAAATCCCTACAAGAAACTCTGACCCTTAACCATTCTCTATTTTATACTCCATTTCTAATTTTCTTTATACTGTTAAAAGAGAAAATATGCAGTTTTCTCATAAGAAAGTGATGGGCATTAGTTCAATATATGTATGTATGTGCCCATAAATGGATCATATTTAGCATCTTTCTGTGATCTTTTCCCCCAAAATTCCCTTATACTATAACAAATTTTTAGAAGTTGTAACATTATTGTGTTGTTATTTCTCCAGAAATCTGGGTTCTAGAATGCTATTTCAATTTGCACAATTCTAAGTAAGACATACTAGAATTGTATGCCAGTGCATTCCTACAACAAAAAATAGTTTCAGTGGCTGAGATCTAGGGCAGAGGGGAACAGAGAGAGCTTCCATATATCATATTTATTCATACTTGGAAATACATGGTTGATAGGAGGATGAGAAAAGAGTTTCAGAAATGACAAAAAAGAAACAAGAGAGTTTAGAAACCCTAAATCTCTGGCCTCTCATAGATTTACTTGTTATGGAGAGAGAAAATCTAACATAAGCAATCCAACACATCTTTTCTACTCATGCTATGACACAGCTGGCTAGGTAGGATGAAAGCATATTAATTCACTTACAAGTCTTCTTCATAATCAAATGAGAGGCTGAAAAGAATGGAAGGGGCGATACTGGGAATTCAGTATCAGCATTGTTTTTCAAAATAATGCAATGGAAGCCCTCTTATCCGATGTAACTGGGACGAATTGGTAAATGAATAAAATAAAAGTCAGTAAAACAGAATCTTACTATGTGATGTGCTCATTAAAATTTTTGTTTTAAATTGAAACATACAAATCCATATTCATTCACCAGTCTTTTGATGTAGGACCAAGGCCTTCACTTTTAATATGATAGGAATTAAAACAGTCTGAATAGCAATATTTATTCACAACTTGCCTTTAGCAAGTCTTTCCAAAACTTTCAATTGAATTTTGAGAGAAACAATTCTCTTTTCACACTTATAATTCTTTGGTTTATATAATATTTAACTAAATTACATAATTACAATAGCAAGTACAACTAGTATTAAGAGATTTGGGAACAAACACAACAGACTCATGGGAAGCATATGACTCAACTGGCAGGAACAGAGCATGCAGGAGTTTTATATAATCATTAATAGATGTTGAAATTTATCAAAAGCTTGCTTTTGCTTTTATCAAGATAACCATGAAAGAAGTCTTGTTTAGTCAATTAACATGGTGAAATACACTGATAGAATATTTGAAGTTAATCATTCTTACTTGATCTGATATTTGTAATACACTGATGAAATTAGTTCTATATGTTATTTGGGATTCTCACATGTAAGTAAAGTGGACCTTTAATTATCTTTCCTCATGCTGTCTTTATCTTGCTTAAGGTCATATCAACCTAAAAAATGAGTTTGGAAGTTTTCTTCTTTCTTTATGTATAATACTTATATAAAACAGTAATTTTCTTTCACTGAAAGTTTGGTAGCATTCTCCCATTAAGCCATCTTTGTCTAGGACTTTTGGGGAGTAGGGCTGCCATTTACCACACCTTGAAATCCAGACATGCTTTTTGCTCACCATTTCTGTGTTTGTTTGCTTATTTGTTTTTCATTAGTCTCCTAGTCCCACTGACTTCCCTTTGATATTTGCAGTGATTTCACATTGATATGGAGCACAGAGCAACCCTGGCTGAGTGAATTATTTTGTCAGGAATCAGAAGTTTCCCAACAAGACTCACTTTTGAACACTCACTGTTCTTGGCTAGTCAGTATTTAAATTAAAGAGCACTGTAATGATTCAGTCATTTCCCTGCTCAGTCCTATGCAGGTTTTCCTTTTATTAATAGCTGGGGTTTTCCACAGCTTCAAAAACAGAAAAATTGAGTGGAACATTCAAAGTCTCCAAATGTGTACTCAGATATATGAAAAGTAATAATACCATAGAACCCCTGTACTCTGAGTGGGTTGCAAAGACCCACTTCTATAAAAGACCCTCCTGAGATACAGACAAATAAGATAATTCTTGACCAAAGACATCTATTAAAAAGAAGAGTCACTTAGTGCTAAACTTCAAACATTTCCTGCCCCTTTATGTTGAACACTGGAGTTTCAGCTTTCATCTTCACTTCTGAAGTTTGGATTCACTAACTTCCTAATGGAAATTTATAATAGTTTTTAAAGTATATGTAATCCAGATATCAGCTGGCATTGACCTATTTCTTAATATCTAGATGAAGATGGATTTAAATCTCCATGTTATGGATTGTAGAAAATGCAGTGGCATCTTCAGGATTTCTGCCCAATTTAGGGGGTTGGTGAGGTGACATTCTCTAATAGCTGTCTCTGCTTCCCTGCCTCTGCTAAGTGAATACTGAGATCAGGGGTCCTCTCATTATTCACTCCCAGCCAGCTCAACCCTGGGCTGCCTTAGGTTGTTCTTGTCCTTAATTTCCACCCAGTAAGTTCATCCTCTAATCAAGATATTTTGAGTGAATAGAAAATATTACTGAAGATTTTTTGGGGGGGAATCTACATAGCAGCAACAGAAATTTATAATTCAATAAAAGGTATTTATTTGTGTTGCTAACTATGTGGATGGAATTAGAGGGTATTATATTAAGCTAAATAAGTCAGTTAGAGAAAGACAAATACCATATGATTTCACTCATATGTGGAATTTAAGAAATAAAACAAATGAAAATAGGGGAAGGGAAGGAAAAACAAAATAAGATGAAAATTGAGAGGGAGGCAAACCATGAGAGATGCTGAACTCTAGGAAACAAACTGAATATTGCTGGAGGGGAGGTAGTTGGGGGGAAGGATAACTGGGTGATGGAGAGCATTTGATGTAATAAGCACTGGGAATTATATGCAACTGATGAATCACTGAATTATACCCTGAAACTATATATATATATATATATATATATATATATATATATATATATATATGGTTAGATCATGGTAAAGAAATTTTAAAAACAAAAAGATTTTTATGCTGCTAAAGCTCCTCTGGCTATTTCCTTGACTTGGGCACCAGTCACCTTCCATGTTGTTCCTCCTCTCTCCTCTTTTCCCCTCCTCTTTCATCTCTCCCAATACCCTCAGCCCCTTCTAAATCCCTGTTTGTTTCTAAGGCATACACTTCAGTTATCACAAGTTAGTCTTGACTCCTGCAGACCCCCATGTCCTACTTTATGGACTCAACTTTACTTCAAGTAGCTTGTCAAGGCATAAAAGTATCTTGCTCTTTTAAACATATCTATAACTATATCTCAAGAGGTCTCAATGGGATCAGTTTCAATGGATTCATTTTCATTTGGATATATCTGTTCTGTGAAATTAAGTAATACCTTTTATCTTTCTTTCATCTTTCCATCTAACCTGTACTCTATCCATCCATTACTACCCCCATTTAGCGTTATATATCCCATCCTTGCAAACCTCCCATTTTAAAAATTAAACTAGTATATAAACTTCTGTGTTTCATTTCCATACTTCCTTGTTTGCACTCTATCTAGCTAATAGCTAAATGTTAGCTGATGTTGTGTTAAGTGTTTTCTATTTCACTGAGGTATTTACATTCTAGTAGAAGAGCTAAGACCTTGTCACACTGACCAAAACAGGTAAAAATGAGGGCATCCTAATCTTGAGCACACAGTAGTTATCCAAATACAAGAGTACTCCCTTTGTCTTATTGACTTTGGTGGCCAACATTGGGCATAAAAGGTTAGTCTTCTTATAAACAGGAAATATGACTTCAAGGAGTATATAATTAAAAGAAAAGTATATAAATTAAAAGAATTAAAAGAATTATTTAATTTAAATAATTAATTAAAATTAAAAAGGGAGGAGGGTAAGCAAGATGGCAGAAGAGTAGGGGACCTCATTTCATCTGGTCCTTTGAATTTAGCTAGATAACTATCAAATCATTCTGAACACTCATGAATTCAACCTAAGAGATAAGAAAAGAATTGCTGGAATTTTACAAATAGAAAAGCAACCACTTTTTGCAGGGTAAGAGGTATGGAGAAGTGATTCTGAGGGCATATGTCAGAAGATAAATGGTGGGGGAGGGAGCCTCTTTAAATCAGTTATTGGAAAGTGATATAGCCCAAGTGCAAAATTAGAACCTTTAGAAGTCTGCTCCAGTGAGAGATGTCCCTGCCTGAAAGCTGCTCAAGTGGTAAAGTGGGACAGAATCCTAGGTGTGACAATGTAGTCTCAGGACCCCCAACATCACAGAAGGAATGAGGGTGCCAAAGCCAGTAGTGTTCCCAAACACTGGAGTGAAGAAACTAGTTACAGTCAGTGAGCCCAGGAGGAGGCTCTCAGCTCAGTTGGCCAAATTGTAAATCAGCATGATCAGGTGACCAATCTCCATGCAGGGGCCCTGCAAAGGGCAGAAATGCAGTGACCCTCCACCTTCCCTAGGAGGGATGCTGTGGGTGTACACCGCAGGAGTCGCAGAGTTTGACACACACAAAAGTGAAGACTGCTTATCCCTGAGGGTTTATGGAAAAGAGGAGACCACAATCTTTCAGCTCCAGGGCTGGAGAATCAGGGCATGGCCATTTTTATTTTCATCCTCTAAAGAGGCACAGAAAACCTTCAGGGAACAAAAGCCACATAGAGAAACCAGAAGCAGCTTACACTGAATCTGGCCCTTGGCAAGGGCCAATGCAACTCCACCCAGGCAAAGACACCTGAGAATCAGGTGCAGCAGGCCCCTCCCCTAGAAGACCAGTGGGAACAATAGGAGAATACCAAGTTTACAGAGCACACAGCACCACAAAACTACAATGCTAGGGAAAAGAGTATATAGAATTCAAGGTTTTTTCTTATGATTTGTTTATCTTTTAGTTTATAATTTTCCTTTCTTTTTCTTTATCAACACTATGTTTTTAAGTCTTTTTTAACTCTCATTTTTACATTTACATTTTATAGATATATTCTTCATCTTGACTTCCTTTCACTATATTCAATTATATATATATATATCGCTTTCTTTACAATTTTGGGATTAATGTCTTCTAACAAACAGACCAAAATACACCCAGAACCAAATGGATCACCTTGTTTTGTCAACCTGGGAGATTATATTAACTCTTTCCCCTCTCCTTTTTTTCTTTTTTGCTTTTTCTTTTCTTTTTTGGTTTCTGAATGCTTCAGATTTGTCTAGTGTGTATTTTGCTTGGGTTGTGGTTGATATTTTTTATCTTGTTCTCTTGTTCATCCATCCTTCTCTGGGCAAAATAACTAGAAAGGGGAATCCACAATAAAAGAAAGTACCAGAGGTAATACTCTCTGCCACAGATGTAATAGATATAGATACAAGTAAAATGTCATACCTGAAATTCAGGGTAACAATTATAAAGTTACTAGCTGGGCTTGAAAAAAAAAGCAAAAAAGGCACTAAAGAAATAAAATCTAATCAGACTGAAATTAAAAATGCTCTAACTGAAATGCAATCTAGGGATACCTGGGTTGCTCAGTGGTGGAGCATCTGCCTTCAGCTCAGGGTGTGGTTCCAGAGTCCCAGGATCAAGTCCCACAGCAGGCTCCCCTCAAGAAGCCAGCTTCCACCTCTGTCTATATCTCTGCCTCTCTCTGTGTGTCTCTCATGAATAAATAAATAAAATCTTTTTTAAAAACTGAGATGCAGTCTAAATTGGATGCTCTAATAGCTAGGGTAAATGAGGCAGAAGAGAGAGTGACATAGAAGGTGAGTTTATAGAAAGAAAGGAAGCTGAGGAAGAGAGAGAAAAACAACAACTAATGGACCATGAGGGAAGGCTTCAAGAAATCAGCAACATCAAAAAGCAAAACAATATTAGGGGAAAGAAGTCCCAGGGAAAGAAGAAAGGGGGGAGCAGAAGGCATATTTGGGCAAATCACAGCTGAGAACTTCTATAATCTGAGGACGGAAACAGGCATTCAAGTCCAAGAGGTAGAGAGAACCTCCTCAAAATCAATAAAAACAGATCAACACCCCAACATATAATAGCAAAGCTTGCAAATTTCAGAGATAAAGAAAAAATCCTGAAAGCAGCTTGAGACAAGAGTTCCTGAACCTACAGGGGTAGAAACATTAGGCTGGCAGCAGACAAATCCACAGAGACCTGGCAGGCCAGAAGGGGCTGGCATGATATAGTCAGTGTACTAAATGAGAAAAACATGCAGCCAAGAGTATTTTATCCGGCAAGACTGCCATTCAGAATAGAAGGCTCTCATTCTATACAGAGCTTCCAGGACAAACAGAAACTAATAGAATTTGTGATCACTAAACCAGCCCTGCAAGAAATACTAAAGGGGATCCTGTAAGCAAGGACAGAGCCCAAAAGTAACTTAGACCAGAAAGAAACAGAGACAATCTACAGAAACAGGGACTTTACAGGTAATACAGTGACACTAAATTCATATCGTTCAATAGTTACTCTGAATGTAAATGGGCTAAACACTCTGATCAAAAGACAAAGAGTATCAGATTGGAAAAAAAAAAAAGCAAGCCCCATGCATATGTTGTCTACAAGAGACTCATTTTAGTCCTAAAGACACTTCCAGATTGAAAGCGAGGGGTAGAGAACAATTGATCATGCTAATGGACATCAAAAGAAACCTGGGGTAGTAATCCTTATATCAGAAAAGTTAGATTTTAAACCAAAGAGTGTAATAAGAGATGAAGAAGGACACTATATCATAATGAACATGTCAATCCAACAATATCTAACAATTCTAAATATTTATGCTCCTAACTTGGGAGCAGCCAATTATATAAACCAAGTAATAACAAAATTAAATAAACACATTGATAATAATACAATAATAGTAGTGGACTTTAACACCCTGCACACAGCAATGGACAGATCATCTAAGCAGAAGATCTACAAGGAAACAAGGGCTCTGAATGACACACTAGACCAGATGGACTTCACAGATATACACAGAGTATCCCATCTTAATGCAACAGAATACACATTCTTCTCCAGTATACATGGAACATTCTCCAAAATAGATCGTATACTGGGTCATAAATTAGGTCTCAATAGGTACCAAAAAACTGGGATTATTCCTTGCATATTTTCAGATCACAGTGCTTTGAAACTTGAACTCAATCATAAGAGGAAATTTTGAAGGAACTCAAACACTTGGAAGTTAAAGAGCATCCTACTAAAGAATGAAATTAAAGACAAATTTTAAAAATTCATGGAAACAGATGAAAATGAAAACATACTTGTTCAAAACCTTTGGGATACAGCAAAAGTGATCTTGAGAAGGAAGTATACAGCAATACAAGCCTCTCTCAAAAAATTAGAAAAATCTAAAATATACAAACTAACCTTACACCCAAAGGAGGTGGAGAAAAACAGTAAATAAAGTGTAAACCCGGCAGAAAAAAGAAACAATAAAGATTAGAGCAGGGACTCCTGGGTGGCTCAGTGATTGAGCCTTTGGCTCAGAGCATGATCCTGGGGTCCAGGATTGAGTCCTGTTTTGGGCTCCCCATGGGGAGCCTGATTCTCCTTCTGACTATGTCTCTGCTTCTCTCTGTGTCTCTGATAAATAAACAAATAAAATCTTTTTAAAAATAAATGAAGATTAGAGCAGAAATCAATGAAGTAAAAACCAAAAGAACAGTAGAACAGATCGATGAGGGATCCCTGGGTGGTGCAGTGGTTTGGCGCCTGCCTTTGGCCCAGGGCGCGATCCTGGAGACCCAGGATCGAATCCCACATCGGGCTCCCAGTGCATGGAGCCTGCTTCTCCCTCTGCCTGTGTCTCTGCCTCTCTCTCTCTCTCTGTGACTATCATAAATAAAAATTTTAAAAAAATAAAATAAAATAAAACTTTAAAAAAAAAAAAAAGAACAGATCGATGAAACTGGGAGCTGATTCTTTGAAAGAATTAATAGGATCAACAAACCCCTAGTCAGATTTACCAAAAAGAAAAGAGAAAGGACTCAAATTAATAAAATCATGAATGAAAGATGAGAGATCACAACCAACACCAAGGAAATACAAACAATTTTAAGAACATATTATGAGCAACTATATGCCAACAAATTAGGCAGTCTGGAAGAAATGGATGCATTCTTGGAAATTTATAAACTACCAAAACTAAAACAGAAAGAAATATAAAACCTGGATAGACCCATAACCAGCAAGGAAATGGATGCAGTCATCAAAAATCTTCCAAGAAACAAGAGTCCAGGGCCAGATAACCTCCCAGGGGAATACCACCAAACATTTAAAGAAGAACTAATACTCTTCTGAGGCTGTTTCTAAAAAGAGAAATGGAAGGAAAATTTCCAAACTCATTCTATGAGGCCAACATTATCTTGATCCCAAAACTAGACTCCAACAAAACGGAGGCAAAACAAAGGAAGAGTAGGAGTCCTTGGGTCCTCATTTCATCTGGTCCCCCAAATTTAGATAGATAATTATCAAACCATTTGGAACACCTATGAATTCAACCTGAGATGTAAATAAAGAACAGTTGGAACTCTACTAATAGAAAAGTGACCATTTTCACAAGGGAGGAGTGCAGAGAAGAAAAACCATGGGGGAGAGGAAGGAGCCTTTGTAAGCCAGCTGCTGGAAAGTGATATAGCCTTGGAGCACAAAATCAGGACTTTTAGAAATCTGCTCCTTTGAGAGACTTCTCTGCTTGAAAGTGCTCAGTGGTGAAGTGGGACAGAATTGCGGGAAAGACAGTGGGATCTCAGTATTTCCAGAGACACAGGAAAAAACAGGGGTGCCTGAGCTGGCAGAGTTCTAAGCATTGGAGTGGGGAAATGAGTTTAGGTCAGGGGACCAGGGAAAAAAGCTTGGCTTGTGCCATAAACTGCCAACCAAGGATGGATCAGGTGACCACTATCCATGCTGGGTCCCTACAAAGGACTGGAAGTCAGCAACCCTCTGCTTTCATCTGGGAGAAGCAGAGCTGGTGCACACTGGATCTGGCGAATGCTCTTGGTGCCAGAGCCCTGCAGCAGACAGAAGCAGCAACTGCTCCCTCGGAGAGGGGCAGACCAGTTGCATGCACAAGTGAGGGAGAGCTTTCCCCACCAGGACCCTTAAAATTGCACAAATCAGTGTACCTCAGCATTTTCCTGGGGAGGATCTGAGTGGGTGCACACTACAGGGGCCTGAAGTTTGGCACATGCCAGGATCTCTCCGCTCCAGGGCTGGAGATCTGGGTGCAGCCATTTTTTTTTTTTCCATTAGCTCTCAAAGGAGGCACATAAAGCCTCAAGGAAACAAAGAGCTCACACAGAAACCAGTTTATACTGAACCCAGCCACCTGGCAAGGGGCAGTGCAACTCTATCCAGACACAGACACCTGAGAATCAATGCAGCAGACCCCTCTTCCAGAAGACCAGCTGGAAGAACAGATTAATAGCAAGTTTACTAACCAAGCAGCACTGGAAAACTCCAGGACTGAGAGAAAATACCATACAGAACTTGAGGTTTCTCTCTTATGATTCATCTATCTTTCAGGTTAAGATTTTCTAATATTCTTTCTTTTCTCTCGTCTCACTTTAATATTTTATAAACATCATTTTTAAGTTTTTTCTTTTTTAACTTTCATATTTTACAATGACATGTCATAGATGTGTTCTTCATTTTTGTCTTCCTTTCATGATATTCAATTTTATTTTTGTATGTATAAGTTTTGCTTTTTTTTTCTTTTTTAATAATTTTGGAATTTAGCATCTTCTAACATATGGACAAGAATACACTCACAACCAAGGGGATCATTGTTTTGGTCCACTCTGTGAGATTATATTCTCTCTCCCTCCATTCCCCTCCCCTTTTTTTGTTGTTGTTTCTCTATATAAGCTTTGTTCTTTTATATATATAATTTTGGAATTTAGTATCTTCTAACATATAGAGCAAAATACACTCAGAACCAATGGGATCACTGTTTTGGTCTACTCTGTGAGATTATATTCTCTCTCCACCCCCATCCCCACCCTGTTGTTGTTGTTGTTGTTATTGTTGTTGTTGTTTCTCTCTTTTTCTTGTTTGTTTTTCTTTTTCTTTGTCTCTTTTCTTTTATTTTCTGGTCCAAGACCTCTTCAGAATTTTCTAGTGTGTATTTAGCTTTGGTTGTGGTTGATATTTTTGACTCTGCTAATTTGTACAACAATTCTACACTGGAAAAAATGACTAGAAGGAAGAATTCACCACAAAAGAGAGAACCAGAGGTAATGTTCTCTGCCACAGTTCTAATGGATATGGATTTAAGCAAAATGTCAGAGATATAATTCAGGATTACAATTATAAAGTCACTAGTTGGACTTGAAAAAAGCATAAAAAACTCTAGAGAATCTCTTAGTGCAGAACTGAGATCTAATCAGGCCAAAATTAAAAATACTCTAACTTAGATGCAGTCTAAACTGGATGCTCTAACAGCTAGGGTAAATGAAGCAGAGGAGAGATAAGTGACATAGAAGACATGTTGATTGGAAGGAAAGAAGCTGAGGAAAAGAGAGAAAAACAACTAAGAGCCCATGAGGAAAAGCTCTGAGAATCAGGTGATAATTTGAAAAAAATTATAATATCCATATTTTTGGGATTCCAGAGAGCATGGAGAGAGCGGACCAGAAGGTATATTTTTTGAACAAATCATAGCTTAGAACTTCCCTGATCTGGGGTAGGAAAAATGCATTCATATCCAAGAGAGAGAAAGGACCCCTCCCGAAATTAACGAAAACTGATCAACACCCCAACATCTAATAGTGAAGCTTGCAAATTTCAGAGATAAAAAAGAAACTTCTGAAAGCAGTTTGAGACAAGAGATTCCTGACATATAAAGGGGAGAAATGTTACATTAACATCAAATCTATCCACAGAGACCTAGCAGGCCAGAAAGGGCTCACACAATATATTCAGGGTACTAAATGAGAAAAACATACAACTAAGAATACTTTATCCATCAATGCTGTCATTCAGAATGGAAGGAGAGATAAAGAGCTTCCGGGACAATGAAACTGAAAGATTTTGTGGCCATCAAACCAATCCTGCCAGAAATATTAAGGGGGATCCTGTAAGGAACAAGGGAGTCAAATGAAAGAGACAACCCACAGAAACAGGGACTGTACAGGTAATTCAATGGCACTAAATTCATATTTTTCAACAGTTACTCTGAACATCAATGGGCTAAATGTTCTAGTCAAAAGACACAGGGTATCAGACTAGATAGAAAATCAAGATCCATCTATATGCTATCTACAAGAGATTCATTGTATACTTAAAGACACCTTCTGATGGAAAATAAGGGGATGGAGAAACATTTACCATGCAAGTGGATCTCAAAAGAATTCTGGAATAGCAATCCTCAAATCAGATAAATTAGATTTTAAACTGTAGACTGTAGTAAGAGATGAAGAGGGATGCCATGTCATATGTAAAGGGTCTATACAATAAGAAGACCTAAAAATTATGAATATTTATGCCCCTAATGTGGGAGCGGCCAATTATATCAACCAGCTAATAACCAAAGTAAAGAAATGCATAGATAATCATACAGTAATAGTAGGAGGCTTCAACACTCCACTCTCAGCAGATCTTCTAAGTGGAAGAACAACAAAGAAACGAGGACTTTGAATGACACACTAGACCAGATGGACTTCAGATATTTACTTAACATTCCATCCTAATGCAATAGAATACACATTCTTCTTAACCACACATGGAACTTTCTCCAGAATAGACCACACACTGGGTCACAAATCAGGTCTAAACTAATACCAAAGGATTGAGATTATTCCCTGAATAATTTCAAACCACAATGTCTTGAAACTAGAACTCAATCACAAAGGAAATCAAACACTTGGAAGTTAAAGAGCATCCTACTAAAATAATGAATAGGTCAACCAGGACATTAGAGAATTAAAAAGATTCATGCAAACTAACAAAAATGAATGGACAACTATTCAAAATCTTTGGGATACAGCAAAGTAATCTTAAGAGGGAAGTATATTTCAATACAAGCCTCTTTCAAAAATTTAGAAAAATCTCCAATACAAAAGCTAACCTTACACCTAGAAGAACTGGAGAAAGAACAGCAAATAAAGCCTAAACCAGGCAAGAGAAGAGAAATAATAAAGATGAGAGCAAAACTCAATGAAATAGAGACCAGAAGAACAGTAGAACAGATCAATGAAACTAGGAGCTCATTCTTCAAAAGAACTAATAAGATAGATAAACACCTAACCAGACTTATTAAAAAAAAAAAAGAGAGAAACCCAAATTAATAAAATCATGAATGAAAGAGAAAAGATCACAACCAACACCAAGGAAATATAAACAACTTTAAGAGTATATTATGAGCAATCATATGACAAAAATTAGGCAATCTGAAAGAAATGAATACATTCCTAGAAACCTACAAATTAGCAAAAGCTGAAGTAAGAAGAAATATAAAACCTGAACAGACCCGTAACCAGCAAGGAAATGGAAGTAGTCATCAAAAACCTCCCAAGAAACAAGAGTCCAGGGCCAGATAACTTCCCAGGGGAATTCTACCAAACACTTAATGAAGAAATAATACCTATTGTACTGGAGGTGTTTCAAAAAAGAGAAGTGGAAGGAAAACTTCCAAACTCATTCTATGGGGCCTGCAGTACCTTAATCCCAAAACCAGACAAAGACTCCATCAAAAAGGAGAATTAAAGACCAATATCCCTGATGAACATGGATGTCAAAATACTCACCAATATTTTAAAAAGCCATCTACAAAAAGCTCACATCAAATATCATTCTCAATGGGGAAAAAATTGAGAACTTTTCCCCTAAAATCAGGAATATAACAGGTATGTCCACTCTCACCACTGTTGTTCAACATAGTACTAGAAGTTCTGGCCTCAGTAATCAGACTACAAAAAGAAAAGCCATCCAAATTGGCAAAGAAATCAAACTCTCACTCTTTACAGATGACATGATACTTTAGGTGGAAAACTCAAAAGTCTCCACCCCAAAATTGCTAGAACTTATACAGGAGTTCAGCAAGATGGTAGGATATAAAATCAATGCACAAAAATCAGTTGCATTTCTGTATACTAACAATGAGACTAAAGAAAGAGAAATTAAGGAACTTATCCCACTTTAAATTGCACCAGAAACCTAAGATACAAAGGAATAAACCTAACCAAAGAGGCAAAAGATCTGTACTCAGAAAACTATAGAACACTCATGAAAGAAATTAAGGAAGACACAAAGATAGGGGAAAATATTCCATGCTCGTGGATTGAAAGAATAAATATTGTGAAAATGTCTGTGCTACTAAGAGAAATCTGCACATTCAATGAAATCCATACCAAAATACCATCGACATTTTTCACAGAGCTGGAAAAAATAATCCTAAAGTTTGTATGGAACCAGAAAAAAGAGCTGGAAAAAATAATCCTAAAGTTTGTATGGAACCAGAAAAAGACCCCAAATAGCCAGAAGAATGTTGAAAAAGATAACCAAAGCTGGGGGAATCACAATGCCAGACTTCAAGCTATATTACAAATGTGTTATCAAGACAGCATTGTACTGGCACAAAAGTAGACACATAGATCAGTGGAACACAATAGAAAACCCAGAAGTGGACCTTCAACTCTATGGCCTACTAATATTTGACAAAACAGAAAGAATATCCAATAGAAAAAGGACAGCCTCTTCAATAAATGGTACTGGGAAAATTGGACAGCCATATGCAGAAGAATTAAATTAGACAATCCTCTTACACTATACACAAAGAAAAACTCAAAATGGATGAAAGACCTTAGTGTGAGACAGGAATCCATCAAAATCCTAGAGGAGAATACAAGCAGCAACCTCTTTGACCTTGGCCCCAGCAACTTCTTGCTAGACACATCTCCAAAGGCAAGGGAAACAAAAGCAAAAATGAACTATTGGGACTTCATCAAGATACAAAGCTTCTGCACAGCAAAGGAAACAGTTGACAAAACCAAAAGGCAACCTACAGAATGGGAGAAGATATTTGCAAACTGCACATCAGATAAAGGGCTAGTATCCAAGATCTATAAAGAACTTAACAAATTCCAGACCCATAAAACAAGCAATCCAGTCAATAAATAGGCAGAGGACATGAACAGACATTTCTCCAAAGACAACATACAAATGGCAAACAGACATATGAAAAAATGCTCAACATCACTTGTCATCAGGAAAATACAAATCAAAACCACAATGAAATACCACCTCACACCAGTCAGAATGGCTAAAATTAACAACACAGGAAACAACAAATGTTAGCAAGGATGTGGAGAAAGGGGAACACTCTTACACTGTTGGTGGGAGTGCAAGCTGGTACAGCAACTCTGGAAAACAGTGTGGAGGTTCCTCAAGAAGTTAAAAATAGAGCTACCTTATGACCCAGCAATTGCTCTACTAGGTATTTACCCCAAAGATACAAATGCAGTGACCCAAAGAGGCACCTGCACCCCAATGTTCATAGCAGCAATGTCCATAATAGTCCAACTGGAAGGATAAAGAAGATGTGGTATAAATATACAATGGAATATTATTCCAGAAAGGATGAATACTTACCATTTACATTGACAGGGATAGAACTAGAGGGTGCTATCCTGAGTGAAATAATTAATCAGAGAAAGACAATTATCATATGGTTTCCCTAATATGTGGAATATAAGAAACAGTACAGAGGATCATAGAAAAGGGGAGGGGAAACTGAATGGGAAGTAATCAGAGAGGGAGAAAAACCATGAGAGACTCCTAACTATAGGAAACAAACTGATCATTGCTGCAGGGGAGGTGGATAGGGGGATGCAGTAATTGGGTGATAGGCATTAAGGAGGGTACATGATGTGATAAGCACTGAGTGTTACATGCAAGTGATAAATTAATGAATACTACTTCTGAAACTATTTACTATATGTTGGCTAATTGAATTTAAATTTTAAAAAAGAAAAAGAAAAAGTGAACACATGATGTAACTTGTTTCATCCTTAGAATCTCGGCATCCTAACCAAAGGCACCTTGGTTAGGTATGTAGCCTAACTGCCTCATAACTGAAGAGAATGGTCCTTCTTCAAGAAAAGTCCTGGGAAAAAGGCTCTGCCATGAGGCATTAGAGTGTTTGAGTTACCCCTTAGGAAGCGGGGCTTGCTCTCCACAGCACCACCTCCCCAGCAGACAGTCATGTCCCCTTCCTTCCAACTTACCAAGTTCAGTGGCTCTTCGTTAATACACCCTTACAGCACTTACTCTTTCTACTTTCTGTTAAAATTATTTACCTTCATACCTTTTTCTTTCAGAAATTAATTCCCTGAGGGCTTTGGTACTTGGTTTTCCCTCAGATAAATGTTTTCCTGATCAAATATCATCATGTCAGAGAGCACTTCCCAGACCAGCCTATGTAAAAATGATACATTCCCCATCACATCTCTCTCCATTCTCCATTTTTATTCAGAGCTCTTATCACTACTTGACATATGATATATATATTTTTTTATCTATCTCCCCAGTACATAGCCCGGAATACAACTTACTGAGAAAAACAAACTTTATTGTGAACCAAACTCTGTTCCTAACTTATAAAATAGAGCCTGGCATACAGTAGGCACTGAATAAATATTCATGAAATGGATTAAAAATGTCAATCATAGTATCATTTATCTATCTATCCATCCCTCATAGTACTGAGAGCAAGGCCTAGCATTTCTTGAGAACCTAACAGTTTTTGTTAAAGAGAGAAAAGGAAAAAATTGTGGTAGGGCGTGAAAGAGGAGAAAAGAAGGATGAGTGCAAGGAAGAGGAAGGAGAAAAAAAGGGAGAAGGAAGGACTAAATGGCTAAATGAATGAATAAATGAATAATTTCTATTTAAGCAACTCTAAGAAATTATGGGAAAGACGCAAGTGTCATTAAAGTCAACTGGTAGAAGGAAGAAGGCTCAGATAGTGGCCCATTTCCTTGGTAGAGCCATTTACTGCAGAAAGTCAAGATGCAAGGAAAATTACTGTAGGAGAATGCCATCCTACAGTCTGGCCAAATGAAATATTAGATGAATTTGGGCATTAGCACTGCTTGGCCTAGAGCCACAGAGCTAATTGTTACTTGTTTGAGTCTCTTAAGACTGCACCATTAAAACTTGCATTTTTAATATAATGAATAAACATCTGTGAGCCCCTTAATTAGAGGATGGTCTAGCAAATTAAGAAAATTGCTTTCTATAAAAAGAGGAAATTAAGACATGGAATCAGCCCAGGACATTATTCAACTGCCTCTGTATAGGACCAACTCATATTTTCTTCCTGCCTCTTTAAACAACTTTTGGTCATAAAGCCACTCTTCTTCAGCCCAATCTGACTCTTATCAGCCAAGCCAAGCTGACAAGCCTTCATGTTGCAGCTGTTCAACCAGTAGGCATGAGTTATTCCCTAATGAGCAACAAAAGGGCACTGAGTTGCCAATGAAATAGTAAAGCACAATGACTAAGAGTTCAGTACCTGAAATCAGATTCCTAGATGCAGATCCTGGGTCTTTTAATTGATAGGACTTTGGGCAAGCTATTTAACCTCTTAACTCCAGTTTTTATCAGTAAAATATATGATAGTACCTAGTTCATAGTGTTGTAACAATTATGGTATATGCAAATAACATGGCATACTGTATAAGCAAACCTGTATGTTGTGATGGTATATTTAGACTAGTTCCCAAGCAAATAAGTGTTTAATGAATATTAGTTATTTTCTGTCTTGTATTTTGTCCTTGTTTTCTCCTCTGACAAGATATATTTCTTAAAAGAAGAAACCATGTCTTCTTTCTCCTTGATAATGATTAATTTTAACTAATAAAGTGTTCTAAAATAAAATGTGTGTACTCATTTTAGAGAATTCCCTTCATCCCCAATCAGTAATCTCCACATATATTTTCCTAAAGATAGCATCAAGTGTGAAGTTGTTAGAAAGGCCTCATGAATTTGTGGGTGGTTAGTGTGCACCTGTGTGTTATTTTCAGGTAATAGTCTAATCCTTACCATTTCTTTCTCTATTTCTCTCTCAATCTTACTGTTGTTTTCTGTATCATTCCCCTATTTCAAAAAGTTGCATTGTATATTTGCAGCTAAACTCTTCCCACTGGTTTGTTTTATACTTATTTGAAACTCAAATCATATACTCTTATAAAACACAATTACCTAATTGATGAAAGATAGTATGATTTCCCAAGGTAGGGCTCTGGTCTCTCACCCCTTCCACTTCTTAAAATGGAAATGCTGCTCCTCTTATTAGCAGGAATGAGAAAAAAGCATGGCAGACACCCTGTTCTAGAATACTGAAGCCAAAAGGTGAGATAACAGTGCTGACATCCTTAACCTTGGTCTGCAGTTCTAACTGAACTTAACAAATCAAAGATTCCCTCTTGCCCTTGTTGAACTATAAGAAACTATTCTATTACCTCCACCAACTTCAGTGCATCCATTTGTCCTACTTCTTTCCCCCAGATTCATATGGGGGTCCCAGTGCTGTAGCAAGAGTCTCCCATCCACCATGGTGCCCATCGGTACCACCACAATCCAGGCACTTGCCATAGGAGAATTAAGAAAGGTTAAGAAAGAATGGCACCTGGGTGGTTCAGTTGGTTAAGCGTCTGACTCTTGATTTCAGCTCAGGTCATGATCTCAAGGTTGTGAAATTGAGCCGTCAGACTCCGTACTCAGCAGGGAGTCTGCTTGGCATTCTCTCTCTCCCCTTCCTTTGTCTCCGCCCCCCCCCCCCCGCTAAAATAAATAAATCTTTAAAGATAAAAAAGAAAGGTTAAGAAAGGAAGAGAAAAATGAGCAGATGTCTGCACGTGTAAAAAAAAAAAAAATGTTCCAATGTCTGCCATAGCTTAGCAAGCACAATGCATTGGAAAAATTATAAACTTGAGGATCAGAAAAATAAAGGCACAGTTCTAAAGAATAGAATCACATTTAGAGATCACTGAGATAATTCCAATTTCGATGTGTTCCCTGTGGAGAAAAAAATCTGGGTTCATCAAGCAGAAATGCTCCCTACATCTTCTGTATTTAAAAACTTCGATTAACTTGAACTTTTAAGTTCACCATCTGCTAAAAGTCTGTTTTCTTATATAATCAAAACCTGGGTTTCAGCTGGTATTAATAATACATCTGTATTACCCATAATTGCTTCAAGCTTCATTTTGGCATGATTAAGGGTAATCATAATCCTTTGAAAAGTCCATAGTTTATTCCGTTTAAAGCTACTGTTAGAGTTAATACATTTTCATTTTTCTACATTCCATTCAATTAATCTGAAATCAAATATGCATTTCTTCATTTATCTTTCATTTCATATACCAAACTAATAAGTTTGTCTAGGAATAGATTTATGTATTTTGGTTACCAAATCCTTAAAATATGCACAATAGTATCACATTTATGCAAAGGTCATATGTAAAGTAGCTTCAGCCATCTGGGCTGAAGCTAAGAACCCACAAGTAATTGAAGGTCAAGGTTTCTGGTACAAAAAGTAGAGGTTGTTTATTGCTGCTGCAGCAACCTAGTGGTCTCCTATTGCTTCTTTACTGCCAACTAGCCACAGCTGCAACCAGCCAAAGTCAGAAACATTCTGCCAAGAGCTGGTGGAGAGAAGGAGCTGTAGGCACCGGTACTGCCCAAAAACATTCTCCCTTCAGATACGCTCTCACACTACTAGTTTTGCATATTTCCTTATCATGACTTTCTTGTAAATGGTGATAATTCCTCATCAAGACCTCTTTCCTACCTAAAAGGTAGAATACTTGGCTTTACTCATTTCTTATTGCACTTTCTTTTAAAAATAAAAAAAGATTTTATTTATTTGAGAGGGAGAGAATGGGGGAACACAAGCAGGAGGAGTGAGAGGGAGAGGAAGAAGCAGGCTCCCATCTGAGCAGGAACCTGAGGCAAGGCTCGATCTTAGGACTCTGAGATCATGACCTGAGCCAAAGGCAGATGCTTAACCAACTGAGCCATCCAGGTACCCCCTTATTGCACTGTCAAGACAGCCTCCCAAGCCTTCAGGAGAAGGAAGGGGCAAGAATGTAGTTATTAGTATTACTGCCTACACAGTATATACTCCTACAAAAATGCCAACTAATGACTCCAACCTTCCCTTCTCCCAAGCATTCAGCTGCTTAGTTGAAGGACTGTACTCCATTCTATCTACTGTAGGTCTTACTTCCAAAATCAAAGCATCTGTCATATCCCCCCAAAATCTTCTAAGCTTCCACCAAGAGGGAAACCTCTCTGGTTTCTGCAATCAGCATCCCTCTACCTCTAATCTACAACCACTCCCCTCAGTGTCCCAGCCTCCGAAAGATAATGTGCCAATTACCTGAGACCACTGAGCCTGATAGCCTCAGGGTTTTTCTTTTTTCTCCTTTATTTTTTTAATTTATTTTTTTCCTTCAATTCCATGTCCCCCCATTCACAATACAGGCAGAGGGTCTGGGCAATGGTGTATACGAGTGAATTTATTTTGCCTCCTTTTTCTGTACAATCATTGTAAAAACAGCCTGTGATAAGCCCCCTTAAGGTTTGGCTGGGCAAGTCTCCTAGATCTCTAAAACCAAAACCCTGCTAAGTGGTCCACCACACTCTATGATCCTGTTTATCATTGAACCATGTACATCCTAGGACATAGGTCTTGTGGTAGACCTACTGGTGTGCAAGGCAACACATCTTCCAGAGCATCTAACATCTGCAAAAACCATGCCTGAAACAGGTTTAGGAGCCCTACTAATAATGTGGCAGGGTGATGATTTAAGCTTCCCTGTTTCACAAAGGTTTAAATCACAACAGGCTTTCAATGGCTATGCTTCCATGCAGTCCCAGACTGAACACAAAACTGACACAAGTGGTATCCAGTGGTTATTAATAAAAAGATGCATCTAAAATGGAATCCTATTGAGGATAAGAATTCAGATTTAAAGAGCTTACACCAAGTCTCAATCATATGTGATCCAAAGAGAGAGATCCTCTTTGCATATCAATCTGACCAATATGATTTGATTGCCTATAAAAAAGCAGTAATCTGGGGTATAGTGAAGGATATATTTGGAAATTCATTATAAACCAACCTGCATTAAGGCATTTTAGCTAGAGAGTTGAAATGTGTTAGGTTTTCAGAGCAAAGTATAGATGTGCTTTAGGAATGGAGGAAATTTATGAAAAGTCCTAAGTTTAACATTACTTTAATCCTTTTCCCACTTCTTACTGTCTCAGGAGATGGGAATAATTCATATTTCCTTGCCTTTTTATATTCATTTACATGTTCCATAAATTATCTTTCTTATATTTATTTCACAAGTACACTCTTAAATTCTCAAAAACAAATCTTACCGTATATCTCTTATTTGCTTTTCCCCATTCTCCATCCTTCTGCCTGCTGCTTACTCTGAGGGTCAAATTTTTCTTTTCTCAAACTTTTCCTTTATGGATATCTTCAATCTCTGTTTCAGCTGGCTTGCCCTAACCCACATTATCTGCCACTAATTTTACATGAATTAATTACTTCACAACCATCCTAAGTCATATGACTCTTTTCAAGATAAATTATTACCCCTAAAGAACTTGAGTCTAAGAATCCACTGAAGTTATATGAGTGAGGCTTTATAAATTTTTAACTGTTTCAGAACAGGTGAGATTGGTTTAACTAAAAGTACAGATGAATTCAAAGGGAAGATGAAACATTCCATGTCTAAGCACATTTATATTGCTATAACCAATTTGTAAGTCCTGATAATATATATGTAAATTGTTTTTATTAGATGCTTTAAACCTTTAGCAGTGAAAATCACCTACTTACTCAGCGAGCTGTAACCATGATGCATTATCTGAAGAGAGAAAGTTGAAACAGTTTTAGTAGACAACAAATATCAGAGGTCTAAAAATGTATTGGACAGATGTATACAGAGTGAAAAGGGAAGAGCTCCTAGGAATAAAATTAAGAGGTTTGGCCACATGACTAAAGCAGGTGCCTGGGGTTGGGGTGGGGCGGCTGGAGGGAGAGGGAAGGAACCCAACCAGAAAGCTACTGAATATGTTTTCCAAACTCATTCAACCTCCACTGCCCCAGATTCCTCCATTTTCCACCTCCTTCCTAATTTTTTCCAACTGAGATCTCTGACAAAGGAGAGAAGATAAGGCAAGGGACAAGAGTCAATCTTGATATCCAAAGACATCAAGGGAAGGAACAGGAATAATAAGCTTACCAATCAGTTCCCCTAAGGAAGATTATGGTAACAAAGCACCCACTTGGACTTCTGAAGGAAGATAAGAAGGAAAGAATGGAGGAAGGGAATCAGAATTCTAGAGAGAAAAACAATATTCCTTAGAAACCAGGTATTGCAAAAAAAAAAAAAAAAAAAAAGGGATCCCTGGGTGGCGCAGCGGTTTGGCGCCTGCCTTTGGCCCAGGGCGTGATCCTAGAGACCCGGGATCGAATCCCACGTCGGGCTCCCGGTGCATGGAGCCTGCTTCTCGCTCTGCCTCTCTCTCTCTCTCTCTCTCTCTCTCTCTCTGTGACTATCATGAATAAATAAATAAAATCTTTAAAAAAAAAAAAAAAAAGAAACCAGGTATTGCATAATCAGCATTTCTTTTATTCCAACTATCTCTCACAAAGTTAAAAGAGTCAAATTACTTCGAAAACCTGATCTTTGAATAATTTAACTACTTTACCATTGCCCACAGGCAAACTGAAATATATCAGGAAAAGTATATCAAGAGAGTATGTGTGCTTGTTAGGTTGAATAAGCTCTTTGTAACTTGGGATCCCTGGGTGGCTCAGCAGTTTAGTGCCTGCCTTCAGCCCAGGGTGTGATCCTGGAGACCTGGGATTGAGTCCCACATCTGGCTCCTGGCATGGAGCCTGCTTCTCCCTCTGCCTGTGTCTCTGCCTCACTCTCTATCTGTCTCTCATGAGTAAATGAATAAAATCTTTAAAAAAAATTTTTTTAAACCTCTTTGTAACTGATCAACAGCCAGCATTGAAAACTTTCAAAGATGAATTTTTCCATTATCACTTTTTAAAATTCCATTGTTCTCCTAACAGAATTAGTGGGATAAAAAATGTGTACCTTTTTTTTCCCTCCTCACTGAAAGGCTGGTTAACGGACTTCCCTAGTCCTTCCAAAGTTATCGCAAATAGCCCAGTGCCCTCTATTGGCATTTCCATCACACTGCTTCTCTAGCCTCCGCAGCTACCTGGGTTGTTTTTAAACATTCTGCATCGACAGCTCTTCAGACAAATTAGTGGCTTAAAAAAGTGCTGTTTGAATTGAACAAAAATCATTTGACAGACAGAAGGAGAAATAGGTACAATGGACTCTAAAATCAAGCAGTACAATTATTTATGGCAGGGTCAATGATTATGTCATTGCCCTCTTTCAAAAAAAATTCAATTTGATTTCTTTAAAAAAAAAAAAACAGCTTTGTCACATGGCTTAATTACCATTAATTGTGGATTTATGTGACTGGCTTCAGAATCAGACAATGAACTGAATCAAATCTAACTCAAGTGACCCAGCAAGCAGGGGAATGACAAGAGACCACCATGCTAGGCCAAAATGGTGGGAACCTAATTTTCTCCAGATTTACAGCCTGTTAGTCCTAGCTGGGAATGGGCTAAGGAAGTAAGATGCTATGAGGAAAGGAAGCTCCCTGAGGAGGACAAGTTGAGCACTTCCAGAGAGGAAACCCTTTCAAACTTCTTGAGAACCATTTCTTGACTGAACCTTTAGCCATACAGTCCTTGATCCAATGGTTTTATAAATGACATTATAGGGTGACCTTTGTTGGTGGGTTTTTTCCCAATAGGTGACTTCATCCTCAATACAAAGGTTCATTTTACTCTCATATGTGAAAAAAAAAATTAGAACCTCCAAATTTGCTACCAAAAACTAGCAAATAATCCAAGAGGAATTTCAATCTGGGACCTATGAGGTCTCCATGTGAAAAAGAGAAAAGACATCACCACAGCCCCCTGCTACATTCTGACAGGTCTATTCCTGGGGCTAGAGGCCTCATAAGTGACATTTCCTTGCAACACAAGGTTATCAAGAAATGATTTCTTTTGCCACTAAAATAGTGAATTGTGGTCCTGCCTCAGCAGTATTGAATCAGTTATGCGCAAGGCGTTGAACAAGGGTTGGAGGAACAGAAATAAAACACAGTCTCCATCTACAAGGATTTCAGTCAAGTAGAATACAAAGACAAATGATGTAATGAATATAACATTGTAAACTCAGTAATAAAAATATGCACAAAGTAGGAGCAAAGAAGAGACGTTTCTAGCAAGATCCATAATTTCAAAGACATAGTTTGTTTTGAACCTCCAAATTCATCACTTTCATTCAGTGAGAATTTGGAGACTACCTGGGTTCCTCTCATACATTTTTGATACAGGTTGCAAAGGAAAGAGCTAATGATAAGTACATTAGCCAAAATATGATTTACTCTTAACCAGAGAAGTATCCAACATAAATAGCAAGCTACTCAAAAACATAGAAGAGAGAGTTTCAAGGAGAAAAAGATAGGTTATGTTAGATGGAGATTAGGTTGAGGAAAATTCAAATTGACAGAAAGGATAGCTGGATTTGGCAGTAAGGAGGTCACTGCTGAGTTCAAGACAAACCACTTCAGTAGAGTGATGAATACAAGAAGCCAGGTTGAAAAAGATGTGTTTAAATAGGAAATACAGCAGTCACAGATAGTATTGTAGGTGCAGTTACCTTAAGTGAATGACATGGGAGACAGCACAGGGAAGCATTTTCCTCAGCGACAACAGCCCCTCCCATGCAGTAGAGGTTGATGAGTTCTCAGTCATAGAGATCTGGGTTCAAATTCTAGCTATGCCATTTAAAACAATTTCACTCCAAGCCTCTATAAAATTAGATAATCATAATACTTACTTCAAAGAAAAAGTACCTAGCAGAGAATAAACAGTCATTGTGGAAGCTGGAAAGAAATCAGAGAAACCACTATATTTCTTCAATTCTAAAACTTCTATTTTAATGTTTCTGAAATCAGGATGCATTATAGTTAATCATCAGCATTTCCCTTCTTAGCAACATATAAAGTAATGACTCAGCTAACAATCAATGACACCTTAGTGTTTAATGAGTTAGTCCCTAACCCTAGAGCAGTTAGGTAACTAGCCTGGCTGTCTGCAAATTGGCTTAAAAAGAAATGTTAAAATGAATGTTTTGCTTAAATTCACAAGGGCTTAAAAAGGTCTTATGAGTCCTTGCTCCTCATTATACAGTTACAAATAGTAACAGCAGCATCACCTGGGATCTTGTTAGAAATGCAGAATCTCAGGCCCTCCCCAGATCTATCAAATCAAAATCTTCGTCTTAACAAAGCCCCTAGGCAATTTGTGTGTAAAGTCAAGTTTGAAAAGCACTGTTCCAGCTTTTTTGTTGGGATTTTTTTTAAGTTGAAGATACTGGTATAATTGGAATTTGGATTCATTTCCTTAACTACTCACCAAAATTTTATTCTTTCGTTAAAAATATAATGGCAAATGGGCATGAAGCTGATTCTTCAAAATCTTTCAACATTTATGATATATCTGGGGATTAATATAACTGTATATGGAAATCAAAATCTCTGGAAATCACATGATATTAATATCAAAGTTGGGGAGATGGAGAATAAAGTTTTACTTGAAAAATTTTTTTCTTCTGTAGCATTACTGAACTTGGTTTTTATATGTTGTTCCAGAATGACCCATTTGTACTGTTGGCCAAGAGGAGTACCACCCAGAGTGAAACCTATTATACACAAGGATTGAACACTTAAGGACTCCACTTAACCCAGCCTGACCAACCCAGATGAACAATAGGCTGCCAAATGTTTGACTGAACATCATACAATAGAAATACTGGATTGTTATGAAATTTGTTGTTTGGTGATATCTAGTGTAGAAAATATAACTCATTAATATGGTCTCTTGTGATGCCCTGAGTAAGGATAATAGTACAACCATGACCAGAGGTAGTATAACTTTGATTATTCTAGTATCCTCTATAGTGGGATCAATCAAAAGGGAATGTAAAATTAGAAAGCATAGCCCTGAAATGCAATAGTTAATCCTCCACATACAGTCTGGATTGGCTGCCAGAATACAAATAGCTGGAGTGATAAATGTGAAAAGATCAGCAGTCCAGATAAGCCCCTGGACACTGTTTCTTTATAGTGCAAATAAATTAGGTTTTCTATAATTAATGTAGGCAGGAGGAATTGGATTTGAGACTTTTTTTTAATCTCCTTGGTTTTATTACATTGAGTAGGCACATGTGCTCTCTCAATAGCCCCCAGGAATCTGGTATCCATCTCCAGCTTCTTGCTACAGGAGTTCTTTTGCCAGCTGGTTAGGACCTAGCCAAGCCCACAGAGGCTCTTTCTCACCAAGTTCTATCTCCGCTCCATGGAAAACACTCACATCACTTTTATTTGCCCCAGTAATTATGGGGTGCAAGTTAATCTCTAGGCAGTAACCTTTCTATTGCTGCCATCAGCAAAGTAGTCTATTCTTTCAGATTCCCTGGGCAAGAGTCACATCTCTTTTTCCTTTACCTGGCAACATCGGTGGACACATTGTAAGCTCTCCAAGTAGTACTGTAGCCAAACCTCTGTCTTGGCTTCAGTTCCCCTAGAAGCAATCACTGAGACAAGGATTCAAGATCAAGTGGTTTACTTGGGAGATTAGCTCAGAAAATGCTGGTGGAGGAATAGGAAGCCTAGGTATGGTTGGCACTGTGATGCAACCAGATTCCCTCAAGAAGGAAGGCTGCAGGTGTTACCAAAAGAGCCTCAGCTATCAACCCTCTTTGGAGATTACCTTGGCTAAAGAAAATTGCCTCTCCCAAGTCAGTTTTCTTTCAAGCACACCTCACACCCAATTACTAATCACTGTGGGGTTAAAAATGTCCAATCATCCCCCCGAGCTTGGGATGACTCTGAAGAGTATTCCAGCTCCAGAGCTCCCCAAGGGGTCAACTGAGGCCTCTGCTTGGACTGCACTATAGTCCAACTTCTCCCTCTTCTACTGTTTCCATGTGATCTAGTTGAGTCCTCTGGTTTGGCAAACTAGAGGCTTTATTCAGCAATAACTAGGGATATGAATTAGTTTCTCTGCCTGGGCACTGTGGGAGAAACAGCTATAAAGCCAGGAAAACTTTGTTGGCTGACTCACACTCCAAGTTCTCTGACCAAACAGGTCTCTAGTTTTGTTCTACAAACTATTATCTCTGCCTGCCCTTCTCTTGGCCCTCATGCCAATGGGCTGCATAACTTCCAGGTTTCCTTGCCAGCCTTCTGGTCAGATGGGAACAGGAACCACAGTGTGTAAGGCTGTGTCTTAGTCCCTTGCCTAGATAGTAGGGGAGGGGCTATTACAGGTAACTCTCAACTTCCCAAACAGGCTTTCCAATTGGGAGGGCTTGGGAGCTACCCTTATCCTTGGCTACGAATTAATCCCCCTCTGTGTGCTTAGCAAAAGGGCCTTCAATGGCTTGCACTGGCTTTGCTCTGGGAGTGATAAGCTCCACTCACCTGTTTCTCTGAGTGCTACTGGGCTGTACAGCTTCCAGGTGTTCTTGCCAGCTCCCTAGTCAGATATGGCCAGGAGACAATCTCCACAGCAGGTGGGTCTGTGGCAGCTGGGTGTGGGCTAGCCAGGCTCCAAGATCAGCACAATTCTTCATTTGGGGATCCAAATCAAACAGATCTACAACCTGCCAAGTTCCCTGGTCAGAATACATCCCCAACTTGGTTCTGCCCATGAGCCAAACTGCCGGTTGGGATTTCTACCTGGGCACTGCAGGTGTGAATTCAGTCTGCCAACACCCAGGTGTGCTGTGCAAGCCCCTCCTCCCTTCTCCATCACAGATTCCCAGTGGCTGGGCCCTACAGATTCCTGTGAAGTCCCTGTGGGGTGCAATCCAACCGGAGGTTACTTCAAAGTGACATACAGGAGCTACTTGTTTCTCCTAGGTTCTCTCTTGTCAGTGGAGGAACCAGAGGCCCAGGTCTCTCGGCACTGGCATGGGTGAGGGATGAAGCAGTTAGTATGTGGCTGCTACAATTACCCTCCTACTGCAGTCTATCTTGGTCTTTGAGGTGCAGGGGCACTTCAGCATCGCACCCATATTCTCTGGTTCTGTCAGCGGGATCTTATTCATGAGCAGTAGTTAGTTGTTCCTCCTTTGAGGAGAATTGAAATCAAGAATGACTGCTGTTACCATCTCGGTAAGGGCACTCCTCCAAGACTTTTTTATATTACCTTTGCTGTCTCTCTAAATCCTCAGGTTGTGTCCTCAACCATGTCTTTTTTGCTTTTGTGTGTTGCAATCTTTTTATTTTAGATGTTTCCTCTTGTGTGAAAAATCATTCTACTAGCCTTTCAAAACCAGTATGTAGAATCTGGAGCAAGATCTACAACTGATATCATCCTCTGCTTTTTTTTTTTTTTTTTTTTCATGCAAAAACATTGAACTCCTCTGCACTGATTTTGCTCAGCTAGCCTTCGTCTCTACTTACAGATACACGAGAACCTCTGGTCAGGTGGACCTTGTTTTTCTATAGGGTTATTAGGGACTCTATTGGCAGGCACTGTTGAAAACCGATATAGAAGAATAAAAGTTTGCCAGGATGATATTGTCATTTTCTATCAGCTAGTAAAGTACCAGTGAATATACTACCCTTAATTCCATTTCTTTCCTGCCACAAAGGATAATAAATAATGGTTTTTGACTCCTCCACTGATCTTGTTTCTTCAATTCACTTGTATTTACTTTTCACTCATGTTTGTAGTTTTGAGTTTTATCCTTACATTTCTTGGCCAATCTCTCTGACAGACCCTTTATATCTTTATTATTTCCAGAGAAACATCCACTGCACAAGCCAAGACTGGATTGGCTGTACCTGGATATCCCCATTTATTATGCATATATGTACTGTTCTTAATTTTGTTAGGTGTTTCCCATGAAATGACCCTGAAATTCCATGAATTTCAATGGACCTCAAGGAACTACTGGAGCAACCTGTTTACTCTTACTTTAGGTTTTTGTGGATTTTTTTTTCCAATATCCAACTTAGGGATACATAGTGATGCTATCATATCAAAACATCCACAGCCTTTTAGGTGAAGGTTATTTTGCAAAATCCTCAATAGAAAATCATCTATTAGATTGACAACTTTTAAATATGTTCTTTACATTTCCCTCCTTTGTGTTCTATGGGGTTTTTTTCCCTAAAGCTCAATCAGCTATTTTCTATCCCTTCATAGCACTTACCACTCTCTTTTGTCATTTTGAAGTTTTGCTAAGTACAGCATGTGTTTTG
The DNA here is from genome assembly GCF_053574225.1 of Canis aureus. Lineage (NCBI taxonomy): Eukaryota > Metazoa > Chordata > Mammalia > Carnivora > Canidae > Canis > Canis aureus. Next base: position 25,314,092 of record NC_135642.1, read on the forward strand.
TCCAACTGCATTCTTTTTCTTGCCATGACTCTGTTCATTAAGAATGTTCTAATTTATCTTCTCTAATTTCCCACTTCTTAAATTCTGTGTGTGTGATTTGTTAAATGGGTGTAATGTGTAATATCTATTTGGTTCCATAAAGCCTCTGAATTTTCTACTTTAATTTAGCTTTTCTTAGTTTTCTATTCTTCATGGTTTAAATTTTTGTCCAGGCACGGAAATATATTTAGTGTGTATACTATACCTCTCTGCAAAATTTCTCAACTTTTGGGCAAAAAAAAAAAAAAAAAATCACTGCCATTGCATGTTTAGAAAATTAGTATTTTTCTAATCTACTTTTTTCCCTGCCTGTGCTTACTTTCATATTCTGAGAATTACTGGGTCACTTTGTTTTTGAGTAAATATGTTCCATTTCTCTGAATTAATATAAATATTTGTCATATTTGGATTCCCACATGGTTACTTCTGTCTTTTCTCCTTTTTTGAACTCTCTCTTGCTCCAACTATAATCTTTCTTGTATTGGGTAGGACTGTATTATATTTTCAAATCATTTTTTTTTCTTTTCTGGAAGAATTAGACAAATAATAACCTTCTAACTTAGGTGTCCTTTGTTTGTTGTTTATTCACTGAAAATTGATAGTAAGTGAAAAATCAAGCTTCATCATAGTCTTTCTGTGGGCACTAGTGTTAAGTGCCTCAAATGGCCTGCTGTGTTGCCAGATGATATGTAGCACAGCCCATGTATTTGGATAACAAGACTTTTTGGTAGAAAAGAGAAAAATCACTCTGCCTGTTTCCCCCTTTGTGATGATTTTAGTCCTTCAAGGTTTTCTACAAATCTTTTCTTGTCACTCCACCTGGCTACCTCATCTTCTGTTTCTTGATTTTATTCTGGATGTTGTCCTTATGAATCTTGCAGCACAGATGCAATGGTCTGTTTTTCTCGTGCTTTCAGGATTTTTCTCTGAATACTTTCCATCCACTTTCATTCCTAATTGACTTCACCGTCTATGTTCTAGAGACATGATTTCCAACTCTATTTCTTTCCCCTCCCTCCACTGGTATTGATCCCAAAGGAACTCTTAATAAATATCCTGCATGCTAATGAACCTAGCCCACAACTATAGAAAAGGGAAGGAAGCCAATGTAAGGTATGTTATCAACTTACCACTGTGGGTAACTAGAGCTCAAACACACTAGAAAACTTTGAGAAACAATATGGAACATGTGCCTCACAATTATCCCACCTGAGGAATAATTCGTTGAGGTATTCATTGGTTGAGAACATAATTCTTCTACAACTATCCTGCCCCATGTACATCAGAGCTGGCTGCAGCTGCCAGAAGTAGCCCTCAGGCAGAATCGTGGGGCTTGGTTAGGAGCTGGGCTGGAGTGCACAGAAATGAGAGGTGCCTGTGGGATACGGGTGGGCTCTGACAGGGTCCACTTCTAGCCACCTGCTCCAGTTTGGGCCTGAATGGAATCATCATCCCAGAGTAATGATGCTACAGAAAGAAAAAACAGATATGGAAGAGTACTAGAAATACCTACCACAATCAAGAAAGTACTTGGATTTGGAACCTAAAAAGTGACCATATGTCAAACATTTATTGACTAATATCTACCAGACATTGTATTTGGCTATTCTCAGTCATGAACTCAGCTAATTTTCACAACAATTCAAGATTTTATTTATTCATTCATGAGAGACACACACAGAGATAGAGAGACAGAGACAGAGACCTACGTAGAGGGAGAAGCAGGCTCTATTCAAGGAGCCCGATGTGGTATTCCATCCCAGGACTCCAGGATCATCCCCTGGGCTGAAGGCAGGCATTCAACCGCTGAGCCACCCAGGGGTCCCTGTGAGGCGTGTTTTACTTAACATATCAGGAACTGAAGTTTAGAGGGAAACTTCCCCAGGTTACAAGCTTAATCCCAAATCTAACACAAAATTGCACATTCTTAACCAGACTACACTATTCTCTCTCTCTAGGATCAAGAAGTAGATTTTTTGAAAAGAAAACATTGTTGGTGAGTCTGGGAAGCAAAAGGGCACTACCCGTAAAGGTAACTGACTATCCTATAGAATTCACATTAACAGTCTTCCCAACTTTAAAAACTATAGAAATTATTCATACTATAATAACTACATTGCATACCTGAGTTTTATTTCCAAACCTCACTGTTCTTACCTTGAAAAGAGATTTGAGGGGCCACTCATCTAAATGGATAGCGCTCTCACCACTTACTTTAAGATACAGTGAATGACACAAGAGGAAGGGGCAAGGCATCTGAGGCACCACAGTAGCTCCAAGAGAGACTATGCTCCTTTCTTTCTCCTCAGGCATCAGACTATGAAAATTTTTAAATGTTCCCTTATGATAAATGGCCAATTGTTAGGGCATTGTACCATGATTGGGATTTCAGCCTGAAAAGAAAAGAAAAGAAAAGAAAAGAAAAGAAAAGAAAAGAGAAGAGAAGAGAAGAGAAGAGAGAAGAGAGAAGAGAGAAGAGAGAAGAGAGAAGAGAGAAGAGAGAAGAGAAGAGAAGAGAAGAGAAGAGAAGAGAAGAGAAGAGAAGAGGAGAAGAGAAGAGAAGAGAAGAGAAGAGAAAAGAAAAGAAAAGAAAAGAAAAGAAAAGAAAAGAAAAGAAAAGAAAAGAAAAGAAAAGAAAAAAGAAATTTCCACTCAGGACCACAAAACCAGGGAGAAAAGTAAGCATGTGGGATGAGTGAGCTGGTAAGAACAGAAAGAGGAAAAATACAAGAGTCAAAAGAACAGAAGTAAAAAGTAGCAAATTACTTTCAGGAAGGAGAGCAAATATCATAGAAATAGAGGCAAAGATTTATTAATAAGAAATAGACTATAATTCTAGAATATAAGTAAACCATTAAGATAATCTGTGAAGATTCTGAATGTTTCTCCTCATTTCCTTTTAGAATCCTAGTTAACTAATAGGTCATAGGTCACAGTTTATCAGATGTCCTTTATCCATTTAAAATAATGCATGAGGAAATGTTAGCTCAAGACTGTTAACAGTGTCCAAACAAATAATACGTCAGAAGCTAATCACCTTGGGAGAAGGGGAGAATGCCTTCAATTCCACTAAGGAAAATTGCTAATATTGTGACCCCAGTAATTACTTCACAAATCAAAGAGTGGTTCTTTGTTATGGTCCTGGGTAAAACCTCACCATTTATCTACTTTGAAATCTGGGACATTTGGCTACCCTAACCTTGTCTGCTAGGTAAAGCATAAATTACAGGCCTGGGAGCTATGAGCAGTAAAAGGCAAAAAGTTATGAAAATTTATGACCTTCCAAACAAAAGCAAGAGATGACTTCTATATATACTGTTTTATTTTTAGATCATCTTCCAGCCACTTCTCCATCATGGTTTGAATTTAGGGAAAGACAAGTTTGACATATCTGGTCACTTATAACTAAAGTTCATGTTTAAAACAGCACTCAAAAAAAAAAGTGGCAAAAACTTCAATTGCTCCCAATAAAAAAATATTATTATCAAAAGATTGCTTTATTGTTAGGATTTTTTAAGGAATTGGTCATTGGTCCAGATGTTTTTCTGAAATCCTATTACTATTGGCGTATGCATGAAGAGATCAGAAGTAGATGATTGGAGGGAGTAGTAATAGGTAAAATTATTTTATATTTCAAGCTATCAAAGGAGAAAAGCAAATTGCAAAATTTAATATATATTGTGATTACTCTTTTTAATAAATTCTAAAAAAATATATATATATATATATATATTAGTTTTCTCTCTCTCTCCCTCTCTCTCTCTACATATATAAGATAGAGAGAGAGAGACAGAGAGAACTGATAATATCCTGGAAGAATATTTATTAAACTCTAATATCCTGGAAGAATATTTATTAAACTCTAAATAAAGATAATTCCTAGTGTGTATACTCCTGTATGCTTGATTTTGTTTTCTTTTAAATAAACTATATATTTTTTTAAGACAACAAAAATACCTTTTTTAAGATTTTATTTCTAAGCAATCTATACACCCAATTTAGGGCTCAAATTCACAACCCAAGATCAAGAGCTGCACGCTCTACTGACTAAGCCAGCCAGACACCCTGAAATGCTTTTTTTTAACCAAATTTACTCCTAAGCTTTTCTGGCATGCAATCTTCAACAATTTTCTCCCCAATGGTGAAAACAAAACATACATACAGTTTACAAGAAAAGAAAAGAAATTTATAAGAAAATTAGACAATGTATTTAAAGTACCTAACACCACACTTAGCCAGCAGATGCTATATGATCAAAGGCTAGTAGTAGTGTCCATTGCTTATAACATTTTCTAAAACCAAAGATCCAAACTTAAAATGTGTATCTATTTTTTATTTTTTAAAAGAAATTACTGCCTGTGCTCTGTTCTGGGATTTTTATGGTTTCAGGTCTCACATTTAGGTCTTTAATCCATTTTAAGTTTATTTTTGCATATGGTGTAAGAATGTGGCCCAGTTTTATTCTTTTTCAGGTAGTTGTCCAGTTTTCCCAACACCATTTGTTGAAGAGACTTTTTCTCACTGCATATTCTTGCCTCTTTTGTCAGATTAATTGGCCAAATAATCATGGGTTTGTTTCCACGCTTTCTATCCTGTCTCATTGATCTATATGTCTATTTTTATGCCAGTACCATACTGTTTTGATTACTACTTTATAACATAATTTGAAATCTGGAATTGTGATACTTCCAGTTTTGCTTTTCTTTTTCAAGATTGTTTTAGCTATTTGGGGTCTTCTGTGATTCCATACAAATTTTAGGATTTTTTTGTTCTAATGCTATAAAAATTGCTGGCTTCAGAGCCTGAGCCATCTCACAGTATGCTATGCTCTCTCTCCATTGCAAAAGTCTGGATACAGCTAATGGAGACTCAACCAAGACAACAGCAGATGAGACAGATATAAGGGGACTGATATGACAAGTATTAACAAATTAGAATTTATAGGATTTTATTTCGTTTAGGTGTGGAAAGTAAGGGAAAAGACACAAAGATGATGCATCCCAGGTTCCTGGTCAGGGCTGGAAGAAGAATGTGCTATTCCATAATAAGGGGAAGATACAAAAAAATGGAAACTGGTACTAGGTTATGTATTCAGTTTTGTACATGTGATAGATTTGAATTATCTGGGGATGCATTAAGTTTCCCATTAAACAACTGAGTACACAGGTCTAAGCTCAAGGAAGAGGATAGGGCTTAATAGGATTATTTAGAAGTCATCAGCGTATAAGGAGAGATGAAATTGTGAACAAATATAATCACCCAGAAAGAGTGAGCACTGTGAGGTTCAATGTCTTAGTGCAGCCAGGCAAAGTGGACTCCAGTACCCTGGGGCAGCCTGCTGTCAAAAAGAAGCAGGAGCAGGCTGTTGGGAACCCGTATTTAAACTGCAAAGAGAGGGGCGCCTGGATGGCTTGGTCAGTTGAGCCTCTGCCTTTGGCTCAGGCCATGATCCCAGGGTCCTGGGATCCAGCCCTGGGTCAGGCTCCCTGGTTAGCCGGGAGTCTGCTTCTCCCTCTCCCTCACCCCTCCCCCGCTTGTGCATGCTCTCTCTCTCTCTCACTCTCTTTCTCTCTCTCAAATAAATAGGTAAAAATCTTAAAAAAAAAAAAAAACTGCAAAGAGAATCTGGTGGATCATTGACATTGTTGAATAGAATGATAGAACCCCAGGAAGTATCAACATATAAGGGCTGTCAGAGGCAGAGGAGTTGTGTCAGCAAATGAAACTGACAAGTAGCAGCCAGGGAGACAAAGGAGAAAACTAATAGAGGAGTTAAGAAATGAGTTTCAAGGAGAATGAAGTAGCTAACTGTCAAATGTAGCAGAGAAGTTCACAATTCTAGCAAGATCAGGAGAATGTACATTGAATTTGATAATGGGGCTCATAGGAGAGTGCTAGGGAAGTGTTGGGGATTGAGGGAAGCCTTGCAAAGGTGAGTGAACTGGCATAAGAAAATTAGAGATAATTTAATTATCTTGAGTAAGTTGGCAGTGATAGAGAAGGGCTTTAGGAAGGTAGGTTGAAAGGGTTACATGGCTGAAGGACAGTTTTTAAAAGATCTTAAGGGAGTTCAGGAGAAGAAGGAAAAGATCTGGGAAGAGAGAAAACTTCCATTGGCAATGGATGGAAGCATGACGAGATGAGTTCAGATACTAGTACATACATAGATATGGGGACAAGAAAATGATGGAATTCATGCCTCATGTTTCAATCTGGATCCAATTCTCTTTTCCTTCTGATTCTATATAGCATTATTTCCACTGTGTTTTCTGCTGTCATTTAAGTTCTAATGTTTGGGGCTTTGTTTTTCATATTGTACTTGAGTTGGATTATGATATGAGAAACAGTGTTTCCAACATTTTATTTTGTATAATAGTGTTCTGGTAAAAATTCAATAAATGGCAAAGAAGCAAAGTGTTATAAACTCAATTATTATTAATGGGAATCATTATGTAATACAAGATTGTTTTACTAAAACACTTTTTTTCCTCAAGATTCTAATTTTCATTTGATTTGTAAAGGTTTTCATACAAACATGAAAATAAACAACAATTCACAATATTATTTGAAATGGGACCACTTTCTCACACCATACACAAAAATAAACTCAAAATGGGTAAAACCTTAATATGAGACCTGAAACCATGAAAAATCCTACAAGAAAACAGGCAGTAATTTCTTTGACATTGGCTATAGCAACTTTTTCCTAGATATGTCCCCTCAAGCAACAGAAACAAAAGCAAAAATTAACTACTGGGACTATACCAAAATAAAAAGGTTTTGCACAGTAAAGGAAAAAATACTTCCAAGTAACATATCAGATAAAGGGTTAACATCCAAAATAAGGAATTTATACAACTCAATACCAAATAATAGTAATAATAATAATAATAATCTGATTAAAAATGGGCAGAGGACCTAAAAAGACATTTTTCCAAAGAAGACATCCAGATGGCCAACACACACATGAGAAGATGCTTGACATCACTCATCATTAGGGAAATGCAAATCAAAACCACAGTGAGAGGGATGCCTGGGTAGCTCAGCGGTTGAGTGTCAGCCTTTGCCTCAGGGCGTGATCCTGGAGTCCCACATCCGACTTTTTGCATGGAGCCTGCTTCTCCTTCTGCCTGTGTCTCTGCCTCTCTCTCTCTGTCTGTCATGAATAAATAAATAAAATCTTAAAAAAAAAAAACAACCCACAGTGAGATATCACCTGTTAGAATGGCTAGTATCAAAAACACGAGAAAAAACAAGTGTTGGCAAGGATGTGGAGGGAAAGGAACTCTTGTACACTATTGGTGAAAATGCAAACTGGTGCAGCCACTATGGGAAGTAGTATGCAGGGTCCTCAAAAAAATTAAAAATAGAACTACTCTATGATCCAGCAATGGCTCTACTGGGTATTTAACCCCAAAATACAAAAACACTGATTCAAAAGAATACGTGCACCCCTATGTTTATTGCAGCATTATTTATAATAGCCAGATTATGAAAGCAGCCCAAATGCCCACTAGTGGATGAAAGGATAAAGAAGATGTGATATATATGTATATCAAACTCAAGTGTGAGCTTCTCTGCTTCTCCAGCATTCATTGAACAGCTTCCTTGGGTCTCTGCCATTTGGCTGTGGACCACCAGTTACTTAACTTTAACCCCTATATCACAGAGTTTTTAGCTTCTAAATTTGACTTGAATGTTAAAGTCCTTAATGGAGAAGCTTCTCCCTGCTGATATTCTAAAAAGCTGGTGACAGCATCTGTTTTCACCTGCACAGCCATATCAGCAGGTTGTCTGATCCATTTTGATGGTGTTTGGCAATAACAATGGCAACAGTTGTTGCTGAAATATCTCCATCTCATAAAAAGAGAAAAGTGATGAAAAGCACTTCTGGCTGAGTGTGGATAATATAAGGTGTTTAAACAACGAGAGGTTCTGATTTTGCAAAGGAGCTTGGTTTCCATCATATGTCCTATGAGCTCCCATCCCAAATCTAAATAGTTCAAACTCAGTTCATAGTTTCTGGTTGACTGTCAGTGGGGAGGGACATTTTTAAATGATTTCTCTGTGTGGCATCACTCAAACTCTCTCATCCAGGTCTCCAGGACTTGTGGCAGATTCTATAAGAGAAAGCACTTTAAGAAACTGTAAGAATAAATCAAGAAGAATATTAGGTCTAGGAACTAATCTAACACACTAAGAAGCAAAGCAAGCTTTCCATTTAGCCATGTTAAAGAGTTGAAGTAAGGAAGACTCCCTTCCCTGTCTCAAGGCTTTGAAAAGACAGCTATGGTAGTAGGGATAATGCTAATATCAGTGGCCTAACTGCAGTGGCCAAGCTAACAATAAAGAGACAGGGTGGCAGCAACAAATGAGCTCAAAAGAAGAGACCAAATATCGCTCAGAAAAGAGGAAGAAGAAAGAAACCCACGAAGACAAAGCACCTAAAAAGGGGCTTCAGAGAAGAGCAAATATGTGTTTGTGATGGAATATATGACACAAACTCTCTCCTCTACCTTTCCTACAAAGTTTTCTATCTCAACTGTTGGTTATTTCAAATGATCTGAATGGTTTTTTTGGTTTGTTCCTATTGACCCTAAAGAGATTATGAGTTTGGCATTGAGAATGGTCCAGAGATGAATCATGGAAATGCTCAAACTGGACCACAGTGAACATCTGGGTGAAGTTCATATTCTTCAACATTCACAAAGTCCCTGCTAAATCTTGAAACTCTCCACTCAGTTCAGAAGAGACTGGATTGGCTCAGGATTTATCAACTCTGAAAACACTCTGAGATTTATTACAAAGGAAATATTTGCTCCTGTGTTAAATATCAAATACTTTCAAACTGTCCCAAACACAAAGCCAGAAAAGAACCATTCCCTAAATTATAATAAACAAAGTAATAGTGTGTGTAGGCATCTATCTTCACCAAGAATTATTGAGGCAAGTTTAATTTTTAAAATAATGTATGTTTTCTTTTTTTATATGTAAAATAGAAGGCAAAGGCATCCAGGGTGATGCAATGAAATAATGAAAGAATGATGTTGTACATACACCATAGCAAAGTTGCATAAAAGGTAAATGCCAGATGGTTACATCACTCCAAGAAGGCTGGCAAAACACAAACACCTCCAACCTCTAATGCAGCAGGGCTTTGAGAAGAGGCAACCCAATCTCAATATAAGAAGACTTGAGCTCCATCTGAAACCACTGGTAGCTGTCCATCTTCCTGCTACTAACAGTACAGGTTGTTCCCAGCCTAGAGGGCTGTTGTCTAAAAAGAAACAGAAATGGCATCAAAAAGAAACCAAAAGATAAGACAGATTTTTACACTTCCATCTGCCAAATTTCACACAGATATGTTTGTAGGAAAAATATGAGTGGATTTAGCTAAAATAATAAATAAAATATAGCACTTAACCGTTTACAAAGTACTTGTAGGCAATCCTTAGAGATAGATATTATCTAGAAGTTCTCACTGTAAACTAGTATTACCAAAATCAGTAAGATGGGTAGGAGATTGGAGAGGAGAATGCAGTAGTAGCAGTACCTGGCATTAGTGTCAAGAGAAAACAGCTGCAATCCTAGTTTTCTGGAATGCCAACATCAACTTCATCCAGATGGTAGGCCTGTGAAAGGAGTAAAGCATCCAGGATGTAGGGATTGGCTTGGGAAAGACAGAGAACTGCATGAGAAGAGGATAGGTGGGGATGGCGGAAAGAAGTTTTGTTGAATTCTCCTTGGAAGCTGTGATTCATGCTAATTCAAACACAGATACATTCCAATCAATTTGGGGAGGGGTAGGGGGCTCTTTGTTACATAACTAGTTTACCAAGCCAACTGAGCTCTCAGAGCTGATTCTTCAAACTGAGAGAGGAAAAAGAAGGGGAAACCTAACTAGCTAAATAAAAACTCAAAGACATAAGGTGCATTCAGTTGGCAACTATATTAATAAGTATGAACTAAATATACACTTGCTGTAGTTTGCTAACCTCAGGTAGCAGTTGGTCTGGCTAGTTCCATCTTCAAAACTTGAGACAAATGAGTGGCTTTACCCACGGAAATTTGGAGCTCTGAAGTACTAGTAAGGCTTAGGCTCACCAGCAGGATGCCCCCTGTGTGAGGGGGGAGAACGGCAGGAAGCAACTTTCTTATCTCAGCCATTTCTACTACCTTCAGGAAGACTGAAAAGCATACTTCAGGAACAAAGCTTTGAACCCCAGGGAAATCCCAGGGAAGACTGAATTATGAGAGGGAATTTAAGATATATATACCTGTCTAAGATATATATCTATAATCTCTCTCAGTACTGATTAATCATTCCTTTGCAAGCATACATGTTCCAGTTCTTAAGCTCTCCATTCATATGGAATAGAACAAACAAGGTTGGTTGTTGTTTGAAATTCATAAGGCTCCTGAGATAGAAAGTTAAAAGGACCTATGATGCTGGCTGGATCTGAACAAATGCAGAGTGGTATTGTTTTTGTTTTTGCTTTAAGATTTTATTTATTTATTCATGAGAGACACAGAGACAGAGGCAGAGCCACAGGCAGAGGGAGAAGCAGGTTCCCATCCCAGGACCCCGGGATCACGAGCTGAGCTGAAGGCAGATGCTCAACCACTGAGCCACTCAGGTGCTCCCAGCAGAGTGGTATTGTAGACCAGTTGTCAGGAGACTTGGGAACTACTTCTGAATCAGCCTCCAACTCTATGGTTTCTAGCCCTTGATTTCCTCACCTGTGAAATGAAGCTAGCATGATAAAAACTGTATTTCAAGTCATGCATGCCTTGGTTGACTGGCAGTGGACACCTGGATGGTTGTTTGTGAGGCTTTGGAGGCTGAAACTAAATTCAAAGGGAAAGAAGATTGCAATTGACTAGTGATGCTTGCAATGCACACAGGATTAGAAAGTATTGACATGTAATTCATCATATGTGGAAGTCCCTTTCTGGGGCTGCAGCTTTATAAACTTATGATTTATGTACTTCAACATTACTGAATCAGGACAGTTGCATTCTTATAGCCTCCATTATTTCTGTCAGTAATTAATCTTATTGGTGTTCCCTTGTACATAATAAATCATTCTTCTTTTGATGATTTCAGATTTTCTCTATCTGGATTTTATTATATTTACAATGACGTGTTATTGTGAATCCTTGAGTATATCTTACTTGGAATTTGTTGAGCTTCATAGGTATGTAGATTAATGGTTTTCCTCAAATTGGGGGAATTTTCAGTCATTATTTCTTTGGAATTTTTTTTCTAATTTCTCTCACCTCTCCTTCTGGTACTCTCATTACACATATGCAGGTATCCTTGGTGGTTTCCCATACTTTTCTGAGGCCCTGTTCATTCTTTTCATTTTTTGTCTCTGTTTTTCATATTATATAATCTCTATTGATCTATCTTTAGGTTTGATGATTCTTTCTTCTGCCAGTTCAAAATGACTGTTGAACCTACATGAATTTTTCATTTCAATTACTGTACTTTCAGCTCCAGAATTTCAATTTAAATCATTTTTATAATTTATATATTTTATCGATATTCTCTATTTGATGAAACAATGTCATCCTACCTTCCTTTAGTCCTTTGAACATATATAATGGCTGCCTTGAAGTCTATCTATTAAATCTGACATCTGGGCCCTCATCTGGGCAGCTTCTGTTGCCTACGTTTTCCCTATACATGAGTCACACCTATTTATTTGTATGTCTCATAATTTTTTGTTAAAAACTGGACATTTTGGGTAACATATTGTAGAAACCCTGGGTACTGATTCCTATTCCCCTTCTCTGTGGTGTTCTTATTGTTGTTTGCTATTTTACATGTTTAGACACTTGGATAGACTATTTTAGTGAAGTCTATTTCCCCACCAGAGACAAAGCCTCTTGGATGACAGTGGTTATAGCCGGGCTCTCTTTGTCTCCTTTCCTGATCTCTCTGTTAAAGTGTCTGCCTCATTTGGTATCACACCCAACTGTTCCACTTCGCTAACCACCATCTCAGGGCTCTACAGTTTTCAACAATGCCCTTGGACATAAATTGCTCCATAATCTCATTCAATTAAATTCGGGCAGTAGTAGTTTTTAGGACCAATCTTTGAGGTTTTGTTCTAACCTGAAGAAGGCTCTTCCTTAGCTGTCCCTCTCCAGTTCCCACTAACTGGTCTGTGATTTATTGCTCTTAATTTAGAGCAACAACCTGCAGCATCTTAATTGCTTCCACCAAAGTTTCCATTTTTAAAAAATTTCCATTGTTTTTGAGAGTACCCTTAGGTTTAAACTTCCCCACTTTTTTTTTTCCAAATAAAATCAATCCCTTTGGGGAGAACTTCGATTCATCTTTCTGTATAGATTGCCTCTCTCCTTGAGCAAAATTTTCAGCTCCCATTCCAAGCACTGGCCAACTATGATAGCCTCTGATTTTCTTGGTTCACCTCTCTCTTGGAATTTCTGCTCTACAAGTGAAATGGGACAAGGGCATTTGGGATCTCCATATTCTTGGCCTGCCATATCTGGGTTAGATCTTCTGCCCTATGAGTGGTGGTTGGGTAGATTAAGGGAACTCTGATTTCTCAGTCACATACAACAGTAAATTAGCTTCTTTAATTCGGAGTTTGAGGGGATGAAAAGTGCTGGATTCCTACCCCTCCTGATGAAATACATTCCTTGATCAGGAATCCAGGGGAGAGAGATCCCACACCCACTAGAATTAGAGCTTCTGTCAAGCTGATGGGGAAAGAACTAGTTACGGCTCAAGTGCCACAGACTCTCACTGTTCTTACTCAATTTAAAGAGATTTTCTTGAATAAATGTTCTTTCATCAGTTGTATGCCCTTAGAAAAATATGTAGAATTTAAATGTTTGGGCTTTATTTTATAGTTTCCAGTAGTTATCCTTGTTTCACTGAGGAGTGGATCCACAGAACTCCTCAAATGCCATCCCAAAAGGGCTGCCTAACAACTGCCTTCTTTTCTTAATAAGCAAACTTAAATTTGCTTTAGTTGCATCTTAAAGTTGTCACATCTTGCTTAACTAAATGGCTGATCATCAGGTATCTTCTGTTACCCAGTTAAAATTGACAAGTGGATAAATACAGATCTATGTTTATTTTCTACTCCATAGAAAGTATCTGTGTCAGCTAAGGCTCTTGGTCATTGTTGAACCAATGATTCTTGAAGGAATGCCTTCTTGCATTCTGTGATGACTAATTTTATGTGTCACCTAGGTAAAGTAGACTAAGTAAAAAAGATTGCCCTCCCTAGTGTGGAGGGACTTCATCCAATCAACTGAAGACCTGAATAGAACAAAAACTAAGTGGAGACTCCTCCTTCCTGACTTCTTGAGCTAGAACATTGGTCTTTTCCAACCTTCAGACTCAGACTGAAACAGTGGCTCTGCTTGAGTGTCAAGCTTGCTGGTTTTGGGAGTGGAAATACATATCCACTCTCCTGGGTCTCCAACTTGCCAGCTGAAGATCTTGGGACTTCTCAGACTCTATAAATACATGAGACAATTCCCTACAATAAATCTCTGTATAGATACACATACAGATATAGGTAAAAAAAATATATAGGTAGATAAATTTATAAACATAAATATATCTATCCTATAATAACATATACCAACCACTTCACCCTTTGCAGGATTTTGCTGCTGCAGATAATTCTCATATTTGGCTTTCTCCAAATGATTAAGAAATTTAGCCTCAGGAAAAACTCCAGGGAATCACTCATGGTTTCTTCTACCTTTTTTTTTTTAATCATAAATGTTGATTAAGAAAGTAAATTGCACAAATAAAGCTATTTTTTATCCTTTCCTGCTGCATTTTACTCAGAACTACCATAAGGCCATAATGTTCTCAGAATGCATAAAGTCAAACACTATGAGGCTAAAGTAAAATAACATTAACCAATCTGATGGAAACTCACATGAATTGAGAACAAGAGCAATCAGACCAAAAATAGTGATAGAGTCACATATTTTACACTGATTTCTCTATCATTCAGCAGAGAGCAACCCTCTGACCACACAAAGCATCAACTATTTCTAAAGGACTTCCAAAATTAATTTAGACCACCTCCAAATTTAGTTAAGGTAGAAGTTATTGAAATCTAGTGACAAACCTACAACTGTTACAATGTTATTATCCATGTACCATATCCATAGTCCATGCCAGTACTGTGAACAATCGTCTGAGCAGGTTCACACCACTGGCAAAATAATCTGGCAAAAACAATGACCCTGAAATAACACAAAAGACAGTAAACACACATTGTAAATAACTCTGTTTAATTCTATTTATATGATGCCATGCCTACTTCATTAAACATTTGAAGAGAAAGTGGACATTAGGGGTTTTACTGGCTTATCATGACAAATCACTATAAATGACAATCCTATGTTTAAAAGGATTACACGATTGCATCATCACACAGAAATCTTGCTGGCTGCATCTAAGGCAGTTAGTTCTATGGGTTTCTGCTGTACTACTCAACTTGAATCTGCTTTTAAGCCAGTCAGAGAAGATGAGAACCAGCCAGCACAACAGAATCCTACAAACTGATCTGGAAGACAGCCCTTTCCCCATCAACAAAAAATTTGGTCCTAACTTAAACCTTCATTGCCAAGCACCATTTCCAGCCTCTCTTGAGACAAGAAGTGAGACCCCCTATTTTTTTTTCAGAAGGAATATGTATGACCTCAGGTGACAAACATAGGTCTAAATCCTCCTGAATCTATTCCTGAAAGAAAGGGATATAGAAGAGGGGTATTCTTCATTCATTCCTTCAAATATTTGCATGCCCTCACTCTGTAAACAGACAGTGAATCAGGTCATGGGATGCAAGAATAAATCGGATACAGGGCCTGTCCTCAAGAAGCATCCAGTCTGAGTATGAAACCAAATAATTGCAACCCCATGTTATGAGAGCTATAAGTGATACATATATTTATGTATGCATTTAGAACTTAGAAGATACTAAAATCTCTAGCTGAGGGGAGGGTAAAAGGCATCTATCTTCACAAAGAATTATTGAGGCAAGTTTAATTTTTTAAAGATTTATTCCTATTCCTCCCTAGCTGTATATTAGTTGCTTTCAATAACCATCCAGCTTCTCCTCAAAATCAAGGGATGCTCAGCCCAGAAAGCTCGCAGATATATATCCACTTCTATATAGGGTCAAGAGATAGTTTTTAACTGTTTTGTTCTTGGTGGTTAAACCACCAGAACTCAAGTTCCTAACACTATTAAACTCAGCTTCCCAAATCTACCTCACGAAACTGCAGTAGAAATTACTTTATTTTTTAAAGTTTGTTTATTTATTCATTCATTCATTCATTTGGAGAGAGAGAGCATGTGCACACACATGTGAGCATGAGTAGGGCGAGGGGCAGACAGGAAAAGAGAGAGAGAGAGAATCTCAAGCAGACTCCTTGCTGAGAATGGGCTTGATCCCATGACCCTGAGATCATGAACCAAAACCAAGAGGTGGTTACTTAACTGAGTTATCCAGGTTCCCTGGCAGTATAAATTCTATTAATTGACTGCCATTTAACCATTTCCAGATTAATCAACTCTGTCCATTCCCTCTATAAAACAGACAGATGCACAATGCATACTGAATAGACGCAGTATGTCAGCTAGTCAGCTATTCCCTAGCACATCCACAACTTCTACTTCCCTTACATTAATCATATGTTTGCCAGCAGTCAATTGTGTTTGTCCCCAAACCTGTTTATGTCTTGTACTTATAATCTGAATGGGGATTGTGGTAAGCAGAAAAATGCCCCTTGAAGATCGCCCCATCCTCATCCCCAGAATTTGTGAATATGTTACCGTATATAGCAACGGGAACTCTGCAAGTGCAATCAGGGTTAAGGACTTTGAAGCGGGGGGGAGGGGGGGTTGGAATAGATTGGATTATCCAGGTAGGCCCAATCTAATCACATGAAACCTTATAAGGGGAGATTCTTTCCTTGGTGTGCTCAGTCAGAGAGAAAGGTAGTGATGGAAGAGTACTTGGATGCTTGCTGGCTTTGAAAATGTAGGAAAGTGGTCATGGCTGAGGAATGAAGACATGGTCTTCTAGAAGCTGGAAAAGGTAAGGAAACATACTTTCCTCTAGAGTTTCCAGAAAGGAATGTAGTCCTGCCGCACCTTGTGAAAGTGAAACCTAATCCCGTGAAACCCATGTCAGATTTTGGACCTACAGAATTATGAGATAATGCATGTGTATTGATTTAAATCTCTAAATTTTGGATGACTTGTTATAGCAACTATAGAACAAAAATACAGGAATTCAATATCCCAATCTCCCCACATAAACTGTCCCCACTTGGCCTTGTTCCAGCTGCTATGTTTTTCAGGTGTGAAGGAAGGTCCAGGACCATAACCAGATTGCTTGAATTCTGCAGGATTAGAATTAACGTACTCAAGAAAATGAGAAAGCCAGTCTCCAGACAAATTTCTTATAACAGATTTGCTAGATCAAAGCCTGCATACATTTCCAAGATGGGGAATTACAGGGCTACATACTAAGTTATGGAGGATGGAAAGCTTAGAAAAAAAAGTCCTATTTCATAATCCCCATACTAACAACTTATGAATATACAAAGAATTTGGAAGAAGTATGTATGATAGTAAAAAGAGCACAGTCTCTAGATACAGGACTGAGTTTAGTTTCTTCCCTGAACAAATTGCTTAACTTTAAATAGGAATAAAAATACCTAGTTCACAGAGCTGTAAAGATTATTAATAATGCATGTTAATCTTCAGACATACACACACTTAACACATTCATCATTATTGCTGTTACTACTTGTAAATTGTGCTGCTTTTTGACTTTTGTTTCTTGTCCTCTAATGCTCCATTAGGCCTCACTTAGATAACACCTGCCACACTCAAGGCTTCAAATTTTTCATTCACATATGTTGCTTCAGTTGGTTTTGACAATACCCTGAGAGGAAGACAAAGTAAACTCTTGTTTTGTAGAGGTAAAAACCAAGGTGCCAAAATATAAAGTGATTTGCAGACTGCTATTAAGCAGCAAAGCCAAATCAAGAAGGCAAACAATTCAGTACTCAATCCTTTGACTCCCTCACCTGCTGTATATTGATCCTGTCTCTGGTTATTGGAGTAGCTCCCCAGCAAGCCCCTTCACACTGTTTTGTTTGAGACAGCATTGTGATGTTCCCTTTCCTGCACTTTTCACACTGACAGCCTCGTGCATCCTTCCCTGTGCAGTATGTATTGAGCTGTCTTTCCCTCAGCCATCCACTGCACAAATCCTTCCACCTATGTTGTGCAGCAAGAGCACTATGTCCAGTCTGGCTAGCAGGGTCCAGATTTAGAGTCATGTGCTTGCCATAGGTTGGCAATAAGGATCCAAGCTGATAAAAGTTTAAGTCTGTAAAGAAATGTGACCGTCACCCAAATCACTCCACAGATCTATAGAATGGCCTGAAAGTAGGTGTATTTATTATTCCTTTAGTTTCCCCAAAGGGATCACTTTTCAGGATACCAGTGGAAATAAGGTCCAAAAGCATGTAGTACAATGTTTGATGGCCACCTTCTGCCCTTGGCACTCTGGAAGCAGTCTCCATGTTTTGTGTATAAGGACTTCAGCAGTGTGTTGTAAATCATGTGCAAATTTACATATTCTTAGAAGTCTCCTACTATAAACTTCTTGTGCATTCTTTATGGCCCAACCTGAAATGTTATGCTTTTCTATGTTTATTGGACTCACAGAAACTCTGATATGGGTCAGGGATTAGAATCTGGACCAGGAATGTCCTCTATTTCCATCCTTTGGTCCTCCTGCTTTCACAGCCCCCACTGGGGGTAAGGGAAAAGAAGAACCGGAGGAAGCCTGGGAACTAACCTCTAATGAGCCTGGATTATGTCTGGTACAAAGCTGCATGAGTTCTAACATAGCCCAGAGAAGTAGGGAGGCATTGTTATTCCTCTTACAAATGAAGAGCCCAAGATTAAATAATTTACACATGGTCCCACAATAAATAAGTGACAAAACTGGGATCTAAACTCAGGTTTGAGCACTCCTTAAACCCTGGTTCCTTCAACGAACTATGCTACCAGAAGCCTAAAGAGAACACCAAAGAAGACTGATTATATCACAATTTATTAGTCATCAACAACAGCTTTATTAGCCTATAACCCTGATTCTCAAAGAAAGCAGTTTTGCCCTCCAGGAGAAGTCATGTCTTGAGACATTTTTGGTTATCACAACTAGGGGAGGGATGCTACTGACATCTAGTGGGCAGAGGCTAGGGATGCTGCTAAGCATGCTACAGTGCAAAAGATAGTGGACAACAATCTATTATCCTGCTCAAAATGTCAATAGTGGCCAGGATGAGAACCCCCGACCTGGAGGAATCAGTCTCAACATGGACAACTCCTTCAACTTGACCATTCACTCAACCTTTGTTTTCTTCTGCTGTGTTTTTTTTTTAACAAACTGACCAGAGGATTCAATAATGTTTATTGAGCACTTGCTGTGTGCCAGATATCACCCCTTTAATTTAATCCTCCAAACAATCCTTAGATATTTTCATCCCCTTTTACAGATAAAACTTAGGTTATATAACTTGATAAGTAGCCAATTATTATAAAGTAAAGTTAGGATTCAAATTCAGGCAAGAGTTGATTCCAGAGCCCATGTTCTTAATAAGCATGCATACATAATTTCTCTAAGTTTCTCTCACCATTGTAAAATAAATTAATGTTTTCAAAAATCTTATTAATTTTGTATCACCTTCTTGATTTTTTCTATTAGACTCCTTATATTGTTTGCTTAATATTTTTCTTTAAATCTACTCAAATTTTTTTACACAGCTTCAATTTACATGTACCTAAATGCAAAACTAATTGACACAATGGTTGTAATTTTTCAAAAACACATTAAAATAAATACATACTTAAACCTACTTGGCTATGCACCACCTGTATCACCTGTATATTATTCTGTGCCATCAAGGCTATTCTAACCTTCTTTGGTAAATACTGACCCAGGCACTTGCTAATGTCCTTTCCAGTATAATGGCTTCTACCTTGAAGTGGCCTAAAGTATAAAACCCAATATGGCTTCATAAGCCATAGATTTAATCTAGGGTCCAAAATACTTAGAATGATAAACAGATTGACACATTCTGTTGTAATGAATCTCCAAGGCACCACGCACATGAAGATGGAAATCTGACAGAGAATTGGTAAATGGCTCAGAACAAGGAAGAATATGAGAGGATGCACACTGGTGAACAGCCAAATGATGTGCCTTTCTGAAAGAATCAGGAACTGGAGTTGCCCAGTGCTATAGAGGGGGCTGAAAATAGGATGGTGGCTTAAAATTCTGTATAAACAATTTAGTCCTCCCAAATCTCCATCATCTAAAAGTTCTTAATGTGGCCAAACTAGCAATCAAGTGTAAAGGTAGAATAAAGACCTTCTTTTTAAGTCCCATAAGGGCTCAAAGTGTGTGTGATAGGATCACAGGTATACATTCATATAAAACTTTTTATAGGTATACATTAAATTTTAATAGTGGAGAGGATACACCATCTCCAAAGGAAGTTCTGCTGCAAGGGCTAGTCAGTGGAGCATTCCAGAGACCCAGAAAAGACAACTAACTGTCTATTGAACAGCAATTCTAATCTTGTAAATTTTTTATTTAGAAAAGCAGCAAGCCTAATTTTAAAAAATGAAATTCCTATTTGTAGTTATTCACCTCTCACAGAACCTGAAAAACAGAAACACTTAAGCTCATTTCTTTCAGTGTCTACCCAAAGTTTGGTTTTGCCATCATATTGGCTCTCTTGTATTTAATCCTCTCTGGATGTCCAGTTACAACACTCAGGAGCAGTATATCCCATCATATACTTGGTAGATTGTCCACTGTTGAACCCATGCAGAAGGTATTCCCTAACGTTCTCCTTAGAAAATGTTTTTTTGTTTTTGTGGCAGTTAACCTTTTCTTTGAACAGATCATTTGTATCCTTTGGATGTCTCCACAGGCTTCCAGAGCTTCTCTTTATTCATGGCCTTTATCCTGAACCACAAGCCCCACCTACCTCCTACTCAACTATCCAGTTTATGCCCACCCCTCCACTTTTGACTCTGTTTCTTAGTTATATTATCATTTGATCCCCTTGAACCTTAGACAGTACTCCAGCTCCAAGACCTAACTTTACCCTGGATCACAATTTGGCAGTCAATTCCTACTTCAGCTTCTTTCTGCCATCAGTAGTAAATGCTCTGTATAAGTCAGCACTTCAGTCCTTGTGACTCATGTCCCCATCAGGTCAGCCCACAGGCAGAACCCACACGACTCTGAGAATCCATCCAAGTAAGGGAAATCCTTCAAGCTTCTCCATAAAGTCATAAACCAGATGAGGCACAAAATCTGAAGCCTGGTTCAGATCAAATGACTGAGATGGTGTTTTAGTCCCCTGCCTATGTTGTTGATTGGGATAACTAATGAGAATCAACCCTTGGTCCTGAGGAAAGGGAGAGAGTCGTGAATATTTTTTCACCTTAAACAGCTCCCCAAGGCTAAGGACAGTTTTTACAAACAAATGCTCCCTATCAGGTGTGAAATGATTGCCCTTAGAGAAACGGCCTCTGACTAACAAAAGAAACTCTCAACTCTACTGTAGCCTTATAAATTGCAGACAAAATAAGAGCTCTCCAAAAATTAGTAATGCTTGCTCTATTTATGGATCTTATTCACAAGAAATATACCTAGTTAATATTGTTTGGTGTAGAAAATAAATATCAATGAAGGAAACATAAAACATTAATTCTGATGATATAGCTATCTTTGCCCATTCTTCTATATGCTTATGTTCTAAATAAATGCATTTTTATTTGACTAAAATACATCATTGCAATATTAGATCCGTAAAATTAATTGGAATTTGATTTGTTCATTTTCTACTTACTGGTATTTGGTGAAATTGTGTTATTTAAAACTCTCCAAGCATAATTTTGGGGAAATAAAACTATGAACCAAGAACTCAATTGATTCAAGCCATCATAATTATCTCTGCACTAGTCTGCTACTAAATGGTCTTTCTTTTTTCAAAACAGATTTGTAAGGGGAAATGTTCACCTCCAAGTAATTAAATAGACTTGTTATTCTTCTTGAAAAGAAGCAGCAGGTACCACCCCTAGCTGCCCCTCTGAAAATATTAATGTGCTGGAATTGCCCACCAGAGAAGGAAGTTCAGCCTCTTTTCTGAAATCTGAGTCGTCCTTTAAACCTGGTTCAGGTCAAAGCAGAATGTCATCTGCTAGTCATGCTAAAACCATTGTAGAAAAAATTGCTAACAGTATTGAGATTTGGGCTTCAGGCCTAGTTCTTTTACCTGAATTTGTGACCTTGAGCAAGTCCATTGGATCTGTGTGAGCTTCAGTTACTTGTCATAGGGGAATAATATGTGCTTACAGAGTGGCTATGTACCTCATATGAGAGAAGTGTATAACAGTGTTGGAAAAGTTTAGATCCCTGTACAAATACCAGATTACCATCATCACTGAGTGAAATTTCCTGGTAATTTCCTGGTAATAGGAAGACAGTTACTGAATTCCAATGATTTCCATAACCTATACTTGCCCCATTTCTAGGTATATAATCTAAAATCATTTCTTGCAGAGCCTGGCTGACTCAGTTGGAAAAGCATATGACTCTTGATCTCAGAGTTGTGAGTTCAAGCCCCATGTTGGGTGTGGAGCCTACTAAAAATAATAATAATAATAATAATAAAATCATTTCTTGATGCTTCATTGACTGGAAATAACTGCAATCATCCTTATAAATCAGTTCATTTCACTATTTTCTTTCACACAGTTTTTCCATTCAAATCAACAGCTATGTAATTCAACACCTGCATGTAAGCCCACTGCCTTTCTCTGTTAGAGGTAAAGATATAGGGGAGATGAAAAGCAGAAGAATGATAACCATTCTTTTTGTATTTCCATTAGAGACCTTGACCACAATCTAGCCTAATCTTCTTTTTGGTGACTATATTTCCTGTTCCAGCTTTAATCACTGCCTTAGAGCTAGATCACCAGCAGATTGATCATAGGATTATTAATAGCATCAACAGATTCATATGACTGCTTGTATTGTCTTTCACTTCCATCCACATTACCACAGTAAGGTCAGCCAAAGAGAGGTACAGCTTTTCAGCTGCACTTATAACTATACCCCTACTCCATACCCTATTCTGATCACCATTATTCAGTCTGGGTCTGAAGCTGTGGGCCCATTTTCTCTGCCCAGAACACACAAACTTTAGTTATTCTACTCCCAGCAGTGGAACAAATATAAATGCCATATTCAAACACAATTCCTATCCTATAGTTCAGACCTAAGGAATGTCTAATCTTTCCAAATAGTTCTTCCCCCTGACCCCATTAGATGAAACATGATTTGAATTGTACATTGGGAGTCTTGGGAAGGTTTGAAGGAGGAGAATTTCCTATTGAGATATAACTGGAATATTCTGAAGTTTAAAAGGTACAACATGTTGATTTGATACATTTATGTGTAGCAAAATGATTACCATCATTAACTTCATGTAATCTTCATTGCTTTTTAGTGGTGAAAACACTTAAGACTTCTCTCTTAGCAACTTTCAAGTAACAATACAGAACTATTACCTATAGATCATTATGCTGTGCACTAGATCCCCAGAACCTACTCATCTTATAACTGGAAATTGGCACCCTTTGACCATTTCCCCCACCTCCATTCTACCATTCTAGAGTAACTACCATTCTACTCTATTTCTATGATTTCCAGTTTTTAAGATTCCACATGTAAGTGATGTCATACAGTCTTTATCTATTTATTTCACTTCGAATTATAGCCTCAATTTCCATCCATGTTATTGCAAATGGCAGGGTTTCCTTTCTAATGGCTGAAATATATTCCTCGTGTGTGTGTGTGTTCATATCCATCTTCTTTATTCATTCATCTATTGAGGTACATTTGGGTTGTTTCCATATCTTGGCTATTGTCAATAATGCTGCAATGGACATAAGGGTACAGATATCTCTTTGATTACCTGTTGTCATTTCCTTTGAATATATACTCAGAGGTGGGATTGCTGGATCATGTGCTAGTTATAAATTTAATTTCTTGAAGAACCTCCATAATGTTTTCCATAATGAGTGTGCCAGTTGACATTGCTACCAATAGTACATAATGATTCCCTTTTCTCCTTATCCAACATTTATTATCTCTTATCTTTAATGATAGTCATTTCTACCAGATGTGAGATGACATCCCATTGTGCTTTTGATTTGCATTTCCCTGATGATTAGTGATGTTGAACATCTTTTCATATGTCTATTGACCATCAGTATGTCTTCTTTGGAAAAATGCATATTCAATTCCTCTACCCATTTTTAATCATATCAGTTTGTCAGTAAGTTATAGGATGTCTTTATAGATCTTAGCTCTTAACCCCTTATTCAATACATGGTTTGCAAAAATTTTCCATAGTTTTGCTTTTTTCATTTTGTTAATTGTTTCTTTTACAGTGCAGATGCTTTTGAATTTGATTCCTACTTGTTTTTTTTTTTTTTTTCTTCTTCTTCTTTAGCTGTTTGTGCCTTTGGTGCCATATCCAGAAAGTCCTTGCCAAGACCAACATTAGGGAGCTCCTTCCTTGTTTCTTCTAGGAGCTTTATAGTTTCAAGACTTACACTTAATTCTTTGATCTATTTTGAGCTTTATATTTTTCTTTTTTCATATCCTAACAGACCTTATAATGGCCAAATAGCATGCACATGAAACAGTTCTGTATCAGGATTAGGGTTAAAAGTGGAATGCCAGAGTCTTACTGTTTTCCATGACATCTTTAACTTTAGGAGCTGTACCAGCAAACTAATGTTGCAATCTTTGCTAGGTTAAGAGTTGACAAGAGCCCAGTTTTCTGTTTTCTATTTAGGATTAGGATAATCTTAGAAGCAAGGAAAAGAAATACAAATAGGACAGAATGTGCATCTATCTTTCCTTTTCTTGTCATCTTCTTTCGCCCACAGTATCTCTCTCTTGAAGCTTCCTTGATAATAGAATGTTTCTCACTCCCTCCTTTCCTTCCTTATCCACTATGTGCCCAAGCAGTTTTCTGTTGATAAGCAAGGAAAGGAGGATGGGGCAGGGGGGTGTGGCATGAGGAGGAATGCAGCCTTGGGATTAAACTCAGGGAAACAAAATAAGCAGCTCACCGACTACTCATGTATGGAGT
Source organism: Canis aureus (assembly GCF_053574225.1). Classification (NCBI taxonomy): domain Eukaryota; kingdom Metazoa; phylum Chordata; class Mammalia; order Carnivora; family Canidae; genus Canis; species Canis aureus. The sequence continues at coordinate 25,338,407 of NC_135642.1, forward strand.
TTCTCTTTTTACCTTTTGATCCCCCTTCACCTATTTCTTTTGAAATAATATTTTGAGTGGTGTAAGACAGGGGTCCAGTTTTATTTTTCTGCATGTGGCTTTCCAGTGCTCCCAGCACCACTTGTTGAAGAGACTATCCCTTCCACAGTGTATATTCCTGGCTCCCTTTTCAAATATTAACTATGTATGTCGAGAATTAATTCCAAGTTCTCTATCTGTTCCATTCATTTCTGTGTCTATTTTTATGCCAGTATCATACTTTTAAAACTATTACAGCTTTGTAGTATATTCTGAAATTAGAAAGTGTGATGCCTCCACTTTTATTCTTCTTTCTCAGGATTGGTCTATTTGGGGTCTTTTTAGTTCTGAACAAATTTTGAGATTCTTTTCTATTTCTTTGAAAGAAATTCCATTGGAATTTTTATAGGAATTGTGTTGAATCTAAAGATGGCTTTAGGTAGAATGGACATTTTAGCAATATTGGGTCCTACAGTTCCCAAACACATGATGTCTGTCCATTTGTTTGTCTTCTTCATTTCTTTCCACAAAGTCCTATGGTTTCTCACTTTGGATAAATATGTTTTTAGATATTTAATTGTTTTTGATGCTATTGTAAATGGGATATTTTTATTTTTCAGAATGTTTCTTAGTATATAGAAAAGTAACTGATTTTTGTGTATTCAGCTATTATATCCTGCAATGTTACTGAATTTATTGATTAGAGCCAACATTATTTTAGTTGAGTCTTTGGAATTTTCAATTTATAACCTCATATCAGCAAATAGTGAAAAGTTTACTTCTTTTCTGGTTTTGATACCTTATTGTTTTTGTTTTGCCTGATTAGCTAGGATTTGTTCCTAATCTTAGATGAAAAGCTTTTAATTTTCCCCACTGAGTATAATGTTAGCTGTGGGTTTGTCATTTATGGCCTTAATTATGTTAAGGTATGTTTATTCTATACCTAACCTGTTGAGGGTTTTGTCATGAAGGGATGTTCTATTTTGTCAAATGGTTTTCCGTATCTACTGAGATGATTATATGATTAACTACCACCAGATTGTTCCCTGTACCTGTGAGTCTGTTTCTGTTTTCTCTTGTTTGTTAAGTTTGTCATATATGGCCTTCATTATGCTGAGGTATGTTCTCTACCCATTTTAAGTTTTTATCATAAATAGATTTTAAATTTTCTCAAATGCTTCTTCAGCATTTTTTAGATGATCATATTGTTTTTATCCTTTGTGTTAATGTAATGTTACCCATGAACTAATTTGTAGATGTTGAACCATCCTTGCAGCCCTGGAATAAATCCTAGTGTTTTTAATGTATTGCTGACTTCAGTATGCTAGTCTTTGTTAAAGATTTTTGCATCAAAGTTCGTCAGGGATATTGGCCTGTAAGTTGGGGGATGAGGGTCTTTCTCTGGTTTTGGTATCAGGGGAATGTTGAACTCATAAAATGAGTTGGAGGCATTCCTTCACCTTCATTTTTTTTTGGATTAGCTTGAGAAGGATAGATATAACTCTTCTTTAACTATTTGGTAAGATTGATCTACAAAGCCATCTGGTTCTGGGCTCCTGTTTATTGGAATTTTTTATTATTACTGATTCAATTTAGTTGGTAGATATCAGTCTTTTAAGATATTCTATTTCTTTCTGATTCACTCTTGGAAGATTGCATGTTTCTAGGAATTTATCCATTTCTTCTAAGCTATCTAATTTGTTAGCATATAATTGCTTATAGTAGTCTTGAGATTCTTTGTATTTCTGTGGTATCAGTTATTTCTCCTCTATAATTTTATTTGTACCCTCTTTTATTCTTAATGACTCTAGTTAAACTGTTTTCATCAATATACAAACTGTTTTCAATTTTATCTTTTCAAAGAACCAGTTCTTAGTTTTACTGATTTTTTTTTTTTTTTTTAGTTTCTATTTCATTTATATCTGCTATGATCTTTAGTCTTTCCAAGAACTTCAGGCTTTGTTTGTTCTTTTTCTAGTTAATTTAGGTGCAAGTTAGACTGTTTAAGATTCTTCTTGTGTCTTGAGGTGGGCTTGTATCACTCTAAACTGCCTCCTTAGAACTACTTTTGCTATATCCTATAGATTTTGGACTATTTCCATTTTCACCAGTCTCAAAGTATTTTTTTATAAATTATTATAGACTGAAGGAGACTTATATAAAAGGCAAGACATTTGATGATTATTTGTACAACTAAGGGACAATAACATCTTTAAGAATTCTGTTTCTTTTTCTTAAAGAACAACATGTTTAGATTTTATGAGATGGCTACATTTTTTTAGTATACTTGACATGCAATGTTCCATTCTTTACTTACAAGTGTATACCCTAATGATTTGACAAGTTTATACATTATGCTATGTTCACCACAAGTATAGCTACCATCTGTCCTATTATATCAGTATTACAATATCCTTGACTGTATTCCTTATGCTCTGCTTTTTATTCCTGTGACTTACTCATTCCATAACTAGAGAACTGTATCTAACACTCCCCTTCACCCATTTTGCCCAACCATCCCCCAGCAATCATTGGTTTGTTCTCTGTATTTATAGTTCTGATTCTACTTTTTCATAATACATTTTTTAGGCTCATTTATGAGTGGAATCATATGATATTTGTCTTTCTTTGACCTGTTTTACTTAGCATAATACTCTCTAGGTCTATTAATGTCATAAAGGGCATGAAATCCTTTTTGTGGCTATGTAATATTCCATTGCGTGTGTGTGCATATATATGTATACCACATTTTCCTTATCCATATCCATTCTTCTATTAGTGAAAACTTAGGTTGCTTCCAAGTCTTGGCTATTATAAATATTATAAATACCCTCTCTGGTGTGAGCTCTTAAGGAGAAGGGGAAGTATAAACCATGTCATTCTCCCATCTCTCTGACCTGAAGTTTTCCTGCAGCTCCCCTGACACTTGGCAGAATTCTAGTGCTGTCTCTTTTATTTTTAAAACAACAGCTTTTATTCTTTGCCCAAGGATGGAGGAATCTGTCCCTCAGTAGCATCCCTCCCCATTGCAGTTCACAGCATTAGGGGTGGAGTTCCCTTTGTTTTTCTGTTGCTATTTTCAGTATCTTGGTTGTTCAGTAGCTGTTCAGTCAACCCTCAGTTCTTCTTCAGGAGGAAATGATTCTATTAATAGGTATAATTTGGTATGTTCTGTGGAAGATGTGAGTTCGGAGTCTTCCTAGATCACCATCTTGAACCAGAACTCCCTCAAGGTATTTATTTCCTCTTTTATTTCCTTATTAACCCATAGGTTATTCAATAGCATGTTGTTTACCCTCCCTGTGAAGTCCATCTGGCCTAACGTGTTCATTTAAAGCCAATGAACTTCTCTCTGATGATTATTTCATTGATGTAAGTGGAGTATTAAATCCCCCCCACTATTGTATTACTGTCAACTTCTCCCATTATGTCTATTAATATTTGTTTTGTGTATTTAGATACCCCTATGTTGGATATTTATAATTGTCATATGCTCTTTTGGATTGATCCCTTTATTGTTAGGTAATGCCCTTCTTTGTTTATTGTTACAGTCTTTGTGTTAAAGTTTATTCTGTCTGATATAAATATTGTTACCCTAGATTTCTTTTTATTTGCATGCAATATCGTTTTGTATCTGTTCACTTACACCCTATGTGTGTTTACATCTGATGTGAGTCTTATAAGGACCAGGTAGATGTACCTTGTTTTTTTAATCCATTCACCACTGATGCATTTTAATTGGATCATCTAGTTCATTTACATTTAAAGTAATTATTGATATGTATTCATTGTCATTTTGTTGATTATTTCCTGTATGTTCTTGTACTTCATTGTTTCTTTTCTTGCTGTCTTCCCTTGTGATTTGGTGATTTAGTATTATATTTGTATTCCCTTTTATTTTTTTGTGTATGTACCTTTGTGGGTTCTGGTTACCATAATGTTCATATATAACATCCTGTGTCTATAAGTCTATTTTAAGTTGAAGATCACTTAAGTTCAAGCACATTATAAAAGCACATTTTTACTATACACACACACACCATTTTGGTTTTGATGTCCTATTTTACATCTTACTATTTTGTGAATCCCTTGACTTATAAGTCTAGATGATTTTATTGCTTTTTCCTTTTAACCTATATACTAGCTAGGTAGGTGAGTGGAATACTGCCTTTACTATGTTTACCAGTGAGATTTTTTTTTCCTCCTATAATATTTTTATTTCTAGCTATGGCTTACTGTTCCTTTTAAAGAAATCCTTTAATGTTTCTTGTAGGGCTGGTTTATTGTCGACTCCTTTAGCTTTTGTCTAGGAAATTCCTTATCTCTCCTTCAGTTCTGAGTGATAACCCAGAGTATTCTTGGTTTAAGTTTTTTTTCTTTTATCACTTTGAATATATCATACTACTCCTTCTTGGCCTGAAAGTTTCTTCTGAAAAATCAGCTAGTAGTCTTTTTTTTTTTTTTAAGATTTTGTTATTTATATATTCATGATAGAGAGAGAGGCAGAGACACAGGCAGAGGGAGAAGCAGGCTCCATGCCAGGAGCCCAATGCAGAACTCCATCCTGGACTCCAGGATCACTCCCTGGGCCAAAGGCAGGCGCTAAACCGCTGAGCCACCTAGGGTTCGCCCTCACTGTTAGTCTTATGGGAGTTCCTTTGTATATAACTAGTTGTATTTCTCTTGCTGTTTTTAAGATTCTCTCTTTTTATTTAACTGTTGGTGCTTTGATTATAATTTTTCTTAGTATGGTCTAATTGGGTTCATTTACTTGGGATATCTGTGCTTCCTAGACATGGATATCTGTTTCTTTCACCAGGTTAGGGAAGTTTTCAGCCATTATTTTATCAAAATAGGTTTTCTGGTCCTTTCTCTTTCTCTTCTCTTCTCTTTATGGGACCCTTAAAATGTAAATGTTAATATGTTTTATATTGTCCAAAGGTCTCTTAAGTGATCTTCATCTTTCTTATTCTATTTTCTTTTTGATGTTCAGGGTACTGATTTCCACTACCCTATTTCCCAGACCACTGAACTATTCTTCTGCATCATCTAATCTGCCATTATTCTCTCTAGTATAGTTTTGTTTTCAATTATTGTGTTCTTCATCCTTTGATTGGCTTTTAAAAAATATTTTATATCTCCTTGCTGAAGTTCTCACTGTGCTCTTGAATTCACTAAGTATCTTTATGACAATTATCTTGAATTCTTTGTTTGCTTATCTCCATTTCATTTAGTTCTTTTTCTGAGGTTTGCCTTATACTTTCATTTGGAGCATATTCCATATTAAGGTAGATCAGTTATAACTCCTGATCTTGAAGTGGCTTTATGCATAAGGTATCCTGTGAGGTCTAATAGCACAAGACACCCCTTGCTCTGGTGCTCCACATTAAATACCTCAGGAGTGACACTTGTGTAGGCTGCATGCACCCTTCTGTTGTGGCTGGGCTGTTATTTTGCAGAACCAATGGTGTGCAGGATTGTACACCAGCAGGGGGACATGGTTACATGGTCCAGTTGTGACTGATAACAGGTTTATATTGAGGAGCAGGCATGAACCCTCCCTGTCTGAGAGGCCCAACATTGACTTTTGTAGCTATACTGGTGTGCAGGGTTGGCCCTTGGTTTGATTTGCTGTAATGACTGGTTGCAACAGTTGTAGGCACAAGATGGATAGGGCAGGCCTCTGGCATGCTTTGCTGCAAGGTCTGGCTATATGTATTATAGTTCTAATGTGTGAAGCTGGCCTTCCTAGAGCAGGGAACTTGAGAGTGTCTCTGATGCTGGCAGAGGCCATCCACCAGGGATAACAGTGCAGTAAGCTGTCTGGCGGGAGGGGTCCTGAGACAGGTGGGCAGTGTGTGCATGGTGTGACCTGGGAAAACTAGAGAACAGGCAGTGCTAGCACAACAGATAGTGTCAGAAATGTTACTACTAGCACCAGGCAGCTAGTTAAAAGGAAAGTGACAAAGGTGCCCACAGAGTGCTTCCATCCTCAGAGTATGTTCCAACAGATGCCTGACCCTCTAGCACACATCCTTGAATTAGTCAGTGGGTCTTCTTCACATGTAACCCAGGTGCTTTTCAAACTGCTCTCTCTGCTCTGGGACTTGGAGAGAGCAAGAATGTGTGTACATCCTTTAAAAGCAGTCTTCATTTCCTACTGCCCTTTGGTTCTCCCAAACATAAGCCCTAGTGGATTTCAAAACCAGTCATTATTAGGGTTCATCTTCCTTGCGCAAGACTCCTGTGTGGAACTCAATGTGGAGCTTGGAATGTTTGTTCCTTAGGGAGGGTTTCTATGGTTGTGATACCCCTCCTACTTGTGGATCACCATGCCACGGGGTGTGGGTCCTAACTAAACCACTTCTTCATCTCTCCTACCTGACTTGATGTTTTTTTCTTTATATCTGAGCTGTGTATGATATGTTGAGCTAATCTTCAATTTGTTCTCAAACACAGTTCTGTGTATAGTTATAGATTTTGGTATGTTGGGGTGGGGGTAGATATGAGCTTAGAATCTTTCTATGCTACCATCTTAATCTTGCCTCTCCTCTATGATCCATTTAATGAGTTCTTAAATTCAGTTTGCTAATATTTTGTTGAGAATTTTTGTATCTGTCTGTCAGGGATATTTATTGATCTATAGTTTTCTTGTAGTGTTCTTATCTGGCTTTGGTATCCATATAATGCTAGTCTCATAAAAGGAGTTTGGAAGTGTTCTCTCCTCTTCAATTTCTTGGAAGATTTTGAGAAGGATTGGCATTAATTCTTTAAATGTTTAGCAGAATTCACCTGTGAAGCCATCTGGTCCTGGGGTTCTCTGTGCTGGGAGGTTTTGATTAGTAATTTAATTTCCTTACTCATTGATCTGTTCATGCTTGCTATTTCTTCCTGATTCTTCCAGGGTATCTAATTTATTGAAATATAATTATGGGTTTTTTTTAAAGATTTATTTACTTGAGAGAGAGAGAGAGAGCACAGAGGGAGAGGGAGAAAATACAGAGGGAGAGTAGCAGACTACCCACTGAGCAGATAGCCCAACATGGGGCTTCAACCCAGGACCCCAAGATCATGACCTGAGCTGAAAGCAGATGCTTAACTCACTAAGCCCTCCAGGCACCCTGGCATATAATTGTTCTTAATAGTCTCTTGTGACCCTATGTGTTTCTGTAGTGTCAGTTGTTATTTCTCCTCTTTCATTTCTGACTTTGAGTCTTCACCTTTCTTCTTAGTTACACTAAAAGTTTATTAATTTTGTTTATCTTTTTGATAAACCAGCTCTTATTTTCATTGATCTTTATTGTTTTTTGGGCTCTATTTCACTTAGGTCCACTCTGATCTTTATTTCCTTCCTTCCTACTTTGGGCCTAATTAGTGTTTTTTCTACTTCTTTGAGGTGTTAAGTTAGTCTTTTTTAACTTGTGATTTTTCTATTTCTTAATATATGTATTTATCACTATGAAGTTCCCTTTCCGAGCTGCTTTGGAGCATCTCATGGATTTGGTAAGTTGTGTTTCTATTTTGATTTCTTTTGAGATATACTTTGATTTCTCATTTTATTTCCTCTTTGACCCATTGGTTGTTCAGGAATGTGTGTGGTTTCCACAGATCTGTAGATTTTCCAGCTTTCCTCATGTTACTGATTTCTAGTTTTATATTGTGGTTGGAAAAGATCTTAGTGTGATTTCTATCTCCTTAAATTTGCCAAGACTATTTTGTGGTCTATCATAATAGAGAATGCTTCATGTGCGCTTGAACAGAATTTGTATTCTGCTGCTGCTATTGCATAGACTGTTCTAAAGATGTCTTAGGTCCACTTAGTCTAATACATAGTTCAAGTCCAATGTTTCTTTGTTGATTTTCTGTCTGTATTATCTATTCATTGTTGAAAGTGGGGTGTGGAAGTCCCTTACTGTTGTTGTTATCTATTTCTTCCTTCATATCTATTAGTATGTGCTTAATATGCTTAGGTGCTTCAATGCTGGATATATATATATATATATATATATATATATATATATATATATATAATACACACACACACACACACACATCTGCTTTCTTTTGGTTTCCACTTGCATAGAATATCTTTTCCATTCCTTCACTTTGATTCTATTTGGGACTTTAGAGCTGATGTGAGTCTCCTATAAGCAGCAGGTATTTGGGTCTTGTGGGGTTTTTGTTTGTGTTTGTAAGTCACAAATTGGCTAGATGGATAAAAACAATTAGAGAATTTGAATAAAATGTATGAAGTGTAAATGTAATGAAATATAAATAGCTACATTTAAAGTATTGATATGTAGGACTTACCAAGTAAGCCACTTTATTAATTTTTGTTTTTTTGTATGTCTATTGCTTTTCCCTCAATCTCTAACTACTTTTGTATGTTAATTTCCATGGTGGTATGCTTGGTTTCCTCTTTTGTCTTTTGTAGATCTACTATAAGATTCTGTTTTGTCATTACATTGTAAATTACATAAAACATAGATAAAACAGTATATTTTAGACTGATAGCCATTTATCTTTGACCTAGAAAGGCTCCACCTTTTTGTTCCTTCTTTTAATATTACTGATGTTACAATTTACCTCTTTTAATGTGTTATTTAATGTGTTAACAATTTACAGTTATTTTTGCTCGCCTTTAACTTTTATACTACTGTTGAGTGATTAATACACCATCCTAATATAAAGTTACATTTTTCTAGTCTATTCTTCACTTTTACCAGTGCTTTGTGTATTTTCATGTGACTGATGAGTGTCTTCATTTCAGTCTGAAGAGCTCTTTTCAGCATTTCTTGTATGGCAAGTCTGGTGGTGAACTCCCTTAGCTTTAGTTTGTCTGGAAAGGCCTTTATTTTTCCTTCATAACAGAAGGATAACTTTCTGGATTAAGTATTCTTGGCTGGCAATTTTTATTTTTCCACACTTTGAATATGTCATTCCATCCTTCCCTGACTACTGTAGAGTTTCTGCTGGTATCCTAATAGGGATTTCTTTATAGGTTACTTTCATTTTTTACTCTGGCTGCCTTTAAGATTCATTCTTTATCATTGATTTTTGATAGTTCCATTGTAATGTCTTAGAGAAGATTTTTTGCATTGAATAACTTTTTGCATTGAATAGGATGTTCTATTAGCTTCGTGAACTTCTATGTCCTCTTCCTTCCCCAGGTTTGGCAAGTTCTCAGCTGTGATTTCTTTAAGTAAATTCTGTCCCCTCCTACTTCTCTTCTGTTCTGGAACCCCAATTATTCAGATATTTGCCTTTCTCACGGAAACTGATGGCTCTTGTAGGCTTGTTTCACTCTTTTAAAAATCTTAGCTCCCTCCTAACTGTATTATTTCTATATTCCTACCCACCAAGTTACTTCTTTGTTTTATCTGGTGTGCCCTGTGCAGACATATTGCTCTTCATCTCATTCATTGAATTTTTCAGCTCTATGATTTCTATTCAGTTTGTGTACCTAAATTTTATATTTATATATATAATTTTATATTTTCATATATAACTTTACATATATTTATATAAACTATATATATAATTTCATTCTTTCTGGTAAAGAACTTCTGTTCATTAATTTTATTCTGATTTCATTGAATTTCCTTTGATTTTTCTTATAAATCATTGAATTTCTTCCTAATAACTATTTTTGAATTCATAAATTAGAACACAATATTCCATGCCTTTGAGTTTGGTTGCTGAAGAATTGTTTCTGTGATAACATATTTCCTTGATTTCTCATATTGTTCATAGTTACATGCTTCTGCTTTTACATTGGAAGTAGCAGACACTTCCTTAACTAAGCCCTTATACTTTGGTTCTTACTATTCATCATGCTGGCTTTTAGAAACCTGTCTTTTGTATTCCAGAAACCTGTCTTTGTTGTTATAGCTCAAGTTTGTGGTTTCTCCCCCTTTGCCCTTGACTAGGTTCAATTTCTTGAGTACATCCCCTATCTGCTGGAACTCACTCTCACAGGTGCACTCAGGAACACATACAAGGATGCAGCAGAGTAAGGGGTGTGTATTTAGCAGTCAGGGTTTTGGGGATGCCCTGCCCAAGCCTTTTAAGAACTGATTCTCAGTTTAGTATAGCCAATGGGTCTTGTGAATGTAAGTCCCATTGGCTTTCAAAGCTAAGTGTTTGGGGGGTTCATCATTCAATTGTAGATGTTAAAATTTGCAAGTGTTCAAACACTTCATTCCTCAGGTAGGTTACCGTACCAGGGGTGGGGTTATGGCAAGTCTGTCAGCCTCTCCTACCCATTTTGACTTTGGGTTTTTTTATTATTCACTTGATATGTAAGAGTTGCACAGGGTTTTTTTCTATATATCTTTTATAGGAAACTGCTACGTATGTTGCTGTAGACTTGGTGTGTCCAAGGTAAGAGGTGAGTTCAGGAGCCTCCTTCAGTGACATCTTGGTCCACAACTCCTTCATTCCTTTTTACTTTTTTTCCTTTTGCTCCTATGATTGGTTATTTTCAAAAAAATTTAAAAGATTTTTTTAGGTATTTATTCATAGAGAGACAGAGAGACAGAGACACAGGCAGAGGGAGAAGCAGGCACCATGCAGAGAGCCTGACACGGGACTCAATCCAGGGTCTCCAGGATCACACCCCAGGCTGCAGGCAGCGCTAAACCACTGCACCACCGGGGCTGCCCGATTGGATATTTTCAATGGATATTTTCAATTGATCTATTTTCAAGCTCACTGATTCTTTTCTGCTTGGTCAAGTCTGATGTTGAAGCTTTCTAACAAATTTTCAGTTCACTCATGATATTCTTCAGCTCCAAAATTTGTTTGGTTCTTTTTTGTTTTCTCTTTGTAGACTTCTCATTTTGTTCTTGTATTCCTGATATTGTTGAATTGTTTCTGTGTTCTCTTGTAGCTCTTTGAGCATCAAGAACAATTATTGTGAACTTTATATTAGAAAATCCCTGGATCTCCATTTCTTTGGGACCAGTTAGTGGAGATTTACTGTAATCTTTTGGTAGAGTTGTGTTTCCTTAACTCTTTGATTCCTGTAGCTTTGCATAGGTGTCTGAATATTTGAAGCAGTTACCTATTCCAGATTTTATGGACTAAATTTAGTAAAGGAGGCCTTTCACCTGTAGGTAAGGGCATGCTGGAGCATACTGTGACCCTGGGTCTAGTGGTGCAGGGTATCAAGTGCAGGGGCACGTGGCAGCACTGGGTCTAGGGGAATGTGATGTCTCTCTACTCAAGCTGCTAGGATCCAGATAAAAAACTGCATGGATGTAAGCATTGTGGGTGTCTGCAGTGGCTTCAAGGGCTATTGGATTCCTCAGTGGTGCCTCCTGATCTAGCATCTGGGGATCAAAGTAGACAGCAGTGGTGGCTGGAGCTGGTGATGTGCACACACTCAAGTGTGGAGGCCAGTGCCTTTTTAGTGTAAAAGGCCAATTGCAGACACACAAGTTATAGTTGTGGGAGCCAGGGTTTGCAGCAAAGGCTAGGGTCAACTGTGGGCACACTGGAAGCTGCAGGTGCCCTGAATATCATTGTATACCACCTTGGCTGCTGTAATGGCAACTTTACCTGAGACCACAAACATCGGGGAGGCCCTAACTGTTTGTGTGTTCTCCCCTGGCTGCACAGTCTCCACTCAGACATGTGCACTGCACTGAAGGACAGTGATGCGTGTTCAGACATGTGCATTATTAGAAGGGTGAGCCCTGAGTATGCACACAGCAGTGGAGGTCAGCCAAAGGAATCTAGGCCTGGTTTCTTGCATTTACACAGCCACAGAGGTCTGGATTGGTTGCCAGTATAATTCCTGGGCTCCAGAGGGGCTGTGGGAGAAGTTAAGAGTGAAGAGGCACTCAGCTGCCACCAGTGAGTGTGAATATCTGAGGTAAAAGCAGGTGAAATCTTCAAGGAGTTCATAGCAGCTGTGCTGGCTATTAGTTTCTTTGGTGGTGAAAGCTATCAGGTTTGTCTGCAGAGCAACTCATTGGGAGCCACCATCACTCCCACTGTGTGGCTTATACATACAGCCTTTGCTTTTCTTCCTTGTTTCTAGCCATCACTATGTACTAAGTTTTGCCACTCCAGGTCCTTCATGCAGCGCTTTGAAAGTCTAGGGAAGCTGGATCCTCACTCACCAAGAGAGGGGAACTCTTTCTAGCTGAGAAGTTGACTCTTGGTGCTAAGCAATGCCAGCTTACGGAATAGGATGATGCAGGCAAAATGAAGCTGTCTTCCCCACACACACACTTTTTTTTTTTTTTTTTTTTGCAGGTATTCTCAGGTGTTTTTTTAATTTCTCTGTGTTGCTAAAGTTTCTTAAGTTCGTTTCCAGAGCTCTCTCAGAGCTGTTTTTGTTCATGGATAATGGTCTAATTTTGATCTTTGTTGGGGGACAGAGATTAGGGTCTCCTACACCACCATTTTAGTGACATCACTCTTGAATTCTATTAAATATTGTCACATCAGCTTCATTATTTCAATTCAATCTTTTTCATCTTTTTTTTAAGATTTTATTATTTATTTATTCATGAGAGACACAGAGAGAGGCAGAGACACAGGCAGAGGAAGAAGCAGGCTGCATGCAGGAAGCCCGATGTGGGACTCAATCCCAGGACTCCAGATCACTCCCTGGGCCAAAGGGAGGTGCTCAATCGCTGAGCCACCCAGGCATCCCCAATCTTTTCCATCTTGATCAGTGCCTACACTAAGGAACTGCCTTTCTAATGACTGGATCAAGGAGCTTCCTTGCCCCCTGTAGAATCTTTCTGATCTTTAAACAAAAAGTCCAAAGTGACTTTGGTTGTAGTTGGTAATTAGCCCTGAAATCATCAACTTCATTTGTCTTTTTTACTTTCAAAACCAAAGTGACAGGTGTGTTCTCTTGGCAGTTAGCCAGCCCTTCTAGTATCATTGTTCTGTCACCAGTAAGCACGCAGTTTGGAGTTTGAGATGAAAGCCCTGGTGACTCCATAATAACTTTCCAAGGCTGGGAGTTCTGATAGCATTTTGGGAAGGTTACCACTTTGTTTTCCTATGTGTAAAAGCTCTCATATACCAGATTCTTCAGCAAATAAAGGTGATCAAAAATGAGTCTCTTAGCAGTTATGTGGGCAAATGTATACCACTTTATCCATCATTACTTTCCAAAAGAACAGCCTATCTTTTTAAATCACTGTTTTCCATGGCAACTTCTTCACATTGAGAGTCACAATAATACAAAGGTGGCCCATGAAAACCCACAACTTTTGTTCCCAAATTATTCTTTCAAGCAGCCCACACAATCCCAGGCCAAGTCAGCCTTTTCATCCCTTCCGGAGTGGAAAAGAGCCTTTGGAGAGGTCAATGAGAACAGCTCATTCAGGTTTTTTTTTGTGTGTGTGTGGTCATTTTTGGGGAAAAAAAGACCAAATATTTTACAAAGCAGTAGAATAAGTCCTGAAAACTTCTATATACTTCAGCACAAAGCCAGTGCTGAAATCCCAGCACACTGAAAAGTTTCCCTGCAATAATGTTGGTTTCAGAAGGCTAGAGGAAAAACATGAACAAATAATTTTCTTGTTGAAAGAATAATTTGTCCCTTGGTAGAACTGAAAGTCTGCACAGCATTTCAAAATAGAGTCCTTGGGAATAATTTGAAACAAAATAAACTACATTCATAACCTCATTCATCACTCAACAAATATTGATTGAACATCTACTACATGCCAGGCTATATGGGGACTCATGATTTCCAAAGATGAATCAGCCCTGTATCCTTAACTATAGGAATCTGGCCAAACTGGTTGAAAAGGAAAACCATAGCATTAGCAGCATCAACATGATAATTCCTAGTAAGTACTAGGAACTAAGCTACATATTCTTATTTTTCATAAGAACCTACCCAAGCAACCTACCAAGAAAGTACAGATGATGTATTGTAAGTGATATTCTAGTGTACTGGCCAGCACATACACAGCTAGGTGTGTAGGAGAGTCAAGGTGAAAATCCAAGCCACTCTGATTGCAAAGTCTGTAACTTAACACTATAATATAAACTCAGAGAAAGGACACTGGCAGTTCTAAAGAGAGAGAAATTACATCTCGGCCTTTTTTGTAATTTGGGGGTATTGGAAACCATATTTGCCTAGACTTGGTGTCATATTTATGCACATTTAACATAAAATTTTCCTCAGCCTAGGAACAATTCCAACATCTTTCTTCAGTTTCTCAGGGCTGATTACAACTTTAGGAAAAGTTACCCATTAGATTATGGATTTTAGCATCTTTGTGGGTTTTGTTGTGGGGGTTTTGGGGTTTTTTGTTGTTGTTTTGTTTTGTTTTGTTTTTTTAGATTTTATTCATGACATGCACAGAGAGAGAGACAGATTCAGAGAGAGGCAGAGACATAGGCAGAGAGAGAAGTGGACTCAATCTCAGGACCCTGGGATCCTGATCTGAGCCAAAGGCAGACACTCAACCATTGAGCCACCCAGGAGTCCCTGGATCTTAGCATCTTTGGATGAAACCTGTCCTGAGGTAATCAGTCCCACTCTGTTCTAGGACACTGTCTGTCCTATTTGCCCACTTCTGTCTCCTTTCTCTTCCATGGGGAAACTTACTAGGTGGTTCCCATAGGGTTCATTCACATCATCATTCTTCAAGAACATGATCTGATCCACATGGCCAGAATATTCCATTCCCACTAACCAACCAGTGATTGATCTGGTTGGGTTCCATGCCCATATGTGAATGAATCAGTATCCCCTGGGAATTTTTGCTACCTCAGAAGAGTCTTTTCCTACCAGGTATTAAGTTGGAAGAGTAAACCATTTACCATCTTGTCTAACACAAAGGGCTGAGAGACAGAGTGAGGGCACTCTAACAATATTATTGCAGCCTAGGCCCCACATATCTGAAGCTAACCACACACTTGGTCTTTTCAGTACAGAGCTCCAATAAGTACCCTCTCCATAAGCTTAGTATGAGTGGGTTTCTTTCACTAGCAAGCACAAATTATGAATAATACATTAAAGCAGTTGTCTACAGGCTTCTTTGATTATATGTACCCTATCACTAAATTTTGTTCACCCTCAATATATATGCATGTGTTTATTATATACTTGTATTGCTGTTTTAATATATAGTGTAGTTATAAAGAATACATAAAAATATACATTATAATAAAGTGATTAAAAGTTAAATATAAATAAAAGTCTTAATGTTTTCTTTCTGAATCCCTTTGAATTGTCTTGCAAAGTAAAGCCCCTGAATAGTTACCTCCCTTGTTAGAGATCACTGAATAAGTGGAGACTGGGCAAGGCTTGACAGTGCTGAGAAGAAAATCAGAGCTCAGATATTAAAAATGGAGCAGTTCCTCATGGTGATGGACTCTGTGGTAACACTTTGATGGTGGGTGATATATATCACTAGTAAAAATCACAGATATTGAGCCTTGAGAGAGTGGGGAATTTATGGGACAGAATGATGAGTAGCTCAGTAATGTTCTCTACTTTTCAACACCATCATGGAAGCCCTATGTATTCTCCCTGTGGAATTAATTACTCTCTCATAACTCAACTTTGGCTCCCATCACCTTGTGTCATAGATAGGTAATAGCCTATCTATCTCTTTCACTTAACTGTAAACATTTTAATCCCACTTCACTAATGTCTGCATCCCTAACGTTTACTTAACATGGCACTGGGAAACTTCTGTGATGAACAAATGCATGCATTACATCAGTCTAGAGCCAGAAAAAGAAATCAATTTAAGGCTCTTGCTTGGCAAGAGATAAGATAGTAAGAATTCCAATGTATTACTTCTCAGCTGAGGGAACTTCATGTTGAGCTTTATATGGGTAACTTTAAAACTTTGTGGATAAGACCTGCAGCCTGAGTCTACCGCTTCAAAAGAAGAGACCATCTCTTATGCTTTCTCAATGACTCATTAAAATAAATGATAATAATAGCAAACATTCAGTATATGTGATAAGCTCTTTACATGCACCAACTAAAAAATATATATATATGTGCTATTATCCCTGATTTACATATGTGAGAACTGAGACTTTCAGAGGTCAAATAACTTGACTGAATTTGGGAGTCAAACAGAATTATGACTTCAAAGCTGTGCTGTATTAGAGCTTTCGTTGTTAAAGCAGAGCTATGTCCTCTAAATTGCCTTGGCTGCAATCTCTCTCAACCAGATCTGGATCCTCATTGGCTATAGTTCCGTTTAACCCCTTTGCTGACATTCTGCCTCAGCTTCTAGGCCTGTAGTAGAGCACTTCTACCTGATGCTACCCTATCTGAATCCTGATTCTAGCAACTCTCTGCTGCTGCCACCTGGCACCTAGAAAGTACAGAGGCCACTTCAGCCCAAGTCATTCTTTACCAGCGCTGTGCAATCAATAGCCACGTATGTGACTAAATTTCCCAGAGGCCACATTAATAAAATAAAAATAAAGGAAATTAATTTTGATATATTTAACCCAATATATCTAAAATATTAACTTTGCAATACCAAAAATTTGTTAATGAGGTATTCTACATTGTTTTCCATCAAAATTAGCATGTATTTTCTATTTACAGTACATCATAATTGGCACTAGCCACATTTCAAGTGCTCAGTAACCACATGTGGTTAGTGGTTACTGAATTTCTCCATTTTAGCTTTAGACATTAAATCCATTAGCTAATGTGTTCTACCAAATTAAACTGGATTATAACAGGAGTTTATCACTTGAGAGCCAAACTGATATAGCAAGGAAAGTATAGGCTTTATAATCAGATGGTCTTGAATTCAAATCCCAGCAAAATGATACAAAAAATCTTCACTAACTGGTTGTTTATAACAGTGAAAAATTAACATTTCTTAAAAATTGCCTTCACTAGTGTAATGGATAAAAATTGTGGTATCTTTCCATGATGACATATTGTACACCATTTAAATGAACAAACTAAATCTACATGTGTGCACAACATGGATATAACTTAAAAAATGACAAGTGCAAAAATGTATTAAATGATAGGATACCTTAAGTATGAAACCATTTTTTAAAAGTTTAAATACATGTAAAATAATATAATGTTTGTAGATATACACTAATGAAGTGAAATTAGAAAGACATGCCTAGAAAGCTATATATCCACTTGGGAATAGTGGTTCTCTGGGAATGGAAGGCAGGAAATGGGATAACAATGTGGAAGGGAAGACTTCAATAGTATTTGCTATGACTTACTGAGGAGGAGGGGAAAAATTCTAAGACAAAAACTTAATCAATTAACAAATAATATCAAGAAGCTTGCCTGAAGAACACTACATGTATACCCTCTCTTAGCAGTTTTGAGGAAGCAAAACCAGTAAGTACAATTCTTAATCTAGAAAATTTGTAGACAAGCCTCTATTTGGAAATCAGTTTTCCAAGGTAGCCCATCTTCCCACAAGGCAAACCCATACTTCAAAAACACTGGCTTGGAGAAGGTTAGAGAAGCACAGGGGGATGACTTACTAAATATTGAACTTACTACCTAGACAAATCTGGGAAGAAACACCTTTCTGAACAATCTAATGACTTATGTGAAATGGAGCATGACAAAGAAGTGCCTTCACAGGCTACTCAGTCTGTAGGATTTCTACTTGGAGCTATATAAAGCATAAGAAAACTTAAAGTAATTAATGCAAAGTTAATTGCCTTGCAAGCATTGGAAATTTAATACAATGCTTATAAGAGATTTATTCCTGAACATATTTTTTATCAACGTCTCCTAACCCATCTGTGCTTCTGCAATGAGGCTTCTATGCTAAAGTGCTATGACTATCTCCATTTGCTCCATAATAATTATGCAAAACTTTTTTTCTGCCCATCCCAGTTTAATTTAAACACTGATTAAATGAGAAGTAAATTACTGTGGTGATAGTATTGATAGAATCATCATAAACTGGCACTTACCCATGGAAACAAACTGTCCACTAATGAAGTAATTGTACTCTTTATTTTGGGGTTGAGAACATTTCATGTAATCAGATGAAGTGCATACACATTCATGGGTCTCAATAAATGGCTATGTTATAAGAACAACAGGAAACTAACTTCAAGTTTTTATAGCATATAGGCTCTAGTTAGAAAATGAGTCCAGGGAAAGAGAAAATATATAATTTACCTTACCCACTTGGACAATGCTTATCCTGCCAAGTTAATATGTCTTTTAATGAAAGAGAATAGAAACAATTAATTCCCTGAAGAATAAAACATACACATTCAAAGTAATAGAAATCCTGAGAAAGTTTCTACAAAGACCATAATAGCCTTCCACAAACCAGCATGCCACTGGTCCTGGGTTCCCTGCAGATAAACTCAACTGCTTATTAAAGATATTTTATGGTTAATCTTTATTTCCATGGTGGATTTTAAAAAAGAAGTGGGTGAATTAGCCCACGTAGACCCTTTTTTAAAAATCACAATATTAAACCAAAAAGAGACAATTAACCATACCACAGCTTTTCTGGAGAGGAGTCTGGATTGGATCTGGCTGAATAGAGTTCTTTGCAGCTGAAGAATACTTTACTGTGCAGTCTCATCTTTCTGGGTCCTGTGCTGAGGGATGACAGGTCCTTTAACTTCCCTAAAATATAACCCATGGATATCTAAGAACATGCTTTTCAAAACCTAGAACGATAAACTCTCTTGATGGATAAAGCTCATTACTAACTCAGGCAAGTATCTCAACCCATGTAATAGGAGTAAACTAGGACCAGACATAACCTCGATCCATCAGAAATAGAGGCATCACAAATATAGGCAATTAGGTGTGCATAAGCCAGGAGAGCAGTCAGAAAAGACAAAAATGCCTGAACTTCTTAAGAAAAAACATTCCCAGGCAGAGATGAGTCCAAACTTTAGCACATTTTAAAATATTTTTTGTTTCTAATTATGAAGTTAATATGTTCTGATCTAAAGTAAAATCCAAACAAAATAACATTTAAAAACATCCATGACCCCATTTGTTCTTTCAGTGTTATACATAATTAAGAGGAAGGTCTCCCAGCTTCAGCACTATTGATATTTTGGACCACATAATTCTTTGTTGTGGGGGACTGTCCTATGCATTGTAAGATGTTCAACAGGATCCCTGTCCTCTACTGACCAGAAGCTAGTAGCATAACCCAGTGTGGCAGTCAAAAGTGTCTCTGGACATTGATAAATGTTCCCTGAGAGGCAAAGTAGCCCCCAGTTGAGACCACTCTTTTAGAGGAATCACATAAAACTCTGAACCCAGCAACTTTCACTTAATATATTTTCTTCTTTCTATGTAATTAGAAACATATCTGCAGCATCTTTTTTAATGGCTTCAGATCAGTCTATTACATTATAATGTATTCAACTGGTCCTTAATTTAATGTTCCAACGTTCTATAATATGATGAAGATCTCTGCACATACATATTTTGGCACATAATTATTTCCTTAGAATATATTAAGATTTTGGGGTCAAGGTTTTTTACTTTGTTTTTATAACCTCATTTTAAAACTTTGACATACTGTTCGTTGCATCATTTTCTGTTTGAGACTGGTGTCAGCCTTTACTTGGGACATTTTCTCCCACCCTAATCCATGAGTGTAGGTATTGACTTCCATATGTTCACTACAATATCCACACAGTGCCTTGAACAGTACCCAACATACTACGAGCTCAATATTTATTGAATAGAAATATGGATAAATCAAAGAATAGCAGTTAAAATTTCAAACACGATGCAAATTACTAGTTTTGAAACTTACTTTGTCAAAAAAAAGCACATTTGAGATTGATCCTAAAATAAGCTATAGATGTATTTTGATTTCCCAGAAAAAGGAAGAGTATTAAGAAGAGGCAGATTAAAAGTCTAAGACTTGAATACTTTCGAGTTTCAAGTTTGCAGCTGGAGTGAAGAAATTTTGGTGGAGGTAAGAAAGTAATGAATTATTTATCGAACACCCCTATTTCTGGATGTTCTTTAGAAGACAATACCTGTTCAACTGTCCTTACGACTGTATAGCTTCATTCCTGGGAAGAAGAAAAAAAAGACAACGTGGTTTCTTTGAATATTTTCATAAGTCAAGACTCAGAAATTTAGAAGATGCTGCTGCTTTGGCCAAGTATTTGTCTTGTAATGGAAACATTCCAAAATGACATTGTACTATGTACTTGTCCAAATCTAATTAGTGGATCTTGAATCCCAAAGTCATTGGGGAAAATATAAATCTAGTTATAACAAGCACAAAAAATGCTTCAAGTAATAGTCCATTTTGCAGTTATGTCCACCCATAGATGGTATAATACACTTCTCAGAGTAAAAACCCCAACTCTCTTCACTCTTAGATCCTCTCCAACTATTGTTGAAGTAGGTGAGTTCTATGTTTTGTGATAGGCTACACCTTGACAGGAGCATAAATGGAAGGGCAAGAATATGGTATGTGCCTCATTTTAGATTCAAGGAGGAGTCCTAGCCAGGATGTTCATAAGTGGAAGAATTAAAGAAGATAAACTAGGTAGATCTTGGCAAATGGACCATACCATCCTCCCTGCTTTATTCCAAGGCCACATCAGTTGAACAGGATATTAATCAAACTCCAATAAAAAATATTAAAATTATTGTCTTTGTACTCCATTTTCTTTTAAAACTTAAGAAACCTCCAGTTAACTATCATAGTGGAATCACTAAGTAATTGGAAAATTATGTAACTACCGCTGAAATTACACAAACATCATGCCAAAAATATTCCTTATTTTGGAGAACAATTTAATAACAAAGAATTTGAGTGTTTATTAAAATTCTCTTTGAAAAGGCATTATTTGAAAACCTCTTTGCATTAACTGCCTAAATTAAGAATTCCTAGATGTATTAGATGGTAGTCATCAACCTTGGGAACATTAGAATCACCTGGTAGCCTTTTTCCTTTACATCTCTGAATTATAATTGACAAAATTGCAAGATATTTAAAATGTACAACTAGGAGATTTGATATACATTCTGAAAATTCCCTCCATTCAGTTAATTAACACATCTATCACCTCATATGTTTATCCTGTTTTGTGTATGGAAAACATTTAAGTTCTATCTTCATAGCAAATTTCAATTAAACAATAGCGTTATCAACTATAGTCACCATGTTTTATATTAGACTCTCAGAATTTATTCAACTTACAACTGAACCTGTACCCTTTGACAGACTTCTTCCTATTTCCACCTCCTCCCACCTCCAGCAAACAATTTTCTACTTTTTCTATGAGCTCAACATTTTTGCATTTTAATATTAGTAGTATTAGATTCCACATATAAGTGATATCATGCAGTATTTGTCTTTCTCTATCTGCTTATTTGACTTAGCATAATGTCCTTCAGGTCCACTGTTGTTACCAATGTCCATGTTTCTTCCTTTTCGTGGTTGGATGACACACACTACATTTTCTTTATCCATTCCTTCCTCATCCAGCAATGGACACTTAGATTGCTTCTATGTCTTGGTTGTTCTAAATACTGCTGCAATGAACATGGGAGTACAGATACCTCTTCAGTGTAATTATTTCATTTCCTTTGGATATATACCCAGAAGTAGAATTACTGGATCATATGATAGTTCTATTTTTATTTTTTCTAGAAATCTCCATATTGTTTTCCATAGAGGCTGCACCAATTTTACACTGCTACCAACAACGTGTAAGAGTTACCTTTTCTCCACATTTTTGCCAGCATTTGTTATCTCTTGTCTTTTTTATAAGAGCCATCCCAACAGGTATGAAGTGAAATCTCATTGTATTTGTGATTTGCATTTCTATGATGAGTAATGATTTGAGAATCTCTTCATGTACCTATTGGCCACCTGTATATGTTCTATAGAGAAATGTCTATTCAAGTCCTCTACCTATTCTTTAATCAGATTTTTTTCTATCAAGTTATATTATTTCCTTATATATTTTGGATATTAACTTCTTATATATGATATGCAAATATTTTCTTCCATTTGGCAGGTTGCCTTTTCATTTTATGGTTTCCTTTGCTATGAAGGAACTATATAGCTTGATATAATCCTGTTTGCTTATTATTGGTATTGTTGCCCTTACTTTGGCTGTCAAATCCAAAGAATCATCACTATGTCCAGGAGCTTACCACTTATGTTTTCTTCTAGGAGTTGTAGGTTTCCATATCTCTTGTTCAAATATTTAATCCATTTTGTGTATTGTGTAAAATCGTTGTCTAGTTTCATTTTCTGGCATGTGGCTGTCAAGTTTTCCCAATATCATTTACTGAAGAGACTATCCATTCCCTATTGTATATCCTTGGCTCCTTTTGAAAAATTGACCACATATACATGTATTTATTTCTGGGCTCTCTATTCTGCTTTTATGCAATATCACACTGTTTTGATTATTGTAACCTTGGAACTTAACTTGATATCAAGGAACATAATGCCTCTAGATTTATTTTTCTTTCTCAAGATCATTTTGACTATTCAAGGTCTTTTGTGACTCCATAAATATTTTATGACTGTTTATTCTATTTCCATGAAAAAAGCCATTGCAATATTGGCAAGGATTGCATTGAACTTGTAGATTGCTTTGGTAAATGAACATTTTAACAATATTAATTCTGCCAATCCACTACTATGGAATATTTTCTTGTTTATCTATATCTTTTCAATTTCTTCATTCCATGTCTTATAGACATCAATGTACAGGTCTTTAATCTACTTTGTTAAGTTTATTTTTAGGTACTTTAAACTTTTTGATGCAATTGTTTTCTTTCTCTGATACTTATTAGTGTATAGAAACAACCAATTTTGGATGTTGATTTTCTATTCTGAAACTTTATTGAATTAGTTTAATTATAACTGGTTTTTGGAGTCTTTAGAATTTTCTATATATACCATGTCATTGACAAATAGTGACAGTCTTAATTCTTCCTTTCTGATTTGGATGCCTTTGATTTCTTTTTCTTGCCTAATCACTCTGGCTAGGACTTATAGAAACATATTGAGTAACTGTGGTGAGAGCAGACATCTGTTTTGTTCCTAATCTTAAGAGAAAACGCTTTTAGCTTTTCAATGTTGAGTATGATGTTAGTTGGAGACTTGTTATATACTGCCTTTATTATATTGAGGTGCACTTCCTCTATACCTGCTTTGTTTTTGCCATAAAGTTGTAAAATTTTCTCAAATGCTTTTTCTGCCTCTATTGAGATGATCATACAATTTTAATCTTTCACTTTGTTAATGTGGTATAGGCTATTATTGATTGATGGATATTGAGCCATCTATCTGTGCATGCTTAGGATAAATTCCACTTGATCACCATGTAAAAACCATTTAATATACTATTGAATCCAGTTTGCTAATATTTTTTAAAAGTTCATTTATGTAATCTCTACAACCTAGGTGGGGCTTGGACTCTAACCTCAAGAGCAAGAGTCACCTGCTTCTCTAAGCCAGCCAGACACCCCTCAGTTTGCTAATATTTTGTTGAGGATTTTGCATCTATGATCATCAGGATTATTGGCTTATGATTTTCTTTTCTTTCTAGTGTTCTTATCTATTTTGGTATCAGGTAATGCTGTCCTCATAAAGTTTGAGAGCATTCCCTATTCTTTTTTTCTTAGAGCTTGACAAAAATGAGTATTAATTCTTTAAACGTTTGGTAGAATTTAGCAGTGAAAATATCTGTTTCTGGACTTCCTTGTGTCCAAAAGTTTTTAACTACTAAATTAGTCTCCTTGTTCATTATTAGTTCAGATTTTCTGTTTCTTTACGATCAGTTTTTATGGGTCATATATTTCTAGAAATTTATCTATTTTCTTTAGGTTATCCAGTTTGTTAGCAGATATGTTTATTTTTTTAATTTTTTTTCAGATATTTGTTTATAGTATCTTCTAAGATGTTTCATATTCTATAGTTTCTGTGTGCTGCCACATCTTTCATTTCCGATGTTGTTTATTTGGGTCTTCACCCTTTTTTTCTTAGTCTAACTAAAGGTTTGTCAATTCAGTATATCTTTGTTTCATCTCTTCTGCTGTTTTTCTGATCTCTATTTCATTTATTTCTTCTTTGGTCTTTGCTTCCTTCCTTCTGCTAATTTTGGGTTTTGTTTGTTCTTTTTCTGGTTCCTCAGAGTATAAAGTTTGGTTTTCTGAAATCTCTCGTTTCATGATGCAGGCATTTACCATGCTGAACCTCCCTCTTAGAATAGCTTTATGTTGTATCCCATTAGTTTTGGTATTTACATTTTCATTTGTCTCAAGGTAATTTTTACTTCCTTTTTTATTCTTTGACACATTGATTGTTCAGTAGTATACAGTTTAATCTCTGCGTTTGAATTTTTCCAGTTTACTTCCTGTAATTGATTTCTAGTTTCAAACCATTGTGGTCAGAAATATGTTTGATTTCAGTCTTTTTTTTTTTTTAAAGATTTATTTATTTATTCATGACAGAGACACACACATACAGAGAGGGGGGGGGGGTGCAGAAACACAGGCAGAGGGAGAAGCAGGCTCCATGCAGGGAGCCCAACATGGGACTCGATCCGGGGTCCCCAGGATCATACCCTGGGCGGAAGGCGGCGCTAAACCGCTGGGCCACTGGGGCTGCCCTGATTTTAGTCTTTTAAAATGTACTAAGACTTGTGGCATAACATATATTCTGGAGAATGTTGCTTGTGTACTTGAGAAAAACGTGTATTCCATTGCTTTTGAATGGACTGCTCTGTATATGTCTATCTGATCTAACATGTTAAGGCCACTGCTTCCTTACAAATGTTCTGATTTATGCATTTGTGAAAGTGGGTTATTAAAGTCCCCTAGTATCTTTGTATTACTATCTATTTCTCCCTTTAGATCTCTTTACATTTGCTTTATATATTTAGGTGCTCCTATGTTGGATGATTAAATATTTACAAGAGTTATATCCCCTCATAGATTCGACCACATAATCATCATATAATAATGTTCTTTGTCTCTTAATACAGTGTTTATCTGAAAGTCTATTTTGTCTAAGTATGGCTGTCCCAGCTTTCTCTTGGTTTCCATTTGTACAGGATACCTTTTACCATCTCTTCACTTACAGAATATGCATGTCTTTACATATGAAATTAGTCTATTGTAAGCAGGATATAGATGGTTCTTGTGTTTTTGTTTTTGTTTTTTATCCATTCAGCCCATCTAGGTCTTTTGGAGAATTTTATCCATTTACATTCAAATTATTTATATTTAATGCCATTTTGTTCATTGTTTCTGCTTCGTTGTTCATATATTCCTTCCTTTTCTTGCTCTTTGTGATTTAGTGACTTTTTTTTATTGGTTTGCTTAATTCCTTTCCCTTTGTCTTTTGTGTATCTAATGGAGATGGATTTGTGTAGCTATGATCAGTAGGCTTACAAAAAACAACTTGTAAGTCTATTTTAGATTGGTAACATAAGTTCAAACACATTCTAAAGCTTTTACTTCCCTTACCCTTTCAACCTGTTTTTAATATCACAAACTTTTATCTTTTTATCTTGAGTATGCATTACCAAGTTATTGTGCTTATGGTTATTTTTTATTATTTTTATCTTTTAAACATCATTTTAGCTTTATAGGTGATTATCCTCCACTACTACACCATGAAATTATTCTGAATTTTACTACATGTTTACCTTTACCAATAAGATTTACACTGTTTCCCTGTTAGTATTATCACCCTTTCATTTCACCTTAATATGTCCCTTTAATATTTCTTGTAAGCCTGGTTTAATGGTGATGAACTCCTTCAGCTTTTCTTTGCCTGGAAAAATCTTCATCTTTCCTTCAATTTTGAAGGACAGTTTTGTCAGGTAAACTATTCTTGGTTGGCAGGTTTTTTGTTTTTTTTTTTCTTTTAGCACTTGAATATATATCATGCCACTTCCTTCTGGCCTACACAACTTCTGCTGGAAAATCTGCTCGTAGTCTTGTATACCAGTTGATCTTTTGTTGTTGCTTTTAAGATTCTCTCCTTGCTTTTAGCTTTAGGTGATTTAATTATACTGTGTCTTTGTGTTGTTCTCCTTGAGTTGATCTTATTTGGATCCTCTGGACTTCCCTACCATGGAGCTCTATTGCCTTCTATAGATTAAGGTTATTAGCCATTATTCTTCAAATATCTTTTCCACACCTTTCTCTTCTCCTTCAGGGACAATTATAATGTGAGTTTTAATCCATGTGATGCTTTCCCATAAGTCTGTTAAGCGATCTTCACTCTTCAATGTTTTTCTTTACTGTAATATAATCAACATACGTTAGTTTCAGATGCACAACATAATGATTCAACACTTTTATACATTATTCAATGCTCACCAGTGATAAATGTAGTCACCATCTGTTACCATACATTATTACAATATTATTGATTATATTCCCTATACTTCATAGTTTTCATCTCTGTGATTTGTTTCATAACTGGAAGTTTTGTACTTCTTAGTCATCTTTATCCATTTCACCCATCCCCCTACCTGCCTCCCCTCTGGCAACCACCAGGTTATTCTACTTAAGAGTCTGTTTCTGTTTGTTCAGTTATTTCATTCTTTAGATTCTGCATATAAATTAAATCATATGGTATTTGTCTTTCTCTGACTTATTTCCCTTAGTATAATATCCTCTAGATTCATTCATATTGTCAATAATGGCAAGATCCCATCCTTTTTTAATGGCTAAGCAGTGGCCCACACACACACATTATATTTTTATTGATTCACTTACGGATGGACACTTGGGTTGCTTCCAAATCTTGGCTAGTAAAAATAATGCTGCAATACACATAGAATGCATATATCTTTTTGAATTAGTGTTTTCATTTTCTTTGATATGAGCTTAGTAGTGGAATCACTAAATCATAAGGTATTTCTATTTTTAATTTTTCAAAAAACTTTCATACTGTTTTCCACAGTGGTTGCACCAATTTACATTCTCACTAATGGTGCATGAGGGTTTCTTTTTATCCACATCCAACACTTGTTTTTTTCTTGTCTTTTTGATACTAGCCATTCTGATGGGTAAGAAGTGATAATTCATTGTGGTTTTGATTTGCATTTTCTTGATGGTTAGTGATATCGAGAATCTTTTCATGTGTCTGTTGGCCATTTTTATGTATTCTTTGGGAAAATGTCTATTCAGATCCTCTGTCCATTTTTAAATCAGATTATTTGATTTTCTTTTTTGGTGTTGAGTTGCATAAATTTTTCATATATTCTGGATTAACTTCCTATCAGATATTATTTGCTAATATCTCCTATTTACTGGGTTCTTTTGTTTTGTTGATAGTTTCCTTTGCAATGCAAAAACTTTTTATTTTGATGTAGTCCCAGTACTTTTACTGGGACTTTTACTGGAACTTCTACTTTTGTTTCCCTTGCCTGAGGGGACATATCCATAAATATGTTGCTAAGGACAATATCCAAGAGATTATTCCCTATATTTTCTCTTAAGCACTTTATGGCTTCAGTACTCATATTTAGGTCTTCAATCTGCCTTGAGAGGTTTTTGCTTGTTTGTTGCAGGGAGGGGTTGGTGTATGGTATAAGAAAGTGGTTCATCCTTTTACACGTAGCTATCCATTTTTCCTAATACCACTTAGTGAAAAGACTGTCTTGTCCTCATTGTATATTATTGCCTCCTTTGTCATAGACTAATTGACCATATACATGTAGGTTTATTTCTGGGTTTCTATCCAGTTTCACTAATCTACTTTTTTTGCCAGTGCCATACTGTTTTGATTACTATATTATTAAATCTAGGGTTATAATATATCCAGCTTTGTTCTTTCTCAAGATTGCTTTGGGTATTCAAGATCTTTTGTGGTTCCTACACATTTTAGGATTATTCTAGTTATGTGAAAAAAGTTGTTATTTTATAGGGATTGCACTGAATCCATTGAGTGCTTTGGATATTTTGAACATGTAACAATATTTTCAACCCATGAGCATGGTATAAACTTTTCACTTATTTGTGTCATCTTCAGTTTCTTTTAACAATATCTTACATTTTAGGTCTTTCACCTCCTTGGTTAAATTTTTCCTAAGTATTTTATTCTTTTTGGCACAATTGCAAATGTAATTGTTAACTTCCCTTTCTATTATGCATGTTCAGTGTATAGAAATTCAACAGAAAAAAAAAGAAATTCAACAGATTTCTGTATATTTTGTATCCTGCAATTTTACTTAAATATTTTATTAGTCCTAATAGTTTTTTAGTGGTGTTGTTAGGGTTTTCTATACATAGTATTATATCATCTACAAGAAGTGAAAATTTTATTTCTTCCTTACCAATTTGGATGCTGTATTATTTCTTGTCTGATTGCTTCCAGTACATTGAATAAAAGTGGTGAGAGTGGCCATCATTGTCTGGTTCTTGAAGTTTTCAGTTTCCCACCAATAAGTAAGATGTTAGCTTTCAGTTTGCTATATACGGCCTTTCTTACATTGACATATGATCCCTCTCTACACACTTTGTTGAGAGTTTTTATTGTGAATGTTGAATTTTGTCAAGTCTTTTTCTGCTTCTATTAAGATAATCATATGGTTTTATCCTTTTTGTTAATGTATTATATCACATTGATGGTTTTGTGAACATTAAACTACTCTTGCATCCCTGTAATAACTCCCACTTGATCTTTTTTTTTTTTTAACATATTGTTGAATTGTTTGCTAAGATGTTGAGGATCTTTCCATCTATGTTCATCAGAGATATGGGCCAACTGTGTCCTTTATTTGTAGTGTCTTTGTCTGGTTTTGGTATCAGGATAACATTGGCCTCGCAGTACAAATTTGGAAGTTTTCCTTCCTCTTTCACTTTTTGGAATAGTTGTAAAAGAGTAAGTATTAACTCTCCTTTAAATGTTTGGTAGAATTCACCTGTGAAGCCACTGGACCCAGGATCTGGGAAATTAGATTACTGATCTAATTTCATTGCTGGTAATTGGTCTGTTCAAGTTTTCTATTTCTTCCTGATTCAGTTTTGGAAGATTGTATATTCCTAAGAATTTATTCATTACTTCCAGGTTATCCAATTCGTTGGCAAAAAAATTATGATAATCCTTTGTGTTTCTGGTGCTGGCTATTTCTCCTCCCTCACAGCTGATTTTACTTGAGGCCTCTTCTTGATAAGTCTGGCTAAAGATTTATCAATTTTGCTTATGTTTTCAAAGAAACAACTCCTGGTTTCATTGATCTTTTCTATTTGCTTTTATTTCATTTATTTTTGTTCTAATCTTGGTTCCTTCCTTCTACTAACTTTATAATCTGTTTGTTCTTTTTTAGTACCCTTAGGCATAAGATTAGGTTAGCTTTTTCTCGCTCCTAGAGGTAGAGTTGTATCACTATAAACATCCCCCTTAGAACTTTTACTGTCCTAAAAATTTTGGACCATTTGTTTTCATTTTTGTCTCCATGCATTTTTTTTCTTGATTCACTCATCCATTGCTTAGTAGCATGTTGTTTGCCTCCATGTATGTGTTCTTTCCAGATATTTTCTTGTAATCAACTTGTTTCATACTTTGTGATTGGAAAAAATGCTTGATAATTTCCATCTTCTGAAATTTATTGAGCTATGTTTAGTGGTCTAACATGTGGTCTATCCCGGAGATGTTTCATGTGCATTTGAAAAGAATGTGTATTGCTTTTGGATTAATTTTACTGTATATATGTTAGGTCCATCTGGTCCAAAGTCATTCAAAGCCATTTTTCCTTGCTGCTTTTCTGACTGTATGATCTTTAGATTAAGTGGTGTGTTAAAGCTCCCTATTATTGTATTACTCTGAAACAGAGATGAGCAGTATGCTTGATAAAGAATTCATTTAGCTCTTTCATTTTGACTTTCTTGTTCATTTGGAACTTCTCTGTCTCATTTTGTCTATTTCTCTGTGTATTAGGAAGACCCACTACATCTCCTGGTCTTGAAAGTTGTTACCTTGTGTAGAAGTCCTCTGGTTCCCCATAGCACAAATCCTCCCTGGTTAACAGAACCAGGATTCCAGGGAGGTCTCCTAGGTGGGCTGCATGTGCCCTAGTGTGGGTGAGCTGCATTTGAATTCAGCCTGCTGCAATGACCTGTTTTGCCTGCTGTGGGTGCTTGAAGCAGGGTTTGGTCACTGAGCAGAGTCTGCTCCTTTTCTGTTAAGAGGAGTGTGTGAGATGGCTATGGGCTTATAGGTAGCTAGGTAGGGCTGCCTGTCAGACAAGGTGTCTTGCAAATAGCCTGTCTGCTACTGGGGCACTGAATGGCAGGACTTATCCCCTGCACAGCCACCTAAGAGGCTCAGCTGCCAGAACAGCAGGCACATTGGTGTGTGTGGCTGATTCTCCTCCCCAGTGCAGTAGTTGGAGTGGTGCCTGTCCCTGCTAGGATTGCTTGCAAGGTAAGACAGACAGAGCAGGAGCTATTTTAGAGGTATTCTTATGTTTGCAATATAATCCTGTTTTCATTTTCCTTGACCATGTTGACTTCTGCATTACTAGGTAAAATAGCCACTTCTCTGTCTTGACAAGTGGTCCTATATATGAGAAGTCTTATCAGGTTGGTCTCCGCTCCCTTCATAGTTGTCTAAGCTGCCTTCTTTGTTGTTAGCAGCTTCTAGTTGAAGGTGAGCCAGAACCTATCCCAATGTGTCCATCCCAAAGTGGAAGTTCTCAGTAATTACCTAGATGCAGGCTGATTAGAAGGCAGACCCTCGGGCAGGCAGACCCTCGGACAGCCAGGGTGGCTAGCGGTTTAATGCCACCTTCAGCCCAGAGCCTGATCCTGGAGACCCGAGATCGAGTCCCACGTTGGGTTCCCTGCATGGAACTTACTTCTCCCTCTGCCTGTTTCTCTGTCTCTCATGAATCTAAAAAAAAAAAAAAAAAAAAAAAATTTTTAAAAAAGGTGGCAGACCCTCAGGCAATAGGTGAAAAAGTATGTAGTTAAGCCCCTTCCAGGAAAACACTGGGAGTTGGACCTTTTTGCCTGCTCCCTCTGCTCTGTGCCCACATGTATGTATAGCTGCAAGTAGCTACTCCTGTGCCCCTTAAGAACTACTTCTTTATTTGCTACTGTCCTGCGGGACTCATGAATGCAAGCCCCAATTCTATGAGAGCCAAGTGATTAACAGGTATGTCCCTTGGGCAGCAGTGCAAAAGCTGGGGCACAAATGTGTGTACAAGTTTCTTCCACAATGACGCTGGTAACTTCAAGTGGCTGTAGGGAGACAAAAGGAAGAGATGTCCACTAGTTTCCTCAGTCTCCAGGGAATGCAGGTTGCCCCTAGAGGTGTGCTAAAGCCTGATCTGCAGTCAGCAGCTTTCAAAGTATGCAGATGGTCCCCTTTTAGTTAAAAAACTAGGAAATACATGATTTTGCCTGCTCTCTTTGCACTGGGCCTAGAGAGGGTAGCCACACCAAGTGTTCACATGCCAGTAACTACTCCTTTGTTTGCCACATTCTTATGGAACCCAAGTCTCACTGGTGTTCAGAGCTAGGTGTTCTGGGAGTCTATCCCTCAGGTGGAAGTCTTAAAAGTTGGGGAATGAGATGTGCAGTCCAAAACCCTTCACTCCATAGGGAGAAACTACTAGTTGGGTTTTTTCCTGATCACTGGTCTTATGCTAGGTGGGGTTTAAGAGTGTGCCTTTCACATCCATTTCAATGTAGCTATTTTTTCACTTGGCCAATGTGTAAGTCACTTAGTTTCTGGATTTTTTTCAGCAGTAATTGCTCCGTATGTAATTTTACATTGTATGTTCATGGGTGGAAGTTCAAGAGGCCTCCTATGTCAGTCAACCCTCTCATCTGGTAGCTTGTTTAAAAATACCCATGGCTGGGTCTCATCCCAGAGATTCTCATTTAATTTGCCTGGGATACGGCTCTGGCAATGTTAATTGTATGGCTGCCCCATATGATTCTAATATGTCAGAAGACTTGCTTGCTCTGGCTATGCATCAGGCTTGCTCTCTGGATGCTACTGTAGCTCATCCTCAACTATTTTGACCCAAACATTCCTGAATGCCTAATCTCTACTTCTCATTAAGCCAAAGGAAGTAAAATCACTTAGTAGGATCCACATTATTTCTGAGATTCCATTTACCAGTAGGAATGAAATGTTACCATATATGTTATGCATTTTGAGAACATGAAGATTCTTTTCGCTATCAGTTGTGAGACAACTCAGCATATTGAGCATCTTCAAAGCCACTTCTGACCTCAGATGAACACTGAAGGTTGTCATAATCTTTCAGCCCTGGGGAAAAAGAACTGTTGTTGGCAATAATCTCAACAGTCCTGGAGAATTTTAAGAATTGACAAAAGAACGATAAATACCAGATTTTAAAAGTCCTATAAACTATAACAAGACAAATACAATTTCCAATGATTCAAACTTCTCAAGTATAACGTGAATTAATTATTTTGTTGCTAAATGAGGCGAACAATGCCTCACACCTAGCAGACACATTTTAAAACCTAATGAATAAACATTGAAATTGAATAAATAATTGAAATTTATTGCCCCAATAAATAAAAGCAAGCATTGATAAAATTTTAAATTTTTCTCTGGATAACAGGACTAACATATATTTCAGGCCCAATGAATATTTCTTCCAAAATTATAAACCGTAATTATTGGCATTGCTATGCTAATTTTTTAAAAGACTGTGAATTTCAAAAACATTTCATTAGACTTGCTGTCTTAATTACACTCAAACTGGGAGAGATGATCACCTGTCAGTCCTGGAAGAACTGGTAAGAAAAAAGATCCAGTCCAGTCACAAAATAAAAAAATAAAAAAATAAAAAATAGTCAAATTACTCCATAAAAATCTATCCAATTTTCCAGAACACCTTTTGGTGCTAGATTTTTTTTTCCTTGAATGAATAAACATATATTGAGCAACCACCTGTGTGCCGGGTATAATACTAGATGCTGTTTAGAATATCAGCTAGAGGGAAATCCCTGGGTGGCTCAGTGGTTTGGTGCCTACCTTTGGCCCAGGGTGTGATCCTGGAGTCCTGGGATCGAGTCCCACATTGGGTTCCCTGCATGGAGTCTGCTTCTCTCTCTGCCTGTGTCTCTGCCTCTCTCTCTCTCTCTCTCTCTCATGAATAAATAAAAACCTTTAAAAAAAAAATCAGCTAGGATGGAGTCAGACAAAGCTTAATTCTAAACTCTGCTCATTGTTAGTGACATGGATCAAGCTACTCAATTTCTCTTAAGCTCCTGTTCCTCATCTGCAGAATGAAGAAAGATTAAAGGGTTGTGAATATTCTAAGATATTCTATGCAATGTACCTGGCTGTAGTAACTGGCCTTAGTCTTACAACTCTTGAACTAGATGGTACTACACGTATGCAAATGTGTCAGCAATGGTACTGAGAGGTTTTGACCTACATATTTTTTTTTTTTAACATTTTATTTATTTATTCATGAGAGACACAGAGAGAGAAGAGGCAGAAATGCAGGCAGAGGGAGAAGCAGGCTCCTCGCAGGGAGCCCAATGTGGGACTCGATCCTGGGTCTCCAGGATCATGCCCTGAGCCACAGGCAGACAGACGCTCAACCCCTGAGCCACCCAGGTGTCCTGATATTTTCTCCTTTGCGATGTTTTCCCCTACATAATTTTCATTTCCACTGTATAGTCTTCTAATGTATTTTCTGGTAGTTTTTCTAGTGTATCTTCTAAGAAATAGGGGAAATATATTACTACTAAGTCAAAAGCTTTTAGCTCTGTTGTTTTGCTAGTATGAAGAATCTGAGGGCACTGAAGAGAAACTCTGAACAATGCAATGTAGACACCTATAGTTTAACAAAACGTTGAATATGTTGTATTATTATTTTGCTTGGCAAATCCTTTTAATTAGGTGGGCTTTCTTTAATACTCCCTACATTGCATTCCTTGTATCATGAGGGCACCTGGGTGGCTCAATCAGTTAAATGTCCAACTCTTGATTTTGGCTCAGGTCATGATCTCTGGTACTCAACAGGGAGTCAGCTTGGGGATTCTCTCTCCCTTTTCACCACCCCCAACTTGTGCACACTCTCTACAGAAAACATCTTAAAAGAGAGAGAGAGAGAAGGAGGAAATATGTAACAGTCTCATTAGATGTACATTAGAAAGTTGTGTTAAGTACCACACACTAGATAGGCATACTTTTCTTGGTGTTCCTAAGCGTTGAATGCTTGGCACCAAACTAAACATATATCACTTTATTGTAATATACTAAAGCAAGTATTTAAAAGAATTGAAAACTGAGTTCCTCAGAAAACTAAAGAGCCTATCTCTTGTATTTTTTGGTTGGCTAATATTCTTTGGAGCAATACTCTTTAAGTATTAACTGATTCTTACCAATTCATTGTCCTTATTTTTATTTGTATGCTCTGTGGCTCCTGAAGTAAACTATTTCTTCACCAGCAAAGCAAGTTACAGGCAAAACCTCTTTAAGAACTCTGCCATACAGTCTATGCTCAGTCCCTCCTGGGATTTCTTGACAAGTGAATGCATCAGCCAAACCCAGAAATGCAGGTTGATCTATCACCACTAAACAAGTAGGCATAAGCAAAATTTGGTATGCAACCTAAGAAAACCCTGCTGTTCAGCAAATCTTCCCTACGGTGCAGATTTGATTAATGCTGAAGTCATAGAATGCTTCTTTTCGTATTGTAGTTCACTATTCGTAACTTATTCTTTGTATCTTTCAAGTTATTGGTTATTTAAAAAATAAACTCCAGTAAACCTCACGTTTTCCATTCAGTCACACTTACCAAATATCTTCTATTCACCAGGTACCCAATATGTGCCTGGGATAAGATAGAAACCATCCCTGCACCTTTGGAGATTATGATAGTAGTGGGCTGCCTGGGTTTGCTGAATGATATGGAGAGGTCTGTTAAGATTTTTTTTATTACTAACATTAAAAAAAGAAACCTACTGGCAAGATCATAGGGAAGCCACAGAATCAATGAGAGGTTAGAGAATGAGATCCAGTAACTGGTCCCAAAGGGAAGGTTATGCAGCAGAAATATCACTTTCAATCCCTGTATGATAGCTTCAATTAAGATATATAAGCCAGGGAAAATTTTGGAGCAGGACTCACCTAGTGGCACCAGAAAGTAGAGATTTTTACATTCAGAACATAATACATTTTTAAGAAAAAGGTCACTTCTTTCAAAACAAATTCATCAACAGACACAGAAATGATTCAAATCAGCCTGAGGCTAATTAATACTTAATATAAAGACACGCAGGGCAAAATTTTAAGTCACCTTTTCAATTCTATCACATAGAATAAAAATAGTGATTTTAGAAAATTCTTCCTACAGACTTTGAAACTGGGTTCTATCTTTTTTAATATCAACTTTCCCCTTATCAACAATTTTAATTCAGCAGGCTACTATGTTAATTTTTACAAGGCAGTCTTCATTCAATATTAGAATTTACACTATAAATCTGTGTGATTAAAGTCTGATGTGTTCTTTTCAAACTTCACTTAAAATGTAATCTAAAGGACAAGGGAAAAAAACCCATATATAAATTAGCCCTTAAAATCATGGGTGACAATTCACTGTTTTAAACTACTAGCTGACCAGTAGGAAACATATTGCCCCTCTCCATCTTCCTAACAGAGAATGGGAAATAGTATGCTCATAATAAGTAAATTTTCTAGGTGACATTAAATGCTAAAAACTAACATTTTAAACCCTATGTAACCCTGTCTTTGTGGACTAAGTGCACTGCACTCAATTTAGCCATAGCTATTCCCAAATCCTAATACCCTCAACCTTTCTCCCAAGACAAAGTGCATTACTATGAGGTTTATGTGGTCACACAGCCAATCCTATTAGTTAACATTTTAACACTAGCTCCAACGATAGTGGCCTTGAATGATTACTTTAGATATATTACCTGATTGGTTCCTCATAAAAAATCCTGAGCTTAGTCATGTATCATTTCCATTTTCCCAATGAAGAAACCAAGGCATAGTCAAGTTGACCATCACTCAAGTAACTTTTACAATCCTCTCTCACAGCAATCACAGGAACTTGTGAGGACCAGATCTGAGGCTCTGGATAAATTCCTTCTACACACAGGCACTTGCATGAATATAAACCACTACATCCTCCATCTTCTGTGTGATAAAAAGGCAAGTCACCTAAAAATTTTTCAATCTATAAAAGGAGAATCCTTATCTAACTGCTATCTATAAGATAAACATCTTTCAAGGTTTTCTAATTATAAGAAATGATCTGAGTTTTCTTTAAGTAAACTCTATATCCTGACATCATAAGTTGCATGCTCTCCTGACTGAACCAGCCATATGCTCCTCAATTAGTTTTTTTTTCTGCTACCCTACAGGGTTTTGTAAGACAGATGTTAAAGGAAATTCTTTTCTATGACTTCCAATGCTACATTACCCTTAAGCATTTAGAGAATATAAAAGTTCTCTGTAGCAAGTGTCTGGAATATTTTATGCTTTTGTGTTATACTAACTGCCCAGCAGAGGTCTCAATCAGACAAACAGAAATAATAGCACTGTACCATGCCACTTCTCAGGCACCATTTTAAAGGGACAAGTCAGTGATCCAACCAAGCTTATGAGGTTGCAGGGGGGTAAAAATGGCATCTGCATCCATATAGTTTATAATGATATCTGGGGTCTCAAAATACTATGAATTCTTGACAATTAAGAGAACTGTCTGGATGTTAAAACTGAGATGCAATGTCAGTTCTTCCTTTCAGCTCAATTTCCCAAATTGATAGTCTCAGGCAATAGCTTGCTAACAGGATAGGAAATTTACTAATGGTAAGTAATCTTAAAATGTTTATATTAAAGCAAACAGAAACCTACTTTAGAGTGAAAACTTCAAGTAATTTAACATATGTCTTTGATTTCGTATCATTTCCCCTAATTGTTTTATCAATAATGTTGTTTACAAATAAGAACACAAAGGCAAAAACCACACTGGAATTCGGATCTTCTAACACTTGGTCCAGTGATCAGTCACTTTTTCACTAATACCAAAATTAAAAAGTTCTGTCCTCAAAAAGCAATATAAAAACTAACTTAATATCCTTAAAGTTGCAAATAATGTAGAAATATAAAAACATTAAATATGCAGTATATATTTTTAATTAAATATATCTCTTGCTTCAATAGTATTTGGGAGGGAAGGAATTATTTTCTTCCCACTAATACTTTTTTAAGTACCTTTTAAACAAAAAATTTGTACTTTAGAAATGGTCTTATGTGCAAATAATTTGTGACCAAAAACTGTAAGTTGTTTCCTAAAAACAATTAGAGCTCTTTAAAAAAAAAAAAAAAAAAAAAAAATCATACAACATATCTTAAAAGGCATTGCGATTCCTTTGCTTCTACATCATTACCATGCTGGAAAAAATCTGGTTCTATCAGGAATCTCAGATTGAATAATGTCCAAAGTGGAAAGTATACAGTGCCATTTCAGGACACACTGTTCAGCTCTCACCCCCAACATTAAGAGCTACCTATCAAAACAATTAAACCAGGTCAAAACAGTCCAACATAATTGGCATAATGGCCTCACATATTGAAACCTAAGATGCTAAGAAACCAAAACAAATACTGAAAATCTTATTTTGATGAGACTATCAAAGTTTTTAGTTCCTTTTTCTAAGCCCCCTTTCTATAATATTAATAAAAGGAATATTTTACTGCAAAGAAAATTTATTTTACATATTGCTAGCCATGAATTTTGTCATTAGTTCTTACATAAGTACCACCTACTGCCACCATCCAAATGGCAGAACCATTTTATGTCCACATTTCACTCTGTATTTATAAAAAAAATTTGCATGACTTACATAAATGTAACTATCAGTGAAGGTTTAACAATGAAGATGCAATCTAACATCCACAATATCTGATGTTCTACAGACAGCAATGTACAAGAGATGTACTTTTAATTACCTTTCATTTGAGTGACCTTATTTAAAATATAAATTGATAATTTATAAGTTCTTAGGCTCCTAAGGAGATTTTCAAACGCACTTATAGAAATGGAGTGAGATTTTTTTTTAAGAAATATCTTCCATGTCCACATCCTCTTGTAATTTCTGCACCATTTTTTCTTCCAGCTGCTTTCCTTTGCCTTTAAAAATAAATTTAAAAAACTATCAATTCAATGTGACTTTGCCAAACTCTTATTAACATTTTAAAAAGGATCTTAAATGTTTTTAAATAACAGCCATTTCTAAGAAATTTACACAGGTCTTATGATATGCCATGCATGAAGTAATAAGCATTCCATATACATTTGCTGACTTCACCATCCTAACAACTTGCATTTTAAATATGAGAGCATGGAGACCCATAGGCAGATATAATTTTCCCAAACCACTCAATAAGCCCAGTAAGTCAAAGAGCAAGGATTCGAACCTTGGCCCTCTGGATCCAAGAAACCTACTTTTAAACTGTACTTACCTACCCACAGAGGGTTACCTAAAAAGTTAAATAGTGGCTCAATTCCTTTGTTTTGGGGTAAGTTCATATTGTCTATACATGAAATAATGCTCTAGAATTTTGTCTATTTTGTCTTAATAAAATGAGTACAAAAATTAACCTTGTTAAGACTTTTATATAAATCTATTCAACATGTGGTTACAGAATTTGACCTTCCCCCACTCACCCCCCCCACCCCCGGAATTTGACCTTTACTAAATAAAGTTTAGGCATGAAATCATTCTCTCACCAAAATTTCTCTCCCTTCAGGTAATCTGTATATGTAAATTATATAAAAGATGGTATCTGTTGCCAGCTGAGTAAAAGACTGGTTTTCTAGCACCTCACAAAAGAAACTATGTGCACAGATGACTACCCAAAATGCAAGACTACAAGCAAGTTACATAATCACAAAAGAAAGGTTTTAATATAAAACAGTAGTTCTCAAACCTATATATCAAAATCAGTATCAGAATCCAGAGAGCTATTAAGGAACAGAAGCTCAGACTCAAAATTAACACTAAGTTCCCCAAGCAATTCCCATACTAACCAAAGTTAGAAAACCACTAGTATAAAATGTTGTTCTTTTATAAGAACAAGTCTGAAGCAAAATCTATGAAATTAGTACTCAAATCTTTTTTGATTAGCTTATGGAATATGATTTTATAAAGGGGGGAAAAGAAACACCATATGCAATAAGTTGGAACTGGGAAATACACAGTACAAATTATATTTTTATAAATCAAGTCATATCATAAATGATATATTTATCTGAAAAAATACCCATAGAAAGTTGGCTGATACCCATTAGACAGACCTCAAGGATACAGATTTTTCAACTCTTTACTGAAAGAGAACTCCTGTGTAATGCAGTACTTACCTGCAAGAGGGGCCCGGATAAGATGAATGTTTTGCTTGACTTCTTTGATGTCCTGAACTTTCTGTAATTCTTTATTTTTCTTTAATCTAGGATAAAACATACCAAAGTCAAAATTTCAGTCAACATACCCTAAAAGACATTAATTCATAAAAATCTTATTAGCCACGTATATGAGCAATGAGAACTCAAAATTATTTTCTAGTTCCTAATTAGCTTAATAGGATTCCTATACTACAAACTTGTTCATTGGATTGTATCCCTAGTACTTACTTGGGAATAAAGTGGGATTTATATATTTGCTAAGTGAATGAAGAAATGTGATTGAAGCAGAGAACGAAATCTTAGACATCAATGTCTATTATACAAATATAGTACAAATCTCTATTTGTTAAAATACCTAGATCTTTTCTCCTCCAACTGAGAATACAGTCTCTGTTACCTAGTGTTTTTAAAATCAGTACAAGAAAAAATAAACAAACAAATAAATCAGTACAAGAATACAAAACATATACAAGACTGTCATTTTAGATAAACATTTGGGCTCCCTTTCAATGCTTCAACATTTTTTTAAAGCCAGAAAGCTGTTGGCAGATGCTTTTCAGTGACGAAATCAAAAACAAATGACCCTCCTCTAGAGAAACAGATTCCAGGCTGGAACCAGGGAAGTATAAGATGAGGCCACATCCTGTTAGCCATAAATCAAGAAAGCACCTAAAGAAAAATGAGAAATTGTCAAAATGACATGGGAGCCTGCTGGAAGGAACTCCAATTGGCCAATCTGGAGCACTTAGAACATCTAAATAAATAACGACAAGTAAGTAATAACCCATTAAATATCATAAGAATGAATACACACAGACATATGAATAAATAATGAATATATTTTGAAATTGGAAAAGTTCTTTTATATGGGAAAGCCAAAGAAGAAATTACTGAGTTAGAAAAATCACCATTTGGCAACAATCACTGTAGTAAGATTCAGACAAGACTCTAACGGATGCCAATACCAGTAGGTGCCAGTTTCAGAAATAAGGCATCCTATGCAGAGTATCAAAGTATTTCCACTAAGATATGTACTGATTAAAAAGGAGGAAAAAAACCTGTCCAATGGAGAAAATTGGCAGACACCTCTTAACTAAGGGATCAGTCACTTGCGACATCTGCTTCCTAAAATGTGTGTCCTTCTCATGCATCATCATTTCTATGATATTCTACCCAAAGGTGTACCTAATCTAATATAATCATGAGGAAAGCATTAGACATAATACAAAGTGAGGCACATTCTACAAAATAAATGACCTATACTCTTCAAAAATGTCCATGTCATTTAAATGTAAGATGCAGGATTTTCTATTGCTATAT
This sequence comes from Canis aureus, assembly GCF_053574225.1. Classification (NCBI taxonomy): domain Eukaryota; kingdom Metazoa; phylum Chordata; class Mammalia; order Carnivora; family Canidae; genus Canis; species Canis aureus. The sequence continues at coordinate 25,379,117 of NC_135642.1, forward strand.
TCTAGTTCTATTGCTAAAGAACCGGTGAAATCTAAGTAAGGTTCTATAATAGTACTGTTCAATGTTAACTATACTGTAGTTACATAAGAGCATGTTCTTATTTTTAGAATATATACACTGAAACATACTCAGGAAAAGGGCATCATGTCTTCAACTTACTATAGACAAGGATACAGTAAATGTGGCAAAATGCCAACAGAATATACAAGAGTCCTTTATACTTTCTTGCAAATTTTGAAGTTATGTGAAAACAAAAAGTAGGAAAAAATATCTCTGGATTTCTACTAGTAAATATTTTTCCAAAAGTTACTTGATACATTTATTCATACCTATTCATTATAAATTTAGCTTGGCGCTTCTGTTTGATCTCTTCAACTCTCTTCATTGCATCAACTACGAAAAAAATTCATACAAGTTAGCAAATTTTTGCACATCCAAGCAAGAGCTTTAATGATCATTCCTTTATTCTCATTTAGGAATGGGTTAAATGCAAAACTCATAGCAAAAACAATCCCTGCTAAAATAGCTAAAGAAGATAGATACTCTTGACTGACATCACTGTTAACTTTTTACCTTTCACAAATATGTCTCTATTTTACAAAAAGTCTTTATGGCTACATTTTCCCTCTACTTTAAACCAGCTCAATGCTTCTCAAACTTTACAGAAAACCTAGATTAATGGCAACTAATCCCATTCTTAGCTTGTCCTCTCCATTTATAAAAGCACCATTCCAGGCATAAATACCACTATTTCTCCAAATGCCTGGGATATGATCTGCACATGATGAACATTGGTAGAATGAATGAAACCAATTTGCCATGTTCCCAACCACTAATATCCAACTGTTTTGGAAAACGTGTAGACGAACTGAATCCAAACATGCTCTAGAATCTATATCGGCATTGTATAAGACAAACCATACATGTAATTCTACATTTTCTGGCAACCACATTAAAAAAAAATAAAAAAATAAAAAAAAAAAAGGAACATGACAGATTTTGTTTAACCACCCAACATATCCAAAACACTGTTACTTCAACATAATATATAAAATTACCAAGGTTATTTTATGCTTGTTTTCACAGAAGTCTTCAAAAATCATGTATTTTATGTTCACAGCAAACCTTTATTCAGATTAGCCACATTTTAAGTGCTCAGCAGCCCCTCTGGCTAGTGGTTGCCATATTGGGCAGCACATTCTCAATCTAACTGCTCACATTCTATGGATGTGAAGAAGAGCAGGATATTCACACAATCTTAAAATATCTCCCCACGATTTACTTATTAATTACAAAGGATAAAATACTAACTTTACAGTGAAGAAACTGGCCAGAGGCCACCTTAACCAATGATCAAAGCTAACATGGCCAGTTACAGGACAATAGCAGGTGCCTTCTGACAGGACACAATAACAAGAACTCAGCATCGTATCTAGGGTATTCCTGTCAAATATCCATTACTCAAATCTAATCTTGAGGTAGCATCAGACAAAAGTCAATTAGGGGTTTTAGGGGTTTTATACCAAACACTTGACCCATACTCTTCAAAACTATCAATGTCGGGGGCAGCCCCAGTGGCGCAGCGGTTTAGCGCCGCCTGCAGCCCAGGGTGTGATGCTGGAGACCCTGGATCGAGTCCCATGTCAGGCTCTCTGTATGATGCCTGCTTTTCCCTCTGCCTGAGCCTCTGCCTCTCTCTCTGTCTCTATGAATAAATAAATAAAATTAAAAAAAAAAAAAAAAAAAACTGTCAATGTCATGGAATATAAAAACTTGCAAACCATTCCAAATTCAAAGAAACCAAAGAGACGTGACATGTACTATTCTTACACAGGTCTGATTAGATAATAATACTGCATCAATGTTAATTTCTTGATTTTAATAACTACCTCAGTTATAAATGAGAAAGTTCTATTTTTTGAGGAAATATTCTTATTCTTTAGTTCTATTAAATTATTTAGGGAATAAAAGCATGTATGCAACTTAAAGTTCAGAAAATTACAGAAGGATAGAAAGAGAATAGGTAAATTTAATAAAATGTTAACATTTCAGGAATCTGGTGAAGGATATCAGAATTCTGTGACTTTTCTGTTTAATATAAAATTAAGTCAAAAACATTTAAGTGTAACCTGGGGACCAGCCACATTGGCATCATCTGAGAGCTTGTTAGAAATGCATTATCTGGGGCCCCTGGGTGGCTTAGTCACTTAAACATCTGCCTTGGCTCAAGTCATGAATCCCGGGGTCCTGGGATCGAGCCCCACATAGGGCTCCCTGCCCAGTAAGGAGTCTGTTTCTACCTCCCTCTGCCCCTCCCCCCCTGCTTGTGCATACATGGTTCTCTATCTCAAATACATAAAATCTTTAAAAAAAAAAAAAAAAAAAGCATAATCTTAGGCTCTACCCAGAAATACCATATCATAATCTGCATTTTAACAAGACTCCTCAGAAGGCCCTATGGGACCACTGGTATTAAGAGGATGTTTGTATAAATAAGACAAAGTCAACTCTAATTAAATTTGCACATGCTAAATATGCTAGATATACAACTTTGACTTTCAACAAAAATTGATAAGGCCAAGTTCTAGTACTCAAAAGTATATTTATATCTTAAAGTTCCTCAGGAGGCAAAAAAAAAAAAAAAAAAAAAAAAAAGTAGCAGGTAAATCCTTTCTAACTATCCTTTTCTAAACTGATACATTTCAAATATTCCAGAAGACTGAAAAACTTTAAATGTAAGAAGTACATGATATTACAAATTGATCTGCTATACAGAGACATGAGGAATAAAATACAAACTATTCTTCCTAGTATTCTTGTTTTTGAAGTTCTCCTGTTTCTGTGAACATCAGCATCTTAACAAAGACTGCTGAGTCCACATCTTCACACTATTCAAAAATGTAAGCAATGAATATAAAACTGTCAACAGATTAGCTTACAGACCTGATATGTTGAAATAGGGGTTGTGAGGAAATAACAAATCTTTTAGAAGAGTAAAAACATATTTTTCTGGAACACTACTAACACACTACTAACAATTTTTATTACTTGTGTTAACCAGCAGGAAATAGTTTTAAGTTCCAAAAGACTCCTACTGTCTACACCAAGCAAATTTTCTTTGAAATATCTATTTTTAGGATTTCAAAAGGAAAGGATAATAGAATCTATGCAGGAAAATCAACAGGGCACTGCTTCTTACAGATTTTATGTATAAATAAGTGGGAGCAAAGGAATTAGAAAATTCCTGGTATTCCTTTGTAACTTACTAGTTTTATTCCATAACTCTCGCTGGTATTTGACAGGTTCATTTCTACGTTTTTCAAATTCAAATGAATTATCCTGTAAAAAGGGAAAGATAGGATTTTAGGAGAGATACAAAAGAAGCATTTCTTCAAACTTTTCTCTTTTTCACAACAGTTCCAAGTGTTCAACCATGGACACATACTAAGATTTCCCCAGGGTGACCCTAGCAGATGCAAGTTTCCTTACTTCTCCTCTACATACCAGATGTACAAGACAGCCCAATGGAAAATATCAATCTATATACAAGTGATTTTTAGAAGACCGAGGAGGATATCAGCTTCATCCTCTAAAGGGTCACACACCAATCATGGAGATTTCAAACAAACTGAAGAGGCTTCCCTAGTTTCCCATTCTTAGCTGAGACTCACAGGCAGAAAACTTTCTTTTAGGCTAAACCATATGATTACCACTTTTCATAGATCAAAAAGAGTCAGATATTGAGACCTTCATATGGTTCAACCTACCTGCCTAACATGTTTATGTATTTCAATATTTATATACCTTTATTATAGTATAAAGGTAGAAAACTACATATCTTCAAAAAAATGTGGTGCTGCTCTGCATGACATACTTTTCTCTCAGAAACTCTTCAGGTCTCCTCTAAATACAGTTGGTATTTTGACAGTTAATAATCCTATTTACCTTAAAACATGTGAAACAATTTTAGAAACACTACAGATTTCTTAGAATAACTATAGGTGTACTTCTTAGTTTTCAAATCTTGAAATAGGCAAATGGAACAGCACTAACTCTGTATTTACCTATTTCATTTATATACACATGACCTATTCAGTCACAATAACCTCAGCAATGACAAGGTAACTGGTCACCAGCAAATGACTGTGATTGGCATCCTTTTTTCACTAATGCAGTTAGTGACGTTTATTCTCATCCATACTGAAAATTATTTTTGTGAAAATAATTGTGATTTAGCTTTGCATCTTGTCAAAAAATATTCTCCCCATTCATTGAAAATGAAGCCAGGAAGGGGCATCATTGTAACTGCTTAGATACTGCCCTTAAAGTAGTAGAGAGGTTGGAAGGCGGAAGTCATGGAGAGAAGGAACAGATTACAGATCTTCTTCCTTCAAAGGTACCTCATGCAGCAGCTTTCACCTCCTTTTATAGGGGTCAAATACGGATAAGTTCCACCAGGCCCTTAGAGCAACTCAGTAACAATCTGGCGATGGAAGCTCATGCATGAAATTCCCTCACCTCTGACTTCCCACTATTCCTCCTTCAAACAACACTATTAACTAATTTCTCTGCTCTCAAAGTCCTGTAAGGAAATCCAGAAACTGACAAATGAGTCTATTACAAATCTCATCAAAGCCTTCAATGCTGTTCAAGAATCCTTTAATCTCTTAGGTTCCTCTCAAAATCCTTGAGTAGTAATTTCCAACTTCACCCCAACCCATTTAAATGATTTTCCTTTTTGTTTGCAGGAGCTAAAATAAGGAAAATCACTTCCATAAATTGAATTGGGAATGTTTTTTCTTTTCAGAATTCTACAGATCTATGGTTTTTAGGATCATGTGAGAATATTATTATGATAGCCAAATACAAATAAATCGCTCACCAATCTTGTCATAGAAAGTCTTGTTATAGTTAATTAAATTACATACCCTCCCACACAAAAGTTAAAATTTTGAAAACTCGTAAAAATTATATTGATAGCTAACTATACTCACCACTGTAAGCTCTTTACCAGCTGCTTTACGGAATGCTTTAGTCCACCTGACCTTGCGAGGATTGCGCTTCTTTTTAAAGTTTTTATGACATTTGGATTTACAGAATCTGAATACCTAAAAGGAAAGTTAAAATAGTGGAGTCAACATTAGGAATGTTTCTATTCTAGGATGTTACCCTGCCAGATAAAATATACTGCAAAGTCTGAGAAAAAGGCAATGGCTCTCACTAACAATTCTTTCTACTTACAACACCATCTAGAAATATATGAGGCATGTAAGATTAAATGTAAACTGAACTATCTTTTGACTATTTTTGACTATCAAATGTCATCAAAACTAAAGATGCAGGGCCCCAAATATATAATTCAAAACTCCTTTTCATAGATTAGCAGTAAAACCTTAAAATCACCTTGAATAAAAACAAGTTTCAAGGAAAGTCATTTATTTAAATCCTTTCGCACTTACAAATTCTCTATATACCTCAATGGGGGTGAAAGTCAAAATGAAGTATAAACATTTCAAATTGTGTGTAGATCACGAATCTGTATATATTATCACAAGTCAAAATACTTTTCATTTAATGTACACTTTGTTCAACGGGGGAAATTCAAGCAGGTCCCTATACACACTAGAACATCATTTTCTTAGAAATAGTATGTAATATCAATTTAATCTGACCTAGGTCAGTCCTTCCTAGCGGACCCTCTCCTAAGAGACAGGAGTCAAAACATGTCTTTATTGTTGAATTACTTTCAAAGCACACAGAAATATAGGAATACAAGTGGGTCTCCTGGAATATCTCACTATGAATCCATATCAGTAATTTCTTTCCTTCTTTCCTTCCTTCCTTCTTTCCTTCCTTCCTTCCTTTCTTTCTTCTTTTTTTTTTTTTGTAACTATTTTCAGCCCAAAGGACTATTACCTTTGAAGTAAAAGCCTCCTACATTTATTACCTACTAGGTAACTCCTAGACAAGTTTCTGAGGTCTGAGGTCTACCAAATGAGAGGTCTGAACTTGTCTTGGGTCTCAATTCTAAACAGACCAATGGAAAGTTACAGAGAAGTCTCCTTGACTTCTGTACCTAGATGTTAACTAAAAAGGACAATGAAGTACCTGAAGAGACTGGAATCATTGGAGATTCAATCAACAATCAACAATTAACAAGGAGAAGGATCTACTATGTATCTGGTATTACCAGGTGCTAGGAACACAAGTATAATTAAAACATGATACTCTACCTCCAAAGCCTAGGCTAGCATTGTAATAAAGTCTCAATTTACAAAGGAGGGACTGAGATCAGGATTGGACATAAACAATATATACAATGATCATATTTAAGTAATATAGAAATACAAAATAAGTGGTTAAATCTATGGTGGGGTAGGTGGTGGATGGATTGTGAGGCAAAACTTCATAGGCTCAAGTTTCCCTTTTAAGCTAGTCATCCATCATCATTCTCAGTTTTCAACATGCAAACAAATGATGTAATACTTCAGCTTTGAAGTTCTTCTTCAGCTTCTTTCTTCTACTGTATGAATACTTACCAAGTACCCATTAAGGGTGCACAAGTTTTTTATGTTTGTAAAATATATGAAAATATGGAACATTAACACCTATTCTACCCTTAAAAAGCTACCCAGGAAGCATGAGACCGAGCTTTCTATGAAGAACACTCTGAAAAGCTAAGAGAAAAAAGAAAGACTGGTTAAGAGGCTATAAAAATGACAAGTGCTTAATCTGGAACCAGAGTGGGAGGGTAGAAAGAAGGCAAAGACCACTATACTTTGCATAGGCAGACTGATAAGACTTCGTAACTAGATTAAAAAGGTAAAATGTTGAGGCACCTGGGTGGCTCAGTGGTTGAGTGTCTGCCTTAGGCTCAGGTCGTGATCCTGGGGTCCTGGGATGGAGTCCCACATAGGGCTCCCCATAGGGAGCCTGCATCTCCCTCTGCCTATGTCTCTGCCTCTCTATGTGCATCTCTCCTGAATAAATAAAATCTTAAAAAAAAAAAAAGTGAAAGATTCAAAGATGACTATCATATTTCTAGCAAAACTGTCTAAGCATATGACAGCGGTATTAATTCAAAAAGCAAAAAAGATTTGAGGTAATTAGGAACTCTTTCAGTAGGCTCACCATTAGACACAAAAGGGATTTCCCCATCCGGTGGAAAATTCAGACTAGAGCTAAGAAAATACAGATTTAGGAATCATTAACACAGAAAAAAACGAGATACCTATCTTCCTTAGTGCTTCAGGGCCTCTGCTTTTTATATCCTCAGGCAACTCTTGCTTTGAACCCACAGATCTTTCCTAGAGTAGACTGGCTCCTCACCAATTCAAAACTGTCCTTGCTAGCAAGAGACTTCCTAATCAACATGAACTTCCACTGTGACTGCCAGATGGACACCTAACTCTAGATAGCTCCCATGATCTGTTGTTCTAGTTCCTATATCCACAGGATAAACAGTGCTCAACAAAAATCATAAAATTATGATGACCTACATCTACAAAGCCATAGTGCCACTGTGAATTAAATGCCAACCTAACAATCATTTAGTTCATTTCTACAGACTTTTTATCATGTTCCTGAGAGCAAATATTCAAAATCTTTGCATGTTCTTTCAAGTTCCCAAACCTAGCTTTGGTCCCACACTTTCAACAAGAACCCCTTGCTCCTATAAGAGACAGAAGGTGATGAAGCAGGATGTAATTCCTTAGTACATTAAAATCACCTGTTAAATATAGAGTCCTAGATCCTTTTCTCCTCTACACAAAGATACCAATTTAATAGATCTAGTGGAAACCAGGAATCTTTTTTTTTTTTTTTAACAAGTGTCTAGTGATTCTGAAGCAAATAGGAGGTCAAATTCTAAGAAACAATGTGTTCAACAGAATGAGATTCATTCTGCTAGAAGACAAATTCATGTATCACTCACAGTCTTTCACAACCAGGCCCCATATTTTATGTTTATATACGTATCTTTTTTTTTTACTTTTATTTATTTATTTATTTATTTATTTATTTATTTAACTTTACTTTTATTTTATTCATTTACTTTTTACTTTATTTATTTATTCAAAGCAAGAGTTGCCTGAGGATATAAAAAGCAGAGAGAGAGAAAGAGGCAGAGACACAGGCAGAGGGAGAAGCAGGCTCCATGCAGGGAGCCCGACGTGGGACTCAATCCCGGGTCTCCAGGATCACGCCCTGGGCCGAAGGCAGGCGCTAAACCGCTGGGCCACCCAGGGATCCCCTACGTATATATTTTTTTAAATATAAACACTTACACATGTATTTGTAGCTTTACCCCAAGCCTCTATCCCCAGCCACAACCCACCTACCTCCTTAAAGAGATTGCTTCGCTGCGCCTCCGCTCCACGGTTCACTTTACTTCCACCTAGAATGTCCTCTCCTCACTTTAGGCAACATTCAAAATCCAAGATAAATGACCTCTCCTTTCTGGGCCGTTTCATATATGACCCTGCTCAACTCTCCTCCAGCACCTTTGTGATATATTACTACGAGGCCATTAGGCAACATTTCTATCAACTTCTACACGTCACGGACATTCCCAAGTCTTACTGATCTCTTTGGACACAGACCTTAACAATGACGCTCGACTGGGCACGCACTCAACAAAGTTTTCCGAATTCAAGAATTTCCCTCACGTACCAGAGTGGCCAAACGGCCCCAACCCCCCCCCCCCCCAACTCCCAGACTCCATCCGGCGCAGGCTCTAGTAACTCGGGAACCTCATCGCCGCCAGTATCGTCCAAGGATGAGCCGGTGACCCAGCTCGGCAGGGGTCACCCACAAGGAGAAGTTCCCCAGGTCGAGGGCAAGGCCAGAGCTCCTCACAAAATCACCCTCTCGTGAAGGCGGCGCGGAAAACCCGAGCCACCCCCGCCCCCCCCCGCCCCGGCTCAGGAGGGCCCGGCGCCGCGCTGGCGAGGCCTCACGCCTGGGGGAGCGTCGCAGAGCGCGCGCTGGTCTCGGCCGCCTCACCTTGCAATCGTTGCGGACAAACATCATGCCGTGGCCTGGGTAAATAGGCCCCGAACAGAAATAACACTTCTCAATACGCATGCTGAAAACGCGTGGGTTCCCACCGACCAAAAGCCCTTCTTGAAAGGAAGTGACGTAGCCGCGTCACAGGAAGTGATTCTCTTCAACACCCGACCCGGAAAAGAGGGAGCGTCTTTCGCCCCAGAGAGCTCGGAGTCCTACGTGACCGCGCCTCCGAGCGGCCGTGAGGCGCAGGCGCGGAGCTGCAAACTCGGCCTTGCGTGGTGCTTGTCTCCCTGCGAAGCTCGCCCTCACAGCGCCTGGTTTTCCTCTCTACCATGGCCTATAAGGTCAGCGTTTACTCATAGCTCATGTGGTTTGTGCTCTGACCCCGGCCGACTCTCCGCACCCTGGGAAGTCTCCGGGAACGCCTTTCTCCTCAGCCCGGCCTCAGACCCGCCCCTTCCGGGCGTCCCCGGGCCAGCGGGGCTGCAGCCTTGAGGAGCTGCGGCCGCCGGCGGCTTCGGACGCTGCGACAGAAACACGATTCTCTGAGGCTTGGAGAACGTTACCAACAATTTTTGAAAGACTTGTAATTATTTTTACCTTTTCTCCTTTCAATTGGTATACATGTGGTAAAAACAAAAGACATTTTCGTAGGAAACTAAGGTTCCTTCCTCAGACCCCAGGACTTTCTCCGCGGTGGCAGTCGGTTCCTTTTATTACCTGTCAAGAGTTTTCTCTGCCTAGAAAAAACGTGGTTTATTTTGTTTTAGATTTTATTTATGCACGAGAGACACACACAGAGAGAGAGGCGGAGACACAGGCAGAGGGAGAAGCAGGCTCCACGCAAGGAGCCCGACGCGGGACTCGATCCCGGGTCTCCAGGATCACACCCTGGGCCAAAGGCGGCGCTAAACCACTGAGCCACCCCGGCTGCCCCAAAGCATGTTTATTTTGGGGCCTGTGCCTCCCCCTCCTTTTTGACACTAATGAGCATCCTATGCACCCTTTTCTATGTTTCTCTGTTACCTGTCTCCCATTACTGGAATAAGTGCTCTGTGAGGATAGGGTTTTTGTTTGTTTGTTTTTTTTTTGTTTTTTTTTGTCGTTTTTGTGTACAGGCACAGAACAGTTTCTGGCACATAAATATATATTTTATTATTGATGAATATTTTAACATTCTTTTTTTAAAAGATCTATTTGAGAGAGGGGGCACACGAGTGGGGTGAGGGGCAGAGAGAGAGAGAATCCTCAAGCACACACCCTGCTGAGCCAGGAGCCTTTCACCAGTCTCCATCCCAGAACCCTAAGATCAGGAGCTGAGCCAAAATCTAAGGTCTGTGGCTTAGCCAACTGAGCCACCCAGGTTCCCCTAACATTCTTTTTAATAGTTTTGTATTACTACATGAGAATACCATTTTTATTGGCCGCCTCTGGATGGATATTTGTTTCCTACTTTTTAACATAACAAGCATCCTTATATTCCTGATGGGAGAGTCCACGTTGTGTGAATGAAGGTATTGGTTGTTGGAAATCAATCAATCAAGATAGAAGGAAAGTAGCAAGCAAAAAGCAATTTATTAAGGACAGTATTCTCTCAAGGTGGGAGAGCAAGAAGGCCCAGAGGTGGGAACCCCTCTCAGGGCAGAAGGGTCCTTTCTTTTTATAGCCACGAGGTCTTCCATATAGAGGGGGTGGTTTCTAATGGAGGCTGCTTCCAATCACTCGGGAGACTCCTCCTACTGGTTGGGTGGGGGAGTATTTTTGACCCTACAAGGTTTGTACCAAGACCACCATAGTCTTTGCCCATGATGCGCTGGGAAGCCTAAAACCACAATGTAAATGTATTTTAATGAGTCTAGGGGTTACCCTGTGGCAGAGGTGGAAGAGAAGAGCCATGTTCTGCACCTGTGGCTCTTAGTCTGTTAGCCCCAGGTCTTGGAATCCACAGAATTAGGATATTGGGCTCCCAAGCTTCTAATGTGTAACCTATTTATGACCATCCTTGCCTCTAGCTCATGTCTAACTAAATGCCCACTGTATCACTTACTGATACACTTTTTTTTTTTAAAGAGAACTTATCTTCATAGAACTAAGTCAGGATATGATATGTAAGCTTTTAAAATTTGGAAGATAGTACTGAATGCTGTCTAAAAGGTTTGATCAGTTAACATTCAACCAATAAGATACTAATTTTACATTCTTGTCAAAAATCTTTACCAGTCAAAGGTTAAGATTGGTTTATTATTTTAATTTGCATTTCTCTATGAATGAGGTCATGAATCTTTCCAAAAGTTTGAAATCCATTTTGTTCTGTGAATTGTCTGTTTATGTCCTTTACACAGTAGTCGACTATGTTGATTCTTAAGAGTACTTTACATATTAAGAAAGTTAATGCTTTGCTGATATTTAGGTATTATTTCCCAATATATTGATATTTTAAAACTTTTTCCTTTTGTCTGGTAATTATATTTACTTTTCTTCACTAATCATTTGACTAGTAATTCCAGAACAATGTTAACAAAGGCACATACCAGAAATATTAGTAATAAACATTTGCCCAATACTTCATTGTCAACCAAGAGACTAAAACTTATTTTATCCTGGTCTAATCCTCTCCCTATTCCCATCAACAATTGCAGAAGAGCCTCACCAGTCCTCCCAAGCTATTTATACAATTCCTTCCCAACTCAGTTTTCTCCTGCTACTTGAACAAGAAATTTCCTGCCCTTCTCACTTACATGATCACCCAGCATCCTCCTCTTACCTTCATGTCAGAGACTACATCCCTTATCTGTGCTCTTAATTCCATTCCCTAAAGTTTCATTAGAGGCTTTGTTCCTTTCAATCTATGAGCATAGTCAGTGCTTCACATTAGGTTGAATGGATGAGTAGCCTGTCTTTGAAGCTTTTTTCTTTCCAATTATTACAACAGAATACATGAGAAAGGAAAAAAAGACATATATTCCACATCCAATAAATTAAGCTAAAGTCTTGGAAATACTGTTTCATTTATCCTGCTTGAGAGGCATAACTCCTCAATCTGAAAATGTCTTTTATCATTACCAAAAAATCCTCAGCTCCTGTCTTTGCATATATTGCTTCTCATTTTCTCTAATTTCTTCTTCTAGAATTCCTATTGGACATAAATTGAAGCTTTTTTTTCCCCTCTATATCTCTTCTCTCATCTCTCTTCTCTCTTACTTGCTCTTTATCACTGCTGAAGTCTGTGTAATTTCCTCCAAGTTTCTAGTTCACTAATTCCCTCTCCAACTGTGTCAAACTTGCCGTTTAACTTTTGACCATTAAGTCTTGAATATCAGTGACTAGATTTTTCATACATGAAGTCTTTTTTTAAAATAAATCTTGTATCTTTAATAATGCCTTCTTTTCCCAGATATTTCCTTTCCTTTTGTGTAATTATCTTAAACATTTTTACTTTATGGTCCCCATCTGATGGATATGTTATTTGAAGTCCTTAAGTGTAAAATACTGCTGTTTTTGATTTACTGATCCTTGTTCATGATTGACACTGAGTGAGGAGGAATGCGTTGTCATTTTTGAGAGTTCATCTTTAGTAGAATGTTTTGGAAGAGTCTTGTAAAGTGCAGATGGAGGTCCTCCCTCTGAAAAGATTTTGCTTTGATTCTACCAAGTAGTTCAGAATTATTACCACAAATCACAGTTTTATGTTAATTTCTTGGCTTAGCCATTCAGAGACAAAAAAAAAATAGGTATTATAAATGTGATCATCAAACCTGTGTAAAAGACTATACATTTTACAGAAAAGACTAAGACATAGAGTGAGCCCTGGCTTTCTGTTTGGGAGTAGGGACTTCCCCATTCCCGTGCCCTATCTCCGCTATATCCAAGATTTTCTCTCCCTGCTCTTGGCCTGTAGTCCTTAAAACCAACACTGGTTGGCAAATGAAACCAAAAGCAAACCACTCTCAGAATCAGGCTGTAATTTCTCTCTTTTGCTGCCATTGCTGTTGCCCTTATTATTGTCTGTTTTGTGGGGGAAGAGGTGGTCACAGGATATTTCCCCTACTTTATTCAGAGATCAACAGTACATTTAAAAAATACATTCATTGTATTTTATCCAGCATTATGTAAATGTTTTATAATGGAAGAACTTTCCAGTTATATAGTCACCAATATTGTCCAAAACAGAAGACCATGAAATGCCTTTCAGAAATTTCCAGTTTATAAAAATATCAAAACATTCCCTTTGAACATCTTAGATTGTTAGCAATCTTGACATCAACTTTAATATACAGAACATACTTCTCAATTTTCTAATTTTTCATAATAAACCATAAACATGTTAGTCTGTATAAACATTTGTTTTTTTAATAAATTTATTTTTTATGGGTGTTCAATTTACCAACATACAGAATAACACCCAGTGCTCATCCCGTCAAGTGCCCTCCTCATGCCCGTCACCCATTCACCCCCACCCCCCACCCTCCTCCCCTTCCACCATCCCTAGTTTGTTTCCCAGAGTTAGGAGTCTTTATGTTCTGTCTCCCTTTCTGATATTTCCCACACATTTCTTCTCCCTTCTCTTATATTCCCTTTCACTATTATTTATATTCCCCAAATGAATGAGAACGTATAATGTTTGTCCTTCTCCGATTGACAGCAAAGGATACAGTCAACAAAACTAAAAGACAACCTACAGAATGGGAGAAGATATTTGCAAATGACGTATCAGATAAAGGGCTAGTTGCCAAGATCTATAAAGAACTTATTAAACTCAACACCAAAGAAACAAACAATCCAATCATGAAATGGGAACAAGACATGAAAAGAAATCTCACAGAGGAAGACATAGGCATGGCCAACATGTACATGAGAAAATGCTCTGCATCCTTGCCATCAGGGAAATACAAATCAAAACCACAATGAGATACCACCTCACAGCAGTGAGAATGGGGAAAATTAACAAGGTAGGAAACCACAAATGTTGGAGAGGATGCGGAGAAAAGGGAACCCTCTTACATTGTTGGTGGGAATGTGAACTGGTGCACTCTGGAAAACTGTGTGGAGGTTCCTCAAAGAGTGTGTAAACATTTTTGAAGCTGTTTTTATTTTCAAATTCTATTCCTCTTTGAACATTAACAGTGACTCCTATTCTGAAAACTGTCTCAGTTAACCCTGTTGCCACGGAAGTCTTTCGTGCAGTCCACCCATAACCTACTGTGTCATGGCCCTTTTTTGTGTAGTGGCAACACAATTTTGAAGAAGGCTGCCTAAGTCCCATTTGTCATGGAGTTTATATCTTTTTTTAAAGATTTATTTGTTTGAGAGAGAAAAAAAAAAAAGTGTGTGAAGGGTAGAGAGAGAGGTAGAATCTAAAGCAGACTCCAAACGGAGCACAGAGCCCTGTACAGGGCTCAGTCTCACAACTTTGAGATCACACCATGAGCCAAAACCAAGAATCAGATGCTCAACCAAATGTGCCACCCAGGAGTCCCTGTTGGAGCTTATATCTTAATAGGTAGAGACAAACATAAAACTGTATCAAGTAGTGATTATTGACAGCATGAGTGGGAGGGGCAGAAGGAGAAATATAATGAAGTAGGTTCACACATCAACTTGAGTAGACCACTTTTTAATTATAAGCTTAATTGGCACAAAGTTCACTGAAAATACACTTCACTTTTACAGTCTTATAAATAGAAAAATACACAGATGCACAAAAATGATACTATGATACCAAATTCAAACAAATGATTTCCAAAGAGAATACAGGTTTATTTCAATAACTGAAGATGGTTCTTGCATGTGCACTATATCATATGTATGTTTGTGTGTCATGCTTAAGTCCAATGGGATATGTAGCTGATTGCTCATTAGCAACCTAGAAATATTGAAACATACAAATATTGTCTTCTATTTAACTACATAATAGACCATATAAAATGCTGTGTGATATGTAGCTGTAAAATTATAATTTGCTCCACTGAAGTCTACAGCAAATTTAGAAGGCACTGCTTGTGATAAGGACTCTGCCCTGGTAATGTCTGGATCTTTTCCTCACTGGAATACAGAATTCAAACAGGACTCAATGACTTTCTTAGTATTTAAAAGACGTATTCATTTCAAGAATAGAAATATGTAAGATCTCACTACCACAGCTAACTTCTTTAAAAGACTGGTAGTAAGTGGCAAAGAAACGGGATACATACTCAATCAAAAGCTATTTGAAAATTACCATGTAAAAGTAATTACTTCCATCATAGCTGTATTTTTCTAATTACAGTTCTTCCAAACATTTGCCACCACAAAATATGTTGATTTTTATTCTTTGTTTAAATTATGATGAATGGTATTTCTTCTTAAATAGCCATTAATCTCTTTGGAAATTTTACTCTAATTTACTTAAACCACTTTAATCAAGAATTTTCCCCTTTACCTTTATAAACACCTACCATGAAGCATATTTTAAAACCACCTTTAATATAAAGACACTTAGGCAATGCAGAGGAATCCATGACGTTGGCAAGACCCAGCAAGTGCAATAAATGCCTGTGATCTCAATAAAAAATATAGGCTATAAAGGCTTCATTTTTCTTATATTGAGCTATAGTATCAATGCAACTGCTTAAATACAACTTTTCTTCTCCCAATAGCAAACATTTTATGTAATTAGAATCTAATTCCTTGAATTCCACCAATGTAAAAATAAAACAAGTTGCAAATATCAATAACAAAGTGTGATGGTGAAAACAAAAGATTAGTCCACAAGCTAATTAAAACTGAAGTCTGAAGATGCCCGACCAACATTATAAATATGAAGAAAAAGAAGCTGAATGCTTACTTATAAAAAATAACTTCAGCAGAAGCACCAGCTATGTTCAAATGTGGCCAGCACATAGGCCAAGTATAAATGCACAGATCACAGTGAAATAAAGCCATTAAAATATAATTCCCTGATCCTTTAATCAACCCTTCAGAGCAGTGGGAATATGGTAAGGAGCTAGAAACCCCACTTCAGTTGCTCATACTACATTAAGATACCCCTAGCCTCATCCCCAAGCCCTTTCCTACTAATAAGAGTCACAGTGAGTATATTATTAGTCAATCTGCCTTATCCAGAGTCTATAGATATAACCATAATTTATTCTATATTCATTTTAAAGAGATTGTTTATATAAGTTAGTACTCAAGGACATTGAACTGATGTTTGTATATATTCATATTTAACATTGAAGCGTTTATTTTTTTGAAGTGGTTTAAATGGCATTTTACAAGGTCACCTACACTACAAGTAGAATTTTTTTTTTTTAATTTGGATTAAGAACTGATAGTTTTAGAATTGTATCTAAGATTTTGAGTGTTAGACTCTGGACTGATGTATTTTAAGGCAGGAAATGGTATCTTTAGTCATTCTGCATAATAAACTCACTCTTCTGTGGCTACAGAATCCTTAATCCTGAATCATCTACTGCAATGGGCTAAGGTTTTATAAGGCACTTTCGGCTGTGTGAAATACTTCTCATAATTCTCGGGCTGAATCTTAAATATTTACAAAGCTGCAGCAAATTAATCATAAAACCAAATGCTTTATTGATCCTAAGTGGGACAGTAGAAGCCATTTGTACACAATGCCTGTTCATCACTCTCTCTGCTATGTATCACCCATAGAGAAGATCACAGACATGGGCCACTTGAGTTACTGTGTAGCTCACTGGACTCTTCAACAGCCACAGATCCCCTTCTCCTTTGCTTCATTCAAGTGATCTGTGGAGGTATGACCATTGGATCGGACCACTCCTTCAGGAATCCAGGATTTATCTACACATCGTTCCATTCGCTTCATTATCAGGTCCAGGAGCATCTCGATTGCTTGGCTTATGTTTGTCCCATTGGCAGCACTAGTTTCAAAGTAGGGGATTCTGCAAGACAGAGACAACTCAGGTAACAACATATGGAGGGAAAAGACAGTGACCTTTGCCCTTGATAACTTCAAAAATGAGCGTGAATATATAAGATGATAAAAACACTTTACCACAGAGGCACCTGGGTGGCTCAGTTAAGTGTCTGCCTATGGCTCAGTTTGTAGTCCCGGGGTCCTGGGATCAAGCCCCACACTGGGCTTCTTGCTTGCTAGGAAGCTTTCTTCTCCCTCTGCCCCGTCTCTACCCATCCCCTTCCTTGTGTGTGCTCAATCTATCTTTGTCTCTCTCTCTCCGTGTCTCTCATAAATCTTAAAAAAAAAAAAAAAAAAAAAAAAAAAAAAAAAACTACCATAACAGTGTACACTAAAAAGTTTTTTTTTAAGACAATAAAATAATTGACACTAAATTCCTAACAGACAAAAACTCCTGGAAATTTTCATTCCCATTTCACAGATGATTAGACTGAGGCTCAGAAAGATGAAGTAATCTGCCCAATTTCATAAAGATAGAAAGTAGCAGGGCTAGGATTTGAATCCACAGCTGCTTGATTCCAGTGTAACCATAAATTCTACTGGTTCAAATTAATCTACTTGTATGAGGATTTCCAAAACAAATCCCTTTCACTTGCTGCACTTGGGGGAGAGAGGGACTCACACTTCCTGTAGGAGCTGACAGGCCTTTCAGCTGGACCTCGGCAATTCTCTCCTCCTTTAGAATAGCTCTTAAAAACTGGTTGAGGAACTCTCAATTCATTTAAACATTTATCCACCCACCTGTGAGTACTGCAAGACATTGTTACTCCACTAATTTTACCATGCCCATGTTCAATCCCCTTCATATACTGACTCTCAAATATCTTAACCAGAGAATGGTATGCTGAGCAAATTACATGGTCTTGGCATACCTCCTACCTGGCTACATCTTTGGTTATTGTGAGTCTTCTTAATTCCATCTTCATCTGCTGCCTTGCCAACAAAATGATGATAATGCATTTTTCCCACTCCTCTGGTCACATGCAGTATTTGATTACCAAGTATGAAGAGGGCATCCTTTGTGTGGATTCAATAAATATTTATTTATTGAGTAGTTATGATGTTATTGAGTTAAATCACTGGAGCAGTGTGTGATGCTGCCATTGTTACAAGAATACTCTTAGATTGAGAAGTCTCAGAATTTCAGCACTTATATTTTTTTCACCATGCTTTTTCTCAACTATGCTATGAAGACTCATTTAATGTCTACAGAACATTTCTCATACTTAAAAAGAAGGCTTAACCATTCTACCACCCTTCAGAAATATATTGTTTCATGGAAAAGCAGCTGAAAAACCCATCCCTCTCCCCAAGAATAATGAGCTGAAACTGAAATACAAAAAGAGAGTGAGAGAGAGAGGAGGAAGAGGAGGGAAGAATGAAAGGAAGGAGAGAGGAAAGGGAAGGAAAGAAAGAAGGAAATAAAGTTGTTGGATGGAAGAACTTGCTTATCATAGTATTGCACATCTAATTTTTTGAAATCCTCTCAAAGTCCATTATAAATAGCACATTCAAGTCCTAAGTGTCGAGTTCCTCAACTGACTCTCCATTAACCTATTTCTACTTTCCATAGTTTTTCCCTCTCAGCTCCTAAAAATTGCCTCACAGTTATTTTTGAGGTATAAATTAGAAACCATAGTTTAAAATACCTTTAAAAACTATAAAATATAGAAGTTACAAACATCTTGGACAATGGTTAAGAGCCATAACCTCGGAAGCCAGGCTACCTGGATTTAAATCCTAGTATGACTTCTTACCAACTATATAACTCTGGCAAGTTATCAAACTGTGTGTGTCAGTTGCTTCATCCGTAAACCTAAATAATATCATTAATCATGGAATATCAATACTCTTATAAGGATTAAATAAGTTAACATTTGAAGTGTTTATATCAGAATCTGACATATCATTTCTGACATGTGTGTCATTGACAAGTGTTACTTATTTCCAACACAGAATAGGTTAAGTTACAAAAGTTTGCTGGTAATTTTGTTAACACTCAGAACACATCATCTCATAGAAAAAATGTCCCTGAGTCATGGACAATCATAGCTCCAAGAGATGTGAGCAATATTATAAACATTCAATTTCCAAAGTAGCTTACAAACTATTTGATTTAATTTATAAGGTAGCTGATCTACAGTACTGCCCTAAATTCTAGTACCTGGGACCATGCTTCCTTCCCT
Source organism: Canis aureus (assembly GCF_053574225.1). Classification (NCBI taxonomy): domain Eukaryota; kingdom Metazoa; phylum Chordata; class Mammalia; order Carnivora; family Canidae; genus Canis; species Canis aureus. The sequence goes on from NC_135642.1 coordinate 25,398,248, forward strand.
ATGTCAGGGATGATTCACTCAGACCTGTCCTTCCCAAAGTGCTTCATGCTCCAAAGCATCTGCCTACCATGAATCCACATCAAATTCCTCATTCCCCCAAGTGATCTTCACTAAATACAGAGAGAAACAGATTTTACTTTACTGATTAATACTGAGGTATAAATGACTGGTGCTTCTAGCAGACCTATAAGCTATTGTCTAATATATTTACTCAAGCAAATATTTAATTGGTAGAACTTCAGGGTTATAGTTGTTATAAATGTTTAAGTCATTCATGTTAATATTGTACATCTTTTAATAAGATGTAGCTTAGATTTAGAACTCTAAATTCAAGTAACAACCTTCTCTCCTTCAAGTATATTTTCCTGCCATTTGTGAACCTCCAGGTCATGTGACCAAGAGTCTAGTTAACAATCTTAATCTTTAGACTAATCATTCAGACTCTTCTGAGCAACTGGGGCAATGCAGTTTTTGTTTCTACAAGAATTAATGAATGTTCAAGTTCACCTGACTCTGTTCTCCACTCTTTAAAAGCTGCCAGAGGAGAAGTGAGATCCACAGAGAATACTCTGAAATAAGACCTTCTTTCCACAACAAAATTATGCTCCAGAGACAGAAAAATGGACTGCCCAGCTTGTCCTAAGGGCAAGGGAAAGGCTAGACGATGGAGTTAGTACTATTTTTATGTCTGTATCTTCTTGACGTCCACTTTTATAAGGCATTTAGGCTACATTATCTGAACACTTCTTATCTGCAAAGAAGATAATAGTGGTTCATGGGGTCATGGCAAGGAGGAATTCCATGAGATAATACAAGTTAAGGACTTAGCACAAGCCTAGCATCCAGCAAGTGCTCAAGAAATCTTAACCTAATGGATTTTTCTTCTCTAAAAATCATACTCTGCTTTTCCTAAAGCTTACTAGGCAAAAATTTAGTAAAATTAGCTTACATTCAGGAGGGTCAACTGTCCCCCTTTTTAGCCATAGAAAGAATGATAATGTTCCTTCTCTCCACATGGTGGTGCTAATGTAGCATTAATTTACTAGGGGCAGTGTCGCCAAACCTTTGAAAAAACCCCATGCAGCTAATTGTGCTATCAATCCAAAAATGACCACTCAACAGCCATTTGGAATGCATGCAGAACACCAATTTTGGTACATTTTTTTAAAAAGAGGTTAATCACAAATGTTAAATAAAATGAGCAAAAGGGCAAACTACTTCAAATCAATGACAAGGGATGGTATTATTATCATTTGCAGGTTTTTGCCAGGATATCTATATCCTGCTCATGCAATAGGTCAGGATCCACATCAATCTGGTTTCTTTTGTATTATTTATTTCCACAAAACTAGAAAATCCTAGATTACAGTTAGAGGTTGTCAGGAATGAAAGCAATTATATTTGATGAGTCTGTCAAATAGTTCTAAATATTTGGCTCACATATGGAGCTAGATATTATAGAAAATGTTTTCACTTAATTAAGAAATGAGTCTCACTACTTTTCACAGTCTGTTGTCTTACAATAAAGGGCTGATGTATGGACTGGTTCAACCTAGGAGATTGTGCCAAATGAAATCTAGATCCTCTACTAAGTTATGTGGGGTTCTGAAAATCAGTTTTGTATGTTTAGGTTTTTTTTTTCCCCCAAGTTTTTCACCACCAGGTTAAGGCAACTATCCCTTAAAATTTCCTACCAGGTGCCATGACTCTCTGGATATGCCATCCATCACTGAACCTCGTGGTAAATCCCTCTGGGAAATGTGATTTTCATCCAATGAAATGAATCAACAAGGCTGGAATTTCCAACTTATATGTGAGTTCCCAAATAGGACCACTGTTGTTTGTTCAGGCACAGTACTTGGAGGAATTATTATTTATGCCAATTTAGAAAAATGTTCCCATGGGTGGAAATTGCACAAGTCACGAAGCCTATAAATCAGCGACTCTTAATACTGGCATATGTTACTGATGATACAATGTATGTCCTACAAGGAATATGGATCAGTCAAATCCTGATGTTTAGTTTCAGCTTATGTGTGTGGTTTTAAAACATGCCCGATGATACAGCATTATTTCTTAAATAAAGGAAGGATGTCATGAAGTATGCAATAAATCAAATTACTCAAGATAAAGCTATTCATACATTTCATCTAGTTCAGACTAGATAGGACACTGAGCATTCTGCTGAGCTAAGCCATTTGGAACCCAGAAATGGTCTGTACTCATATTATTACTGTTGTAAATAAATGTTCTTAACACATTCTTCAATCCAGAAACTCGAGCACTTTCCTTATTAAGAGCCATCCTCCTACAGTGGGGAAAGAATTATCTTAAATTTGCTACCCTTAAGAAAATAAATCTTAAAGGTTCTCATCAGAAGAAAAAAATATAATTGCATGTAGTGATGGATGTTAACCATACCTATTGTGATCGTTTTTGCAATATATACACATATCCAATCATTACATTGTACACCTAAAACTAATACAATGTTATAATCAATTATTTATCAATTTAAAAGCATGTGCTGCCCATTCCTTTTTATAGCACATGAAATATGTATACATTCAATTACCATGCTTTCATCATATTCATAATTTTCTGTATTTCCTTCAACTCAGAATCAAAAACAAAAGGCTTGTAATGACTTTCAACTATCCTGTGTGAAAAAAGAAGAGTGGGAAGGCATTTAGATGCAGCCATTTTTACTCACCAAGTCCTTGCCTGGCAACTTATGGCTGGCATTCCCTCAGTACCAATCCCTGTGTCCCTTCCCAGTCTAGATCACAGCTGATTTAATCAACTATGAAAAAGAAAAAAACCTTTCCTCAAACATGGATTTTCCAGTGATGGGTCATTAAGCACACTTCCCTCACCTATGCATGGCACAGTAAACAATTGCTTCATATTCTGTGCATAATGATTTGCCAACTATACTGTCAAGGGAAGTATCTGCCAGCACACACACCTGATAGTAACTTGACATGCATGCCAGTGGTTCTCAAAGCGCTGTCCTCAGCCACCTGCAGGAGCAATATCTAGGAATCATTTAGAAACAAATTTCTGGGCTCCAAGCCAGATCTACTGAATCAGAAATTACTTGGGAGCCAGAGTTCAGGTGATTTTTGACACACACTAAGTTTTGAGACCCAATAGTATCACCTGAAAGAGGAATGTTACCAATGCTGTTTTTTTTTTTTTTCCCTAAAGATTTTATTTATTTATTTATTCATGAAAGACGCAGAGAAGCAGAGACACAGGCAGAGGGAGAAGCAGGCCCCATGCAGGGAGCCCGATGTAGGACTCAATCCCAGGACTGAGAGATCATGACTTGAGCCCACGGCAGATGCTCAACTGCTGAGCCACCCAGGCATCCCAGCCAATGCTGGTTCTGTCTGCTCTTCTAACATATTTGACTTTGTAGCTATTTTTAAAAATGTTTCAGCAACAGTGTAGACTGTCCTCATTTTGACTGGCAGGAGAACAAATTCAGACAAACTTCTGTTTTGCTCCTTTGTCTGACTTCATTTATATTATTATTGAATATAACATACCAGAAAGCATTATTTTGCCCTTGTTCTAAAAAAAAACTAAAAATTACAGGAAATTAGAGGTAAATGGATTATTTGCCTACTAAACATAAAATGTCTGATATTCTTCATTATACATTCAATTCACCCTTTCCATTTTTGACTGCTACACGAATGTCTTATTCTCAGATTTACTTGTCCTTGCAGAAGAGAATTCTTGCAGACAAATATATTTTCCATATTTGTACTATAACATGCTCTTTATTAGGTTTGTGAAGTTTTTCTGAGACAGTCTTTCATTCTTCAAGCACATATATATTTAAGAGAAGCACTTATGAATCAATGATTTATTTTTAGGTACTGGGGAGAAGAGATAGCACAATAGTAACAAAAAAAATGTGAATTTATCAGACAACATACAAATGATACAAAGATGTGCCATAAACCATACTCTACCACTATTAGCATGGAGATAAACTGACCAACACAACCTTTTAGTACATGTGCAATCAATAAAAATATCAGGATTACAAATGAAAAAAATTCTGTGAAAATGATCATTAAACTTATATACCAAATTTGTGAAATGCATGTGTACTAAATCATTTCATTAAATCTTCTGAAACTGCCAAACAGCCTACAGAACTATATATTTTTTTAAGATTTGAGAGTGAGAGAGTGTGCACGTGTGTGTGCGTGTGTGCGTGTGTGTGTGTGTGTGTGGAGGGAAGGGGCAGAGGGAGAGAGAATCTTAAGCAGGCTTCATGCCCAGCGTGGAGCCCAACACCGGGCTTGATCTCACAACCCTGAGATCATGACCTAAGCTGAAACCAAGAGTCAGACACTTAACCAACTGAATGACCCGGGTGCCCCCAGAACTTTATTTTATTCTTCCAAATTCCTAAGGAAATTCTGTTTCCATCTCTTTCCATTCTTCTCCAGTAGATTCCATTATCTTACCTGCTAATCCTTTCTCTCATTTTAACTTAATTCAGAAACTTTAGATAGAGCCCCTCTTATGAAGTACTCCCCAGACCTTGTGAGCTGGGCACAGACAAAAGACTCCCTCCAACTTCCCCTACAGACAGAAGGCAATGTTGGGCTTTTTATACCAGGCAGGATGTGGAATCCTAAGAACCAGAACAGAAGAAACCAACAAAGTCTGAAGAAGTCGAGAGGGGGATAAAGTCAATCCTGGCTCTCTTCCAGCCCTTGAGAACATACTTGTTGGATCTAGCCAATTTTCCTAAATGCCCTATTTCTTTTGGCCTCACTAACCTACTTCTTACAAGCATAGCCTAGGTGCACGGTTTCCATTGCTTCATCACTTACTTCCTCCTTAACCCCTTGCAACATAGCTCCCAGCTCCCAGTTTCGACACTTCACTATTCTCGGTATCTGGCCCTCCCTCTTTCCTTCCCACTACACAATATGAATGCCTCTCAAGAGTAGATAAGCATATCAGAATTGCCTGTGGGGCTTTGCCAGTCTCCACCTCAGAATCACTACACCAGATCAATTGTGTCAAAGCTCAGAAGTGAGGCCCAGATCTGAGTATTTTTTTAAAAGCTCCACAGGTGCTTCTAACGTGACAATCACGTGGAGAGGTTTTTAAAGACACCAGTGCCCAGGCCCTCACCTGTGGTGGTTTTGTACCATGTCAACTTGGTTAGGTTGAACATTTCTCAGAATTTCTTTTCCAGTTAGGGAAGATCACAGGAGAGATTCAGGGGAGTTTTGGGGGTGGAAGCGAAGCAGCAGCCATTCTGTAGCTCTCATACATCATTGCTTACCTACTGGCTCATCTGGTTTTGGCATAAACCAACAACCAGACCTATACCTGCTCCACCTTCCTCCCTTAGTTTCTCCAACTCCTGGGCCAGGTGTGTGTGCTTAGCTCTGTGACAAAGGTCCCTGGCTTCTCTAGGATACCCACACCATCCAGGTCAGAGGTAACCCAGCACTGACCGGGTTTCAGTCTGTCATTATGGGTCCCAGCTGGTGTCTGCTGGTGTTTGCTCTCCACACCTTAAACCCACCTTCTTCCTGACTACCTGACCTGTGGACTTCAAGTTTCCGCATCAGAAACAACACCTTATATTATTTACCTATAATAATTTTTCTTACAGCTTAACCAGCTCTCCAAGTGCATAAGGTCAGATACCTGTAACAAATCCCTTTATATGTAAGTATGTTTCTTCAATTGAATATTGAACCACTGATAAACCACTCCAGACCAATTACCTCAGAAGCTCAGAAGTGAGGCCCAGACACAAGCATTTCTTAAAAGCTCTTCAGATGCTTCTAACATGGTTAAACACCATCTACCCAAGAGTGAAAATCTCCACATCCTATTGCAAATCTGTGCCAGATTATGTAAGCCATTAGAGTTGAGGGGACTACACTCCCCAGCCCACCTTGTTCCACCCCTAGAATTGAAAAAGATTTAAAATCCTGTTCTGCCCTACCCTATTTTTTCTGATTTATTCCTTTTTCTTTTCCACAAATATAGCCCCTACCCACCTAACAGATCACCACAATCTCCCTGTCTCTAGTCTTTCCTCCCTCCATTTCACCCCACCCACCACCCCTAGACTGATGTAAAGAAGTACTTATCACATCCCTCCATGCTCAAAAGGCTTTCAGCAACTCCTTGCCACCCACCTCCCACACTCACCCAAGATCAAATCTACCCTCCTTACCTGGTATTCTAAACTCTCCAGACTCCGACTTCTTCCCACCTGGCCAACCTATCTTTCTACTTCTTTCCCAATGTGAACACTATCCTCAAGTGTTCTCTGGTCCTCCATCAGCCCAAAGAAGAAAAAATAGTCATCACACAATAAAGAGAGAAAGGCCCTCCTCTGGCCTCCTTGGATTCTGTAACCAGGGCCAGTAGCTGGGTAACATCCCCTACATACCATTCCATACTACCTCTCTCTCTCTCTACTTCCCGTTCTCAATTCTACTTGCTGCCTCCCACCTATATTAAGGGTAATTAGCATACACATTTGAGTTCTCATTGTATCAGAGGTAGAAAGTAAAGCACAAATTCCTTTGTAGAGGGGACCTTGACATTTTTAATAAGCAGCACCTAACCCCTTCTTTCAGGTCCATTTAATGCTACTGTGATGCTATTCCCAGAGCTCAAGGAAGACCAGTTTTTAGATGATTCTTCACCACAAAAATATAACCTAAACCAAGGGAATCTTCTTGGTTTAGGTTATATCCTCTCCCAGTCGAGAAATTTCAAAGCCCATAGGCCTCCTTATATGCTGGGGCTCCCTACAGCAGCACATTGAAAGTTTCTTGCTGAATAAAGAGAATTTTCTTATCCCATGCATCTCCTACGTTCATTTTGGGGACACTGACTTATAGTTTGGGCATCTGCCCTCAAAAGTGTCTTCCTTTAAACATCAAGAGATTAATAAAATGGTATTTTTTTAATTTATTTTTTATTGGTGTTCAATTTACTAACATACAGAATAACCCCCAGTGCCGTCACCCATTCACTCCCACCCCCCGCCCTCCTCCCCTTCTACCACCCCCTAGTTCGTTTCCTAGAGTTAGCAGTCTCATTGTATCAGAGGTAGAAAGTAAAGCACAAATTCCTTTGTAGAGGGGACCTTGACATTTTTAATAAGCAGCACCTAACCCCTTCTTTCAGGTCCATTTAATGCTACTGTGATGCTATTCCCAGAGCTCAAGGAAGACCAGTTTTTAGATGATTCTTCACCACAAAAATATAACCTAAACCAAGGGAATCTTCTTGGTTTAGGTTATATCCTCTCCCAGTCGAGAAATTTCAAAGCCCATAGGCCTCCTTATATGCTGGGGCTCTCTACAGCAGCACATTGAAAGTTTCTTGCTGAATAAAGAGAATTTTCTTATCCCATGCATCTCCTACGTTCATTTTGGGGACACTGACTTATAGTTTGGGCATCTGCCCTCAAAAGTGTCTTCCTTTAAACATCAAGAGATTAATAAAATGGTATTTTTTTAATTTATTTTTTATTGGTGTTCAATTTACTAACATACAGAATAACCCCCAGTGCCGTCACCCATTCACTCCCACCCCCCGCCCTCCTCCCCTTCTACCACCCCCTAGTTCGTTTCCTAGAGTTAGCAGTCTCATTGTATCAGAGGTAGAAAGTAAAGCACAAATTCCTTTGTAGAGGGGACCTTGACATTTTTAATAAGCAGCACCTAACCCCTTCTTTCAGGTCCATTTAATGCTACTGTGATGCTATTCCCAGAGCTCAAGGAAGACCAGTTTTTAGATGATTCTTCACCACAAAAATATAACCTAAACCAAGGGAATCTTCTTGGTTTAGGTTATATCCTCTCCCAGTCGAGAAATTTCAAAGCCCATAGGCCTCCTTATATGCTGGGGCTCTCTACAGCAGCACATTGAAAGTTTCTTGCTGAATAAAGAGAATTTTCTTATCCCATGCATCTCCTACGTTCATTTTGGGGACACTGACTTATAGTTTGGGCATCTGCCCTCAAAAGTGTCTTCCTTTAAACATCAAGAGATTAATAAAATGGTATTTTTTTAATTTATTTTTTATTGGTGTTCAATTTACTAACATACAGAATAACCCCCAGTGCCGTCACCCATTCACTCCCACCCCCCGCCCTCCTCCCCTTCTACCACCCCCTAGTTCGTTTCCTAGAGTTAGCAGTCTTTATGTCCTGTCTCGCTTTCTGATATTTCCCACACATTTCTTCTCCCTTCCTTTATATTCCCTTTCACTATTATTTATATTCCCCAAATGAATGAGAACATATAATGTTTGTCCTTCTCCGACTGACTTACTTCACTCAGCATAATACCCTCCAGTTCCATCCACGTTGAAGCAAATGGTGGGTATTTGTCATTTCTAATAGCTGAGTAATATTCCATTGTATACATAAACCACATCTTCTTTATCCATTCATCTTTCGTTGGACACCGAGGCTCCTTCCACAGTTTGGCTATCGTGGCCATTGCTGCTATAAACATCGGGGTGCAGGTGTCCCAGCATTTCATTGCATTTGTATCTTTGGGTATTGAAGCATGGCCCTCACCCAATATTTTTCCTAGGGTTCCCACTATCACATAACATTAATATGTAAAGTAGGTGTTTATACCTCCCAAGGCCTACATCTGAGTGTGTTGTTTCAATTTTTTGCTTTTGCATTTTCCATTACCCATTCATGTGCTAATTTTTGAATTGGGAATGTTTTCACTAGATTTTTCTACAAAAAGACTCACCCATATTTCTCTGCAAGTCCTCTTGCATCCTCCTCTTTTACTACTCTCTGGTCTTCCAGATCACTCTTATTTCCACATAACACTATATCTGGGTTTTCACAATATGCATGCATTTGTAGTTGGCCTGTAAGAAAAATTATTATAGGTAAATAATATAAGTGTGTGATCAATGGAGAATATATGAAAAACTGTAATATGGATATACGGTCATAAGGAAATGATATGCTTTCAAAGCATCAATAACCTAATCTGCAAAACTGAATGATGGGATAGAGATCTAAACCTTATCCTTAAGCATATATCCCACCCCACCTTATTTGTGTCAGAGAGGAGTAGAATTCGCTACCCCTCCAAATGTGTAGGTGTAAACGTGAGCAACCATGGTTGCACACACATGTGGTTTCTACTGAAGAAAAACCATTTGAAGAAAAAATTGAAGAATTTTTAGTGCTTATTGCTAATCTTAAAGCTCTGCTTTTTGTATAGTGTCTCTCCACAGCAACATTTTAAAAAGAACTGTCTTCCTATGAACTAGCTTGTTTCTATCTGAAATGTTTTCACATTTTTCTACAATCCTAAGGCAGATTCAATTCAATTAAAATAAGCAAAATGTAAGACTAATGAGAGAAAACCTAGAATAAATAGGAAGTGAGTCTGTCACCAGAACCAAGGGGAAGCAAAAGACTATAATTCTTATTCCACAGCTTTTATCACTTTTTACCTGAAAACCTATAAATAGGCATACTTTATAAAAAGCAATTAAACAAAAAGAGCTCCACTAATCTAATTTTCCCACTAAAAAGAGCTTTCACTAATCTAATTTCCCAAGTAAAATAAAGACTTATTTCTTATTCACCACACCCCATAATGAAATTAAAGCAGCCCAAACTATCACAAGAAGACCTAGCTCAAAGTTGGAATGACCTAATTTATTTTTTATCATGGTTAACCAAAAAGTGTCGACATTTTAGTTCCTCATTACAAAGTTATGTTCATTATATCTTATCGAGAGAAAATCTAGTCAGCAAGTATTCACTGACCATTAACATAGGCAAGACACTTGGTGCAGATTTTCAGGGCCCCGACCATTGCCTTCAAGAGACAACTGGGCAACAAGGCCTATAGAGAGGCAAAACCAGTCTATTCATGTTTCCAATAACTGCCATGTGCTTTTTTTCCTCCAGGAAGCTGGTAACACATGCTGTCCCCACATGCTTGAATACCCAACCACAACCTTCCTTCCAGGAATCCCCACTCTTCTTTTATGACTTGCCTCTCAGTTACCTCTACTGTGAAAGCTTTCTAGTCTCCAGAGTGGCTCTGTGCTCTATTAACCCCCATATGTGTCCAGTGTCATGATTATGAACATGAACTCAGAACTGACTATGTCTAAGGTTGAATCCTGGCTCTGCCATTTATTAGTTGTGTGACCCTGAGGAAGGCCATTTCTCCATCTGTAAATGGTAATAATAATGGTACTTACTTCACAGAGTTAAGGTATGGATTAAATGAGTTAATTCAGTGATTCTCCAGGTAAGGTCCATGGGCCTTCTTCAGGTGCTTCTAACATGGTTAAACACCATCTCACCTGAGATCAAGTCTACTCTCCTTACCTGGTATTCTAAACTCTCCAGACTCTGACTTCTTCCCACCTGGCCAACCTATCTTTCTACTTCTTTCCCAATGTGAACACTATCCTCAAGTGTTCTCTGGTCCTCCATCAGCCCAAAGAAGAAAAAATAGTCATCACACAATAAAGAGAGAAAGGCCCTCCTCTGGCCTCCTTGGATTCTGTAACCAGGGCCAGTAACTGGGTAACATCCCCTAAATACCATTCCACACTACCTCTCTCTCTACTTCCCCTTCCTTTTCAATTCCACTTGCCTTACCCTTACCAGGAAACTCGTTAGAAATGCAAATTCTCAGATCCCACCCCAGATCTACTTAATCAGGAATGCTGGCATATGGAGCCCAGAATCTGTGTTTTTTTTTGGTTTTTTTTTTTTTATGATAGTCACACACAGAGAGAGAGAGAGAGAGGCGCAGAGACACAGGCAGAGGGAGAAGCAGGCTCCATGCACTGGGAGCCCGACGTGGGATTCGATCCCGGGTCTCCAGGATCGCGCCCTGGACCAAAGGCAGTCGCTAAACCGCTGCGCCACCCAGGGATCCCCAGAATCTGTGTTTTAACAAACACTCTAGGTGATCCAGATGCACACACACACTTGAGAACAATTAAATTAATATGATACTAACATAGCATTTAGAAGTGCTATGTAAGTATCACCAGTAATGATGTTTAATAGTGTTTATTTTGGAGACTCCTGGAAGTATGATTATTGGTAATTTTTCTTTATATTTTTTCCTTCCTAATTTAAAAAGAGGGGTGTAGGGATGGCTTTTCAGATAGAATACTAATAATAAAAATATAGAGGCAAAAACATGTAAAACATATACCTGTTGGGCTCTGATACCATTCATGTGAGGCTATAGAAGCCATGTTTACAAATTCAGGCTACTTTAGAGTTTCTTTATGAAATAGGCTGCCTCTAAATGAGGAATGACTATGGGCATGACTTTCCCATCTGAGCTCCAGGAGGACAGATGAGTGAATACAACACCACCTGATTCCTTTCAGCTATCAGATTTAAGTTCAGAGGACTCAGCTCTCTGTTCAGTCTCCTGAATTCAGCAGGGCTCACCTTTGGACTTGTATGTATTCCATTTTCCGCAGTACATGGACAGCTTTGGAGTCAAAAGAGAAAGGACTGCAATGGCAGCTCTGGAGAAGCAAAGGGAGGGTGGAGACCTGCTCTCCTCTCCCTGGGCAAGTCAGGCCCCAGGAGTCAACTACCTGTTCAATGCAACAGTACCTTTGTTCTAGTATATACCCCTCAAAAAGAAGAAATGAATGATCCCTGTAATATTCAAAATGCTAATAGGCAGAGGACAAATAAAATGTATAGATAATAAATTTTTATTCCTAATTAAGATTTGATATTATGACCTTTGACACTGAACTTTTTTTAAAGGGGGGTTGGGGGAGAGAATATTTTCCATTGAAGATATGAAATCCTCAAAATGTGTAAGTTTTCTCTACCTGTGCATTAAGACTTCTTTTACACTATAAGGAAAACAAAAAATGTATAGATTACACATAATTTCCCATAATTTTGTTATTTATCTAAATCATCTAAAAAGTCCAGATAGGCAAGAGCCATCTGTCTCAGAATTTCCATTTCTACCTGTGAAAACAGGTGGGTTGTTGATCTCCCAATGTTAAGATTGTATGAGCGCATCTCTAATAAGAATCTTATAAAGTGTTTGACTTAAAGCCCAGAACTTGTTAGAATGATACAAAGAAGAGGATGATGAGCAAGGGCTGAGGATAAAGGACTAGAAAATAGCCATCATCATTCAGCTTTAATCGAAATAATGAGGTGTGCAACACAAGCACCTAACAAAGTGAAGCCCATAAGCATAACTAAATTTGAGGAATTTGTACTTAAAGTATTAAATAGCTCTTCAAATCATAATGATTAACTTAGTTGAGAAGGAGCATAAAAGGCTACTGAACTGAAAGCCAAATTCCATGTCCTCAGAGAAGTTGACTACTGGTTAAGTCCCAGAGTCTTCATTCTAAAATAAAGACACACCACCTGCCTGAATCTTCCTCCAGGGTGCTTGCAAGGGTCAGATACAAAGTATGTGGAAATACTTTGAAAATCATGATCTACCACATAAATTACTTATTTAAAAACTCATTCTTAAAAATAAGATTTTCTACTATTAAAACTACAGCCAATGACCCCTTCATATTTTTTTATTTTTAAAAAGCAGGTATTTTTAAAAAAGTGTTTCATTTTAAGGATTTGGATGTTAAGAATTTAACATCACAGCCTTCCCCAATAGATTCTCTAGGTTTGTGCTATTACAAACAATAGAGAAAAATGTAATGTTTGCCAACTGTTAGTGGCAGGATTTTAAGAGGCTACTAACCAATCATTTAAGAGATTGGGATCTCTGCAAAGAGCCAAGATGAAGGTAGGTGTGTGTTTCTCTCTCTCTCTTTCTGTGTGTGTGTGTGTGTGTGTGTGTAGCTCTGAGTACAGAAGAGACAGAGCCAGGGGTGTGATCTATTAAGCCTTCAAGACATATTTAGCTCTATGTAGTAGATGTATTAAGCCCTGGTTGATATAAGCCTGATAGCATACAATAGGCAAGCAGATACTTAGAGATTTAACTTCTCTGGGCTTGTTTCCTTATCTATAAAATGGGGATAAGAGCATCCTCTGTGGAAAAGCCAAAAAGATTACATGGAAAGTGCTTCCATGTTCCTACAGGATAAGTACTCAAAAAAATCAAAGTTAGTATTACTAGGGAAAACAGTATTTCAGTAATGTTTGTCCCCAAAGTAAAACCTTGCTCCTTTAACAGCATTTTTAATAGTACTAGGAGCTCCTCCAAAACAACTTACAACAGAAGCAGAATTTCAGAGAGCATTGTATTGTGAGAAGTGGGGAGCAGGAGACAGAGAAACAATATCACTTACTTATCCAGTTTCTGACATTGAGGAAACTTTGCTCATTTGTCAGATCAAAAAGCAGAAGAAATCCCATAGCATCTCTGAAGAACGCTGTTGTCAAGCTACGAAACCTAGGAACATAAAAGCAGATTGGTCACCTAAATCACGCCCCCACTCCTGAATATAAAACTAACAATAGTGCCATTGGCCTCTTCCAATAATTCATCCATGACAAATTGGGTTTTTAATAATGTGCCATTGTTTTTAATAACTTCACATTATATATGCATATAGTATTTTTTAATTACACAAAATCTAGCAAAGTATGCTATCAAATAGATACCTAGAGCTAGAAAGCATATTTGAAAATATATTGAGGCTTTATAAAATGCCAACAATTATCAAAAGTTCTATTTGGAATCCAATCTCTTAGAGAACAAAGTGATGGGTACCAGAGGGGAGGTGGGGGTGGCTGGCTGGGTGGGTGAAATAGATAAAGGGGATTAAGAGAACACTTATGCCAAGCACCAAGTAATGTATGGAATTGCAGAGTTACTATATTGTACACCTGAGACTAATATAACACTGGACATTAACTGTACTGGAATTAAATAAAAATAAATAAAAACAAGCTGTGTAAATTTTTAAAAATTAAAAAACAAATTGAATAATGATATTCCAAAAGTGTACAAGACAGTTATTTATCACTTACATAAGTTTTTGTGTTAATGGACCATGTGATTTGAAAAACTAGACTGTTGGACAGGGATCACAAGAACTAGCTCATGAGGGATGCCTGAGTGGTTCAGCAGTTAAAGTGTCTGCCTTCTGCTCAGGGTGTGATCCTGGAGTCCTGGGATCAAGTCCCACCATCAGGTTACCTGCATGGAGCCTGCTTCTCCCTCTGCCTATGTCTCTGCCTCTGTGTCTCTCATGAATAAATGAATAAAATCTTTAAAAAAAAAAAAAAGAAAGAAAAAGAAAAAAAGAACTAGCTCAGGAGATCTTAGTTTCAGTCAAGAATTTACTGTACAAAAAGAAAAGAATTTACTGTACAATTAAGAGTTAATTAGACTAAAAGCAATGGTGCTTGCTGTGTATATTTTCCTCATCCTGAAAAAGTTTGGCTTGACTTGATGTTACAATGGGTTCCATGACCTTCTAATTTCCATCTCTAAAGACGTCTCATAACTCTGATAACCATTTCTTTGGCTTTAAGGTGGGAGTGGTATTGACTTAGTCCCTATGCTTTCTTGGTACTCTCTCTCCCAAAGCTTTATTCTGCTCTCTCCCCTCTCTCTCCCTCTAAAGGTTGGTTTCCATTTTATTTCAATGGAAAGTCTGCAACTAACAGGCATAGACTCCAGGAAAGGAAATACTGGTATGAATTTGTCACCTAATCTGTTATTTTAAGTTTTCTCAAATATTTCTAAATCCATGTTTTTACAAAAAGAGTTCTATATTTTACGAATACATACCAGAGTAGTTATAAATGAAAATATCTGATATTTAGATTTGGCTTCAATATAGTTTGGAGGAGGGGCTAAGAAAGGGTAGAGGTATATATGAAATAAGGCCACAAATTGATGACTATTGGAAATATGTACATGATTTTATTATACTATCCACTGTAGTATATATTTAAAGATTTCCATAATAAAAAGTTAAAAAGAGAACTCTTCAGGTGCACCTATGTGGCACAGTTGGTTCACCATCTGACTCTTGGTTTTAACTCAGGATGTGATCTAAGGATCATGAGATTAAGCCCCTTGTTGAGTACTGCACTCAGTGTGGAGTCTGCTGAAGTTTCCCTCTGCCTCTCCCTCTGGCCCTCCCCTACCCTCGCTCACTCACTCTCTAACTCTACATCAATCAATCAATCAATCAATCAATCTTAAAAAAAATACTTCGAGGAAACTGTGAGAAAAAAAGCTATAACTAACTGAAAGAAATTTTATATCAAGATTTCATGTGGCTTATTTTAATCAAGCAACTTCTGACCATATGAGTTAATTCCAATCAGATTTTCTGTGAGGTTTCAATAATCAGCTGAGAATAATGCATGTATGTCTGTAGTTGTCTTTGTGGCTGAGTAAATAACAAAAGTAAATGGAGCAAAGTGTCTTTAAGAAAAGAACAAGAGAAACGAAGAAAGAGGAGGAAAGAGAATGGGGGGAGGAAGAGGAAGGAGGAAGAGAAAAAAGTAGAAAAAGTAGAAAGTCCCTAAGTAAAATAGTCTATTTGAAAAGGGCTCATTTTTCCTTTGACCTTGTATGAAATAGACATCATTATCATTTCAGACTGAAATTTCCTGCAGATTTAGCAGCAAGTCTTATCTAAGTTCAGTCAACTAATCAGCTGGCCTTTTCCTGGCTCAGGTACTGTGTGAAGGGCATAGCTGGTTTTCGCTTTCCTCCAATAAGGAACAGATAACTGAAGATCTCATACCTCTCTTGCCCTGCTGTGTCCCATAATTGTAGGTGGATTCTCTGGCCTCTGCCAATGGCTCCATCTGGCCCATTGGCTCTGTATACCTAAAACAGCAAAATGAAAAAGAAAACTTTTGAGACCAGTGAAATCTTCTCACTTTTCTGTTCAGTAAAGTGCCCATAAGCATCTAGACTTCTAAAACATCCCATATGGAATACAACCTTGTTTGTATGCTATTCAAATAATTGTCTTTGGATAATATAATAATTTGTATTAAAACATAAATATACACATATATTTTTATAAATATATTATGAAATATATAAATAACACATAATTTGTATAAAAATAATAATCCATTCACCTTTCCTCAAAGTTCCCTCAAATCACTAGTATTTTTCCCTATACCATCTTTATTTATTTTTAAAGATTTTATTTATTTATTCATGAGAGACACAGAGCGAGAGAGAGGCAGAGACACAGGCAGAGGGAGAAGCAGGCTTCACTCAGGAAGCCTGTGCAGGACTCTATCCCAGGACTCTAGGATCATACCCTGAGCCAAAGGCAGACGCTCAACCACTGAGCCACCCAAGCATCCCTCCCTATTCCATCTTTAAAAAGTATTCTGAAGCAATTTTATAAGAAGGACCTCTAGGGGATCCTTGGGTGGCTCAGTGGTTTCGCACCTGCCTTTGGCCCAGGGCGCAATCCTGGAGTCCCAGGATCGAGTCCCGTGTCGGGCTCCTGGCATGGACCCTGCTTCTCCCTCTGCCTGTGTCTCTGCCTCTCTCTCTCTCTCTATGTCCATCATAAATAAATAAAAATAAATAAATCTTTAAAAAAAATAAGAAGGACCTCTAAAGATCTCTTTCCCCATAAAAGCAATGAAACACTGGCAAAAAAAAAAAAAAAAAAAGCCAAAATCCACTTTTTCCAAACTCTGAAAATTAACAAAGGCTCACAACATTCTAAGAAGCATCTATTTAAGAAAAATGGCTGAATATCAGTAAAAACAATAAATTTTGTGCCATTTTAACTTTTCCTATCCCATACCATTCTCCCCAACTCCTAGTAGCCTTGAAAACCAAGAGATGAACCATCTGGGGCTAACAAAAGCCTAACCAAAAAACTTGAAAAAGAAAAGAAATGAGATGTACATAGGGATATTTGAAAAGCTCCAAAGTGTTCCTTGGAAAGTTCCAGGCTGGTCTCATGTAAAGGGCTGAACATATGCCTAGGAAAGAATTGAAAAGACCTTATTGTCTTATCTCTAGCTAACTTTGAGGCTCTTCTCAAGCAGGAAGTGAAGGCTAAGGCAGAGCTACAAATTGACTGCAGGAGCATTAGGCACATGTTCCCAAATGGGCATGCACACACGAACATGAACACACACACATACACACACACACACACACACACACAATATGTGTCAGAAAAAGATGACAGACTTACTAGTTCAAGAAATCTGTACACTCAGGGACACCTGGGTAGTTAAGTCAGTCAGTTAAACATCTGACTCTTGATTTCAGCTCAGGTCATGATATCAGGATAACGAGATAGAGTCCCAAGTCAGGCT
This sequence comes from Canis aureus, assembly GCF_053574225.1. NCBI lineage: Eukaryota > Metazoa > Chordata > Mammalia > Carnivora > Canidae > Canis > Canis aureus. Next base: position 25,415,566 of record NC_135642.1, read on the forward strand.
CTGTGCTCAACACAGAGTCTGATTGAGATTCTCTCTCTCCTTCTCCCTCTGCCCCCCTTCTTAGGAAATGGGGAGGAATCGGACTCCAGAGGTGCTAGATTATATTATTCAAAATGTCCAGCTTTCAATAAAGTATATGAGACACAAAAATAAAGTATGGTTCATACACAGGGGGAAAACAAAATCAGCAGAAACCATCCCTAAGGAAGGTCAGATGTTGGACTTACTAAATAAAGACTAAATAAATCAGCTATTGTAAACATAATAAATCAGCTATTGTAAACATGTTCAAAGAACTAAGAGAAATCATATTTAAAGAATTAAAGCATGGGGGTGCCTGGGTGGTTCATTTGGTTAAGTGTCTGCCATTGGTTCAGGTCATGATCCTAGGGTCCCGAGATCAAGCTTCAAGTCAGGCTTCCTGCTCGGCCCAGAGGCTGCTTCTCTCTCTCTCCCTCTGCTTGTGTTCATTCATTCTCTCTCTCACTCTCTCAAATAAATGAAAAACATTTTTTTTTAAAGAGCTAAAGAATAATGCCTCATTGAATAGGGAATGTTAATAAAGAGATAGATATTGTAAAAAGTAAGTTGCTGTAAAAGGAATAATAAAGACAGTGCTTCAGGCTGAGATAAAAGGACACAGGGCAATAAGTCAAACCCATAAAAAATAAAGAGCACCAAAAAGACAACTACATAGATAAATATAAAAGACAGTAGAAATGCATTTTTATAATTCTTTCTTCCATCTGATTAAAATACAATTGAATGAATAATTATAAATCTATTGATGGGCACATAGCATATAAAGATGTAATTTGTATGACAATAACAGTGCAAAGGAGGGAGTAGAAAATGAAGCCATATGTAAGCAGAGTTTCATGATAGTATTGAAATTAAGTTGGTATTAATCCAAACTAGACTGTTAAATTAAGATGATAGTTGTAATTCCTAGGGTACCAACTTAAAAAATGACTCAAATATATAGTAAAAATAATGAACGACAAGGGAATTAAAATGTCATACTAAAAAGTATATGACACAGGCAGCCCTGGTGGTGCAGCAGTTTAGCACCGCCTGCAGCCCAGGGCATGATCCTGGAGACCCTGGATCGAGTCCCACGTCAGGCTCTCTGCATGGAGCCTGCTTCTCCCTCTGCCTGTGTCTCTGCCTCTCTCTCTCTCTGTGTGTCTCTATGAATAAATAAATAAAATCTTTAAGAAAATAAAAAAATAAAAAGTATATGACACAAAATTAAGTAGTCATGAGAAAATATAGGAACAAAAAATAAGACAGAAAACAAGTAGCAAAATGGCAAACATAAATGCTTTTTATCAGGAATTATATTAAATAAATTACTCCAAATAAAAGGCAGATACTGACAAAATGGATTTAAAAACATGATCCAACTATGTACTGTCTACAAGAGACATACTTTAGATTCAAAGACACAAAGAGGTTGTATATAAAAGGATAGGAGGAAAATACCATGCAAATAGTAACTAAAAGAGATCTGGAGCTGTACTAATATCAGGGAAAAAACACTGAGACAAAAATTGTTATTGAGGACAAAGAAAGATATTTTATAATGATAAAAGGGTTACTCTATTGAGAACATATAGGGAGAAAGGGGGAGAAATAAACATGCCAATCATTATATTGGAAGACTTCAAGACTCACTTTCTATAATGGATAGATGAATAAATAGGCAGATGAACAAGGAAACAGAAGGCTTACCACCACTATAAACCAAGAACATAAAAGACATCTATGGAACACTTCAGAACATATTCTTCTCAGGTATACATGAAACATTCTCAAAGACAGGCAATATGTAAGATCATAAAACACGCCTCAATAAACTTAAGTCTGAAATAATACAAATTATGTCTTCACTCAAAATGGGGTAAAATTAGCAATTATTAGCAGAAAAAATTTGGAAAATTCACAAATACATTTTACACAGTCTTAAATTAACAGAGTCTTAAATAACTGATGGGCCAAAGAAGAAACACAAGGGAAACTAGAAAATACTTTTAGATGGATAAAAATAAAAGCACAACTACAAAAAAAAATGATCAAATGAAGCTAAGGCAGTTACCAGAAGGAAATTTATAGCAATAAACACCTATATTAAAAAAGAAGATCTCAAATCAATAACTTAACTTTCAAACTTAAGAAATTAGAAAATAAGAGAAATTAAACCAAAATCAAACAGAAGGAAAGAAATAATAAAGAGTGGAAATAAGGTATCTTTTCTTTGAAAACATCAAACAAATTGATTGACCTTCAGCTAGACTGATCAAGGATAAAAATAGAAGACTCAAATTCCTAAAATCAGAAGGCTTTCAAAAGATCTCCTGTATAACCAGATATACTATAAATAATAAAAATTAAAATTAAAATAATTTGTTAAAGATTTAGTTATTTGAGAGAGAGCACAAGCAGAAGAGGCAGAGAGAGGGGGGAGAGGGGATCTCAAGCTAACTCCATGCTGAATGGGGAGCCCAATGTGAGGCTAGATGTCACAACCTGAGATCATGACCTGAGTAGAAACCGAAAGTCAATGAACTATGTCACCCAGGTGCCCAAATTAAAATAATTTTTAAAGAAATTTTTAAGAAGGACAACACTACCAACCTTACATATATAAAAATATTACAAATGAATACTATGAACAATCATATGCCAAAAAATTAAATAATCTATAATAAATTGAGAAATTCCTAGACACAAACAACTGAAACTAACTCAAGAAGAAATAGAACATATAAAGAAACATATAACTAATAAGGAGACTGAATTAGTAATCGAAAACTTCCCACAAAGAAAAGGGCAGGCCCAAATGTCTTCACTGGTGAATTTAAGCAAGTGCTTAAAGAAGAATCAACACCAATTTTCCCCAACTCTTCCAAACACTTTTCAACTCATTTTATAAGGCCAATATTATCCTAACACCAAAACTAAAGGTATCATGAGGGGGAAAAAAATCTACCAACCAATATCCATTCTAAGTATTGACAACAAAATACTAGCAAACAGAATCCAGCAACATATAAAAAGGTTTATATACCATGACAAAGTGAAATTTATCACAGGAACAGCAAGGATGATTTAACTTACAAAAATCAATCAATATAATACAATACATTGTAGTAGAATAAAGGACAAAAATCAATAACTATCTCAATAGATGCAGAAGAAAAGCCTTTGAAAATATTCAACATCTTTCATGATAAAAAAAAAACTACTCAAAAACAGAAAAGAATGTCCTCAGGTTGAAAAACAGCATCTATGAAAAAACACAGAGCTTACATTATACCTAATGGTAGAGGTCTGAATGCTTTCTCCCTAAAATCAAAAACAAGATGAGGATGTCCCCTCTTATCAGTTCTATTCAACATTTTACTAGAGGTTCTTGCCAGGGTAATCAGGCAAGAAAAAGAAATAATGCATATCCAAATTGGAAAAGAAGAAGTAAAAGAGAAGATGGTGTGATCTTGTATATAGAAAATCCTAAGGAATAAATATAAATATACACACACAATTTGAACTAACAAACAAGTTCATCAAGGTTTCAGTATACAAGATAAATTCACAAAATAAATTATATTTCTATAGTGGCAATGGACAATTCAAACTGAATTAAGAAACAATTTACAAAAGAATGAAAAAGATACTGAAGAATAAATTGAGCAAAAAAGTGTACAACTTAAACTTTGAAAAAGCTACAAAACATTGTTGAAAGAAATGAAAGAAGATCTAAATAAAATGGAAAAATATCTCATGTTCATGGATCAGAAGATGTAACATTATCAACAACCAATATTCCTGAAATTTATCTACAGATTCAGTGCAATTCCTATCAGAGTTTCAGCTGGCTTCTTTGTAGAAATTCCACTTGAATTCAAGTGGAATTGCAAGGAATCCAAAACAATCTTGAGAAAGAAGAACAAGGTGGGAGGACTCATGTTTCTCAATTTCAAAACTTAGTACAAAGCAGATGTAATCAAGATAGTACTGGCTTAAGGATAGACATCTAGATGACTAGAATAGAATTGAGAGCCCAAAAATAAACACATATTCATGGTCAATTGATTTTTCAACAAGAGTGCCAAGATCATTCATGGGGAAAAGAATGGGCTTTTCAATTGTTGGACCCCTACCCACACTGTATACAAAAATTAACTCAAAATGGATCACAGACCTAACCATAAGGGTTATAACTACTTATATGTATATATTTAAAAGGACATTTATCCAGAATGTATTTTTAAAACTCTGAAAAGTGAAGAATAAAAAGACAACCAATTTCAAAATAGGCAAACAATTTGAATAGACATTTCTCCAAAGATTACACAAATGGCTAGTAAGTACATGAAAAATAATTATTGCTCAAAAACGTGTCATTAGGGAAATTTATGTCAAACCTACAATGAGATATCACTTCACATGCACTGGAATGGCTATAATCAAATAGACAATAACAAGAGTTGGTAAGGATATGGAGAAAATGGAACTCCTTCCATATTGCTGGTAAGAATATAAAAAAGTGCAGCAACTTTAGAAAATTTGGAGGTTACTCAAAGTTAAACAGAGAGTTATCATATGGCAAATTAATTCTATTCCTAGGTGTATACCCAAGAGATTTGGAAACATAAGTCCACACAAAAAAAATGTATATGACTGTTAATGGAAGCATTATTCATAATAGCTAAAAAGTGAAACAATAAAATTGTCTATCAATGGATGAATAAACAAAATGTGGTATATCAATGCAATGGAATATTATTTGGCCATAAAAAAGAATGAAGTCATGATACATGCTACAATATGGATGAACCTTGAAAACATTATGCTAACTGAAAGAAGCCACACACAAAAGGAGGCATATTGTATGATTCCATTTACATGATATGTCCAGAATAGTCAAATCCATGGAGAATAGATTAGTGGCCAGAGAAGGGATAAAAGAGGAATGACTGCTAAAGAGCATGAGGTTTCTTTTGGGAGTGAAATGTTCTAGAATGAGATGCACAACTGTGAATATGCTAAAAACCACTGAACCGTACACTTTCAGTGGGTGAATTTTGTTATGTGAATTATATCTCAATAAGGTGATTTTTAAAAAAACAAGATCATAAAATGGAAATTAATAAATATAATCATATACATATATACTGATTCTACAATTATATTTCAATACTAAAAATTTCATGAAATCCTATTCTCACTCAGTGGGTCTGAGTCTCTATAAGACTCTCTGTCAGAAAAGACCTAGAGTAAGAGGGAATGCATTCTTCTATCCTGGAAGCCAGAGACCCTGTACCTTTTCCAGGTAGAATATGCTCCATTGAAAGATCTTTGTCATTAATCTCTTGACCACTTGTTGATCCATGTCATGGTAACAGTTGATTCTTCAGCAAGAAATGTAGTTCATGTGAAGGCAACTCTAACACAGTGACCCCCTGCCATCCCCTCCACCATCAGAATAACTATCAGTCCTATGGCCCCTTATATTAAAAAAAAAAAAAAAATAAGTGCCCCTTCACCATTCAGTAGAACCTCCTCCTTGGTTTCTTCCCAGATCAACATTCACTACTGGCATTCTCACTCCTAGGTCAACCTCCCCCTCCTGGCAGCATGATGAGTTCTGCCACTTAGCGTTCCACGTGGGACTGAATTAAGATAAAGGTAATTAAAAATGACATCAAAGGTGGATGAAATAGTCCACAAAACAGGAGTAGGGGGATCCCTGGGTGGCTCAGCGGTTGAGTGCCTGCCTTCAGCCCAGGGCGTGATCCTGGCAACCAGGGATGGAGTCCCACATCAGGCTCCGTGCATGGAGCCTGCTTCTCCCTCTGCCTGTATCTCTGCCTCTCTGTGTCTCTCACGAATGAATAAACAAAATCTTAAAAAAAAAAAAAAAAACAGGAGTAGGAGGGTGAGGGTGGTTTGTAAGCTTCATAACAAAGGCAGACAAATAACTTTGTAGAGTTCTGAGGGACCATACAAGCCAAAAGGGTATCAAGGGAAAATTAAAAGAAATCTTCCCTTTTGTCTCCTTGGTTTTATATTAAATGTCATTTAGCACAATCTTTTAAATCACATTGCAAAGACTGAACATACTACACTTTCACATGCACCCTTCAATTATATATTCCTAACTTTGTCCTTCTAATTCCTACAAATAAACTAGACAGACAGGAAAGCACTGATTCACAGATCACATTGTCATATAGAACTTACCACTCTTTTCTCCCTGAAATCAATGCCCACTGTCGTGATAAATTTGGAGTTAAATTTGCCATCTGTGTACTGGTAAAGTACACTGGTCTTCCCTACTCCAGAATCTCCCAAAGCTAAAAACTTGATGAGGTAATCATAGTCTCCATCAGACATAATGAAGAACTCAGTGCTTCACCTGTAAAATACAAACAAATGCATATTTTTAAAAAGCCATTAGGAAATATTAGACTATTCCATGAATACTATCGGTTACTCTAATATCCAGTTCAGTAAGTACTATGTGACACTTATATGCCTAAGGGTTCTGTGAAGAGGATTAGATACTATTCACTGCCCCCAAGGGTCTAATAATTTGCTAGAGGAGATGTAACAGAAATAATAAATAACAGCTTAAACTTAATGTGCATATTACAGTACCATTAAGACAAAAATTCAAAGTGAGAATAAAAATTAAGAAGATAACCACCACTAAGTCTTACATGCAGATGCAAAAATTTTAAAAAGAAATAAGGAAGGAGAATGTTACAGGAATAATAATAGAGTGCAAGTGGTTCCAATTCCCAACCCCCCCCCCCACACACACACACACACACAACTTTTTTCAAAGTCTCCTGGTCCTAGATCTCAGGCTTTTCTCTTTTACTTGGACATTTAGGCAATTTCATTTATCCTATTCATTTCAAATGTCACTATAGTTCTTTCAAAGACAATACTAAATTCACAAGTAAAATTTGGCTTGTGGCATTATTATTATTATTATTACAATTACATACCTCATGTTAAGTCAGACTTTCTTAGAATACCACTGCTCCCCTGGAAACTGAGTTCAGATTTGGGCAGCCACTGTTCAGAAGTCACAGTTGGCTCATCTACCTATACTTGCCTTGGTATTCAAACAAGAAATGCTACCAATTCAGGTTTTTGATATTGACTAAAACAAAAGTGCAACTTAGAGAAGAAAAATTCTTGTTTTTACCAGCAAAGCCTAACCACGGTTATTTTTATCCTTTGCAATGAGCACTTCTCATGATTTGTTTTTATTCTCTAAATAGATTCAAACTACTGAAAATATCAGTCCAACTGAAAATGTAGTCTGTCTCCAGGAAAGGCTTACTTATTTTTATGCTCCCATTTCTAATACCAATAAACCCTCCTCAAAATCAGAAAAATAATGAGCTACCCCACTACCACCTGCAACTCTACATGCCCATTCAAACATGCATATTCTCCCATCCATACACACATCAGATGCCCTATATTAGATGCTAATTTTCCTTTCATTGTCTATTTCCACCCAGCCTCACATTGAAAAACTTTACTACCATTCTCATGCTTCCTATAGGATTATTTCTATAGGTCCATAAAATTAATAAAAATTCAAGCAAGGACATTTATTGATTTTCTATGTTTTTTCCACTACCCCATCCTCAATTTGGTGACTCGTCTTATGCTCAAAAATCCTGAATACTAACCCCCAAGAGCCACTGCAATTTACTTCTTCATGGTGCCTTAGTAAAGAGCTAGGACCTCACATTCAGATATGGCTGGTCAGCTGATAAAGGCAGAGATTCCACAAACATTCATAACTCTATTTGCACACTGTAAAGAATGACACTTCACAGATGATGGCTTTCCTACATTATAGCTTCTGTATTCACAGGTTTGGGTTGCCTGTATTAATGGTATATAACATAGTCCTCTCCAGAAGATAACTAATATGGTACAAATAAATATGCTAGTATCGTATTATAGGATCTCATTTGGCTCCAAGTTATTCATTAATAAGAGCTAAGAATTTAAAAGCAGGCCCAAATAATGTTTAATCATTTTGGAAGTTCCCCTAAAAATGAATAAGGAAGCAGAAGGCAACTTCAAATTCTGCAATGAGAATGATACAACAACACTGTGGTTACCTTACTTCCTCTCTACTTTCAGGTTGAACAAAGGTTGGTCATTTCTGTATCTATGTTTTTATATCATTTAAGGTACAGGAGAAAATGTTATCACCAATGGCATCACTCAGAAGAGTGCCATTAGGATTCTCTAAATCCACTTGAATGGAATTCAAAGACAGATGAAACTATCTCTGCTGCACCAAAATTTAATGTGTTAGTTACTAGGGGAGAAGAATCACAAATATAAGTCTAAAAATGTTCTTTGTGGGTTTTTCTATTCATGTTGATAGCAATACATAACAATTTGTTCCCAAACCAAGCCATTGTAAAGGAAGTATTAACAAACCAAATACCACAGCTAAAGGTATAAATACCACCATCAATATTAATCATAGTTTGCACTCTTCAAATCACATCTCTAGGCAATTATCTGCCTTGTTAATCTGAAAATAAATGTCCAGACCTTTCACTCTCTGGGTTCAGTTTTCCCAAAGATGAAATACAACCCAGAGAGAATAACTCATTTGCATAGTCTAGAAAATAAATCTAACTCCAAGTTCAATGTCCAGTATACCTCCAAGCTTATTGTCTGTTACTCAAGTTTCCATAAATGCATGTTGGGATTAAAATTACCAGGTACTAATTGTACAAGGCAGCCTAAGAGGAAACACATGATTTTTGAAGTCAAGAAGAACTGGGCTGAATCCCATGTCTCCCACATGCCAGCTACTCAGATGTCTCGGAGTCTTGGCTTCAGGTTTCCGTTCTACGAAAAAGAAGATACTTTATACTCATTCACACCATTGTTCTAAAGATTGAACAAGACACTCTTTGTGGAATACCCAGCACAGTGTTTAGCATATATTACAACTCAGTAAATGTTAGCTCACTCTCTTCACACCATTCTGAACAGATCAGACTGGTTCTAAAGACCCAGATCAATCACTGAAATTGCCTATGAGCAGCTCAAAACATATTTCTAATACAAAGGATTTCTGACTGGCTCAGAGTAATTTGCTGAGTCAACACAGATCACTTTTAAACTAATTCTGATCTTTTTTGGCTGGTTTAAAACATTTTCAATTCATTTCAAATTGATATGCCTATTGAAAAAGAAGTTATGACCAAGTTAAAAACAGGTTCAAATCTGTATAAAACACTGCAGTCCATTCTAACAAGCTCATACTTGCTCAAAAAAAAAAAAAAAATCTGAATGGTTCATTCTAGTTCAGAATGAAAGACTCAAATTCAAAGAGGTTACACCCACAAAACTATTTCTGACTGATGTAAAGTCACTTTGGCTAAAACTAAATATATCTAATGAAAATTACTTGGGTCTGGTTTCAATAGCTCAAACTGCTTCAAACTAGTTTTACCTAGCTCAAATAAGTTCTGACCTGGAAGGCAGTCAGAACTGGCTCATGTGAGGTTTGATTGGTTCAGAGTATATTTTACTGAGTCAAGTTAGTGTTGACCAGTTAAATATCTCCAACTGAGTCAAACTTGCTCTAATTTTATCAAACTGCTTATAACTGGATCATGTCATCTATAAAATTGTTTTTTACTGTCCCAGAATGATTAAAAACTGGTTCCAACCAGTCCAAGTTGACTGATCAGAAAGATGTTCAAACAGTTCAAGACTAAAAATGTAAAATGATAAACAGAAGCAAAAAAAGCAATGGTTTGGTGTTTTAAATCTATGTCAAACTAACAAACTCAGATTTTTACTGATAATTACCTCAATTGCAGATAGTCTATACCCCAAATTGATCTCCACTACAATATGGTTTCTTTCTATATCTGAACAGTTTGTATGTGTTGGAGAACAGTAAACAAGTTGAGAAAAAGGAATACAGGCACACTGGCAGAGGAGAATATGAGAAACAATAGGAAAAGGTGTGATGGGTGACAGATTTCCTTGGTTGACAACTCACCATTTTATCTCAGGGATCACAGCAAAACATTAATCCATGATCCAACAATAAAACAGAGATTTTTTTTTTTTTTTTAAAAAACAGAGATTTCAAGTTAAGAAAAATCTGTAGCAAATTTGGAGGCTATGTAAAGTGTGCCCTAAATTGGTCACAATGACTAGGCTAGTCTGGGTTAACAGACCAGAATTCTAAAAAGTAAGGACCTGCAAGGAAATAAAAGGACTTATGAAGGAGGCAGGCCTTCACTGATAACAGAGATTTTTCAGGTTTTGGGCAGGGTATTGAGGGTAACAAGTTTCTTATCTGAGTTTGCAGCCAATTAGTCAAAGCCTAGAATTAGTGGAACCATTTCCTGCTTCAGCAGAAAATAATTCTAGTGCATAGCAAACTATAGCCCCAAACCCATCCTGCAGTCCAATATATGTGTTTCACCACTGCTTATCACCACCAGATGAAGAAAACTTAATATTAAGTTTAAACTGCTGGTAGAAAAAAAATAAAATAAAAAATAAAAAATAAATAAACTGCTGGTAGGTCTTCATATAGAACCACCTTCATATAAAAAAATTATTTTTGTTTCTTATTCTTATTACTCCAGTCTTGAGTAGTCAGGGGCCTACTCCCCATAAAGAAAAAATTCCATTCCCCAAGTATAGAAATAACATAAATTATTTTTATGTTGGCATTTTAGAGCAGGAAGGGAAACACTGAAAACACATGGTGCAAGATTTGACATTTGGGACATCCAAACAACATTTTGTACATAATATTTGCAGTGGTTGCATTCCAACCTATTGATGCTTGAGAAGTTAGTTCATGAAGGCTTTTCCCAATTACATTACTCTTGCTAAAAGCAGCTCAGAAGCCTAGGTCAGATGCCCACACACCAAGTACTTTACAATCCTTATCACAGTCCTAAAGTCAGGGGCTACATACCACACACACTTCCTCAGTGCCATTCTATAATGGATGCTCCAATGAGAATACAAGTAAGTGCGTCTTGGGCAGTCTATTCACATGCTAACATGGGCTCAATTCCAGCATGTTGTTGAGAAAGAAGAAAAAGTGGAGGTTAAGAACATGGACTCCAGAACCAAATCACCTAGATGTGAATATAGTCATTTCACTTTAGATAATTTAATCCCTGTGCTCACTTTGGCAGCACATATATTGAAATCGGAAAATTTGATCCCTTGGGGTGCCTGGGTGGTTCAGCCAGTTAAGCGACCAAGTTTTGATTGCAGCTCAGGTCCTGATCCTCAGGGTCCTAAGATGGGCCCTGGGTAGGGCTTTGTGCTCAACTCAGCATCCAACTGCTCCTCCCCATCCCCCTCACATGCACTCTCTCTAATAAATAAAAATAAAATATTTAAAAAATAAAAGAAAAAATTGGGACGCCTGGGTGTCTCAATGGTTGAGCATCTGCCTTTGGCTCAGGGCATGATCCCACGGTCCCAGGATCGAGTCCTACGTCCAGCTCCCTGCATGGAGCCTCCTTCTCCCTCTGCCTGTGTCTCTGCCTCTCTCTCTGTGTTTCTCATGAATAAATAAATAATCTTTTAAAGAAGAAAAAAAAACTTTTAAAGAATATTTAATCCCTTTGCTTCAGGTTCCCCCATTTTAAAAATGGGAATGATTTTTTAATTAATTTTTATTCTATTAACTATCACGCATATGCTTTCTTATCTTAAGTTCTTTATAACTGGGATGCATCTTTCATTTCACAGTCTTATAATGTATGACATCTTGCAACTGTTACTAAATGAGGTAGCACTGGAGATAGTTGTATGAAAATATTTCATTAGCATCTTCTAGCAAGATCACAAATGCACCATCAACACATTTTAGATTTGAAGGAGCTGTAAACCTATCTCAGGAGGCTGTGGTAAAGATAGAGTTAATGTATACATGAAGAGTTTAGAACAGTGTCTGGCACACAGTAAATCTTGTATGACTATTAACTGCCATTAGCATCATCATCTTGCAATCTAGCTCCCAATGGTAAATATGCAGACAATATTCCTTTCTTTCCAAGAACTATAAGAAAGAACTATGCCCCTAAACTAAAAACTAATGAAAGAAAAAATTAGGAACTTGTGAAGAGCACTTAAACCAAAGTTCACTTCTTTAAACTCTGTATCTCCTTCAGGAAGACACCTCAAGGAAATGTCTTCTAAAAAGTCAAGAATGACTCTAATTTGGAACATGCAAAAGACTTTCTTACTCTGTTCACTTCCATCTATCCTCCCTACACAAATATTTTTTCAAAGTGCTCTCCACCCTCACTCTCACCAGACTAACAATAGAAAGCAAGGAACACCCACTTCCTCAACATACACTAAGTAGTGGTAATTGCCTTCAGAGAGAAAGTCAATGATCTTCTTCCTTATTTAAAAAATAAAACATATCTTAATTGTTCTTAGGGGAATAAGATAGAAGAGAGTGGTTTTAGTCAGAGCAAAGGAATTAGATTTCTCTCCCTCCCTTCTCCATCTCCACCGCCCCCCCCCGCCCACACACACCCCTAGCCCAAATACTCCATAAAGCTTCCTATGAAAGTCAGTCCTAGACTCCAACCTTAGGATCCCCTATCATTAGGCAGACTCATTCTGAAACTAATTCAGATAGGTCAGCCATTTCTTGAAAGCCAAATTCTCTATCAGCCATATTTAGTACAGAGAATTTAAAAAGAGGGAGGGATAATATTAACTGAATAGATGTGCCACAAACAGTACTAGACATGCATGATTTTATCAGCACACCACCCTTAAAGATAACTCAAGGGTCTGTACAAGACTTATATTACACAAAGAGTGATATTTTCTTAAATATAATGGGAGGTAGGCTCAGGTTCAAATTCTGACTGTTTCTTTGTCCTGGTCTGAGTTCTTTACACTAAGCCTCCATTCTTTCAACTATAAAATGGAGATAACAATGGTTAAGTGACATTATCCACAGAAAGCTTTTAGTGCATTGCTTATATTAAATGTTCAATAATTGAAACTTGTTTTTAGCAATACTATGACTAAAAATCTCATCAAGCTCTCAGCAAGGCATGTCACTTTATGATCTATTCTTAATCCACTACCTGAACCTTTAGAAAAAACATAGGAAAAATTCAATTTAGATGCAATCACTTATGAGATGTCTATCCATTATGAAAGCTATGCTGGCATTCCAATATAACACTGAGTTTTATCTGTATGATTTTTGGCAATTTCAGAACCGAAATGTTCATCAGTTCAATACTTAAATTTCCAAAAGAGGAAACTGAATGAAGTCCAGAGAAGACAAGTGAACCATATAAAATCAATCAGCCAATTAGATGTGGAGCTGAGCTAGATTCCTAGTCTTCTAAATTCTAGTCCTATACCCTTTTCTAACATAGCATGTCTTTTGTTCTCTCGGTAATCCTTCCTTCAAAGCCAGGAACTTCAGTTATAGTTGATTTGATTCAGGAATCAAAAGTTTTCTGTAGCGCCAGCAATTATAGAGATGAATTACTTTATAAGTAAGGCTTAGACACACAGAAGTTGGTATGAAGGACCTGTACTTCTGTCTCTGTCACAAAGCTCTTCCTTCTGATGAGTTCCCCCCAAGGAGACAGGTCATAAACTGAAGGCATGTCTGCCTCTTGTTGGTCACAGCAAATCTAAGAAATTATGTATCTTGATACTTGTACTATCTCCTGTAAATCCTCTTTATGTCTTTCTTTCCTGTGGTTTCAAAATGTAAAGAGAGCAGAAAAATCATGGTGTTTTTCATTTCCTTACAGATTTATTTGCTATTGAGCTTGATGCATTCCTTTCAAATCAAGATTATTTCCTGTGGTGCTGCCTGAAATTCTCTGTAAGGATACTTCTTCAGGCTCATTCACTAACTCTTTCATTCATCAAATATTTATTGAATGCCTATTTTGTGCTTGGTGCCAGAGCACAATGGGGAGCCAATATTCAACATTAAAACCTTACACTTTTAGCCACTTCCCAATCTATATTCTAATAACTATACCCACTTCTTTGCATTTTCAAAAAAGCCAATCCTCAAAAACATTTTAATATTCCCTTGTAAACATAGTACAATAGGACATGAAAATTCACATCCCCATATTGTTTTTTCCCTGCCGATATGTGCACGTCACATGTTTGGCATGCATATAAAGATGCAAAAGGAATAAAAATGTAAAGCTTAACAGAGAAAAAAGAGAAAACTTTTAAAAGAGAAACATGAGGTATACTGTAAGAAATTTTAACTAGAAAACATTTTGAATTTCTTAGAAAGGTTAATAAGATATTACAGTGTTCCTATAGAGTTTATGGACCTCACTTGCCTTGCCCAAAGTGATTTCTACGTAGAAATAGAAAAATATGAATATAACTATTACTTTTCAGACAAAACACAAAACATCAGGATTTTTGAGACCTATATTGTCTCATGTTCTGTTGTACATATTAATGTCTCCTTATTCAAGGATTCATTTGGAGAAAAATGTTCACGCAACAATGACAGGCATAGAACAATAAAGCCTATCGGTGTTTTTTAAATTTAATGTTAAAAAGCAGTAGATTTTTCTCCTTTTGTTTATGGAACCATTGATCTATTCTTGGTTCTGAAGAATACACATAACAGAGACAGCAGAAAGGGGTAAGAGAAATCATACAGAGTGGGGCAGGACAGAGAAGGCATTTTATAACAAATCAAGATATGAGTAGGGACAACTTGTGGTTACCAAATAAGCCCTGGTTACAACTGTCTTAGATCATTTCAATTCCTAGACCCTAAAGTAAAATACATCTACTTTCACTATAAAAACAAGTGTCCTACCCAATAGTGGGGCTCCCTATTTTCGCAAGAGGAGATAGCCTCTGCCTTCTGGGCCGTGAGTTTCCTCTTTTCAATTTCTGGTCAAGGCAAGAGAAGATAGGTTTCTGCCCTAGCTAGAAATCTAGCTTTTCCTTGTCTCCTAATTGAAAGATGAGTTTGATTTTATCTAAATTGGGAATACTATATAACTGCATTAGATATTCTCCTATAACCTATGATTCATAAATGCATTCCTATCAATACAATGTAGTAATATTATGGATCCATCCTTAACAGTGAGGGGAGATATTCTTGGCTAAAAACTGACAGGATCTAAATTCACCTATCATTTGGCTTTATATTTATAAATGTGCCTGCTACATAGGAATATTTCATTCTCCCCATTTAAACAAAGTGAAAAGACTAACTTGTAGTAGATAGTGGTATTCCAGCAAAGCAAGTTATTCAGAGAAAAATAAAATTACCTGCAAATACCATTAAATATACATTTTCAAATACCGGCAGGACATTTGAATATATCTTCATTTGTAAAAAGTTTCCTCTAGACATTTGCAAATCCTTTATGAGTATTAAAGAGAAAGACTAGGGTAAAGAAAAAATAAACAGTCTCAATCCAGGACTTGATCTACCATTTCTGAAATGTTACCATCACCTCAGTAGGTGAGCAACATAACCCAGTAAACAAATAATACAAGCAACTACACATTAGGGAAGAGGGGGACACTGGAATTATTCTTGAAAATACAAAGTGTTCTCCTGGAAGGCCAGGAGATGATTGTGGGATGATTCAAATGATATACTAGATGTTTTGTTGTTTTTTAATTTATAGAGACCATTGATTGATTCATTTACTTAAAAGACCTTATTTGTTAAGTTTCTTTTAGGGTCAGAATATGAATGTTTATAGGAATTTATGGAAGGTAAGCACTGGGTGTTAAATTACTTATAGATTATGGTAAGTACCTTTTGTTTTATAGATATAAGGTTAACAGGGAAGGGCACACTATAGAATATGGCATTTATAAAATATAGGCCATACTGTGGCAACAGGAGTGGTTGTTTGGTTTGCTGAGCAATATCTCAAACAATATGAGAGCAGTCCTATAATGGACACAACCATATGTGACTTCAATGTCCAACCCATGGCTAAATATGGTTCTTAATGACACCACGAAGCTGGAGAGTCTCCAAGAATTTGACAGAAGCACAAAACCTATAAAGTCTACTCCCACACAATGGTTGCTTTTTATAAGCACATAGAAGATGGTTTTAATAGACATTGGAGTCAAGGTCTCCTATATTCAAACAACAGGATACCACCACCTATCTGTGTAGAGTGAGAAGCAAAATGCCTGATAGATATCAATATGTCACAGCTCTTCTTATGATTACAAAAGATTAAAGCTAGAACACTGATCTTATGGCCTTAAGCCTGGCACTTTTCCACAATACCATAAGAATGACACTGACACTTTATAAAACTCTCAAAGAACGTAGTAAATAGATTTTCTGAAAATGTAAATGGAGGAGTGACTTAAAGTACCTGGAAGGTAGGATAGCTTCAAGCCCAACTGGTTAACAGAGGGAATTCTGTTATTAACAAGACAAATGGTGGCATCTTGCTATGTCAGAGTGCCACCAAAGTCTAGGGCCTGGGACTCAAAGGGAGAAATATTAGAAGTGACATGCTGCTCCCCTAGCCAGGACTATAAGGATGACAAATCAAGTAGCACTCAAAGGACTTGATATTGGAATGTGCTTTTCCAAGGTTGCAAAACACACCGCACCTTTCCATTATTCACTTAGAAATGGAGTCAAGAGTTCTGCCAAGCTTTGTCCTCCCAGAGCACAGCACATGTGTGGTGAGGCCTTTGACCAGCACAGCCTGGCTCTCTCTTGCATCTCACCTGCTTCAAGTTTTTTGTGTGCTGCCATTGTCCAAATAAGAACAATTACATAAATATCCCTGAGTTAACAATAACTAGGGAAGAGAAGAGCTCCTTTATCACTGCCTTTTTTTAAAAAATGAGAATGTGAGTACTCTGTATTTATTCACCCCATAGAGAAGGTGTGTCCAGAATATATAATGCCACCCTGCCTTTCCAGACCCAACCATTTGCACACTAAGATTATTATTTTCACTGTTGTTTTATAAGTGTGATTTCTACAGTATACTGAAATCATTTCACTGATTTCTTCAACAAAGGACAGAAATCATACTGTTACTTTTCTGTGATGAGAGATGCTACACTTGTGTACTTGCAGGAACTATGAATGTTGAGAGCTCCCATCCCACATGTCCTACTCCAAAGGCTAAACTGAACCATTGGTTTCATACACAAACATTTACAATGGCTATGAAGATATGCCAGATATGGATCCACTTTTCCCTTGTCCTGCCTGCCCCACACCCTCACCCTTGTTGGCTAACATTCAGCACAGCTGTCCTCAGCTCTTAGGAATATGCTTTTACGGTACATGGTTGCTTATTGATGCATAGGACCCATCACTTCACAGCTGGCATTCTTTTCCACAGTCTAACATCCACCCTACGACCTCCCCATGTTGGGTTCTAAAAGACTTTTCTAATAATTGCCCTTGTGCCATGACCTCTCTGCTTTTTTCCCCTTTCCGGCTTTCTTGTCTTAAGATTTTATTTATTTGACAGAGAGACAGCATGTGTGCACAAGCAGGGGGAGTGGCACACTGAAGAAGAAAGAGAAGCAGGCTCCCCCACGGAGCAGGAGTCTGGTTCGGGACTCCATCCCAGGACCCTGGGATCATGACCTGGCTGAACCAAAGGTAGACATTTAACCAACCGAGCCATGCTGGTGCCCACTGGCTTTCTTGTCTCTTATCTCCAAGTACTTTCTCCAAACTCTAGTTTGTGTGTGCAACAACTGACCTTACATCAACAATGCCAGTCAATGAATGCACTTTTCTTTTTTTTTTGTAACACAGTGAGCTGCCATGTTAACTTCAAGATATTGGACCCTCCTCAATAAGCTCAAAAGCTACTGTGTCTTTAAGGACTTCTACTTTTCCAACAAGGAAAAGAGCTTTCCCCTATCTATTTCTGGGAATAGAGCCATTTCAGGAACACAAATACTTCTCAATACTATCCTAGTTTTGGCTTTCCCATAATGTTAATGAACCGGCAGCAAACTGATACAAGTTGGTCCTGAGTTTAAAACACTCATAGGAGTCCTGGGTGACTCAGTCAGTTAAGTGTATGACTCTTGATTTCAGCTTAGGTCTTTTTTTTTTTTTAATAGTAAATTTATTTTTTATTGGTGTTCAATTTGCCAACATACAGAATAACACCTAGTGCTCATCCCGTCAAGTGCCCCCCTCAGTGCCCGCCACCCAGTCACCCCCACCCCCCTCCCTCCTCCCCTTCCACCACCCCTAGTTCATTTCCCAGAGTTAGGAGTCTTCCATGTTCTGTCGCCCTTTCTGATATTTCCTACCCATTTCTTCTCCCTTCCCCTCTATTCCCTTTCACTATTATTTATATTCCCCAAATGAATGAGACCATATAATGTTTGTCCTTCTCCGATTGACTTATTTCACTCAGCTTAGGTCTTGATCTCAGGCTCATGAGTTCAAGGAACGAACGAATGAATGAACAAAAGACATCTGTAAATATTTCTACCATGTAACAACTTAGTTCCTTTATTTATTTTAATGATTTTAGTCACCACTTATTTGAGAGAGAGCGTGCACATGAGCAGGGGAAAGAGCAAAAGGAGAGGGATGGGCAGGATCCATGCTGAACTCAATCCCACGACCCTGAGATCATGAACTGAGGCAAAATCAAGAGTTGGATGCTTAACTGATTGAGTCACCCATGCCCCACAACTTAATTATTTTAAAAACACTGAAATACTTCTGCTCAGTGAGGGAGACCATCAACAAAATGATAAAGCAACCTACTAAATGGGAGAAAATATTTGCAAATCATATATCTGATAGGAGTTAATACCCAAAATATATAAAGAAAGTCATACATCTTAATACAAAACAACAACAACAACAAAAACAAACAAACCACCCACAAATAATCTGATTTCAAAATGGGCAGAAGACCTGAATAGATATTTTTCCAAAGAAGACGTACAGGTGGCCAACAGACACATGAAAAGATGCCCCAAATCACTAATCATCAAGGAAATGCTAATCAAAGACACGGTGAGATATTAGCTCATATCTTCTAGAATGGCTATTATCAAAAAGACAGGGGATGAGGATGTGGAGAAAAGGAAGGCTTCTATGCTGTTGGTAGAAATGGTGCAACCACAGTGTAAAACAGTATGGAGGTTCCTCAAAAAAATTAAAATAGAACAACCATATAACCCAGTAATTCCATTTCTGGTATTTGTCAAAAGAAAATGCAAAAACTCAAAAAAATATATGTACCCCATGTTCATTGCAGCATTATCTACAACAAATAGATAATTTAGAAACAACCTAAATATCCATCAACAAATGAATGATAAAATAAAATGGGATGGATACATACATACACACATGCACAGAGGAATACTACTCAGCCATAAGAAAGGAAATACTGCCATTTGTACAACATGAATGGACCTTGAGGATATTACACTAAGTGAAATAAGTCAGACAAGGAAAGACAAATCTGTATGATCTCAGTTATATGTGGAATCAAAAAAACAAAACAAAACAAAACAAAACAAAACAAAACCCCAAGCTCTTGGATACAAATTGGTGATTACCAGAGGCAGGGACTATGGGGTGGGCCAAATGGGTAAAGGGAATCAAAAGGTAAAAACTTCTAGTGATGAAATAAATATATTATAGGAATATAATATACAGCATGGTGACTGCAGTTACTAACACTATACTGCATATTTGAAACTTGCTAAGAGAATAAATCTTAAAAGTTATCACACAAGAAATTCTGTGACAGATGTTAACAAGACTTATTGTGATCGTTTTTGCAGTATACGCAAATACTGAATCATATTGTACACCTGAAACGAATACAAGGTATATCAAATATACCTCAGTTCTTAAATTTTTTAAAAATATAATAATTTTTTTTAAAAAATTGATATAGGCTCAGAATATCAAACTATTTCCTGATGTTTTAGCACCACTAAAACAATGACACTAGGATTCTTAGCCTTTAGTGTCCATTAGGTGTCAGTAAGTTACAGAGAGCTGGACAGAGATCTTTTTGGTCCCCCTCAGGTCTACTCTCTCAGCAATGTATTTGTAATGTGTGTTGAACTACTCCCTAAATAGTATCATATTCTTTAATAGCTGAATCAAAAGGAAAGAAAAGAAACTCACCTAATGGACAAGGTCTAATAGGATGTACTTATTGATTCTCAGGAAGTCTTTCCTTGTTCCACCTATTCAGTATGTAGTCTTGGAATGGACTGTTTGCATTTCTGTCAGCAGCTGTTTATAGAATGGGGTGTGCCTTGGATTTACTTATGCAAAAGGACTGAGGAACTACAATGTACTTGCAACCATCCAGCCAATTTCTAAATCAACCTGTCGGATCACAGTTGGCTATTTCGCTATTGCTATTGACTTCTAATTTTATTGCATTTTGGTCAGTAAATGTGATCTGCATAATAACAAATATAAGGTCTGTTAAGGTAAATTTTATGAATGTTCCAAGATTTCTTTAAAAAATTTGTAACCTTGTTGTATCCAGAATTACATACATACTAGTTCTAGCTAGTCTTTCACTCTTATATAGATTTATTTATGTTTTGCTCTTTTATCTGTTCGTTTCTGAGAAAGGTGTGTTAAGAAACTGGGTTGTATTTATTTTTATGAAATAAATACAAGGAAAATGTCCTAAAGGAGATAAATATAAAGCACTATAAAAGAACAAGGCTTTGCAGTCCCTATTCAGAGAGGCATTAAGTTTCTGGTCCTCAATTTGTGTTTTGTAGAACTCTGAGATCCATGAAGGTACTTCAAGAGTTCCGTAAACTTTTATTCAAATGTCCATTTTCCCTTGTTATTTTTTTGAATTGGAATAAAAACTCTTATAGTCAAATGAGTTATATACAGATTTAGAGACCTCCAAATTGTTCACTTATGCTGCTTGGCTAAGTTATTTGCTTCTGCTCTTCTAGCATATATGTTATTTGAAATTTCTATAAATGTATCATTAATTTAGAAGGCTATAATTTGCACTCAACTTTTTTCTTTTTCTCTTTTTTAAAACAATTCAGAGTGGATTCATGTGTCCACTCTTGTGAAATTATGTAAAGAAGCATATGCCAGCCATACTCAATACATGACAGCAAGGCTTAGGCACATCTGTTCAGCACGTTTGCTTTCATCCTGTTAGGACTGTCAATTGAGCAATAAAAAAAACGAACACAATATGTTTCATCAAAACATTCAATTATAAAAATAAAAAACAAAATGTAAATGCAATAAAATTCACTTATATATAATTATATAAAATGAACATTCTATTATAGATCACTGTAGAGATGGTTTTATGTTTGGGGAACTTCTTGTTTGACTTACATAAATATGATTGACCTATCCTAAGTTTGGGTTATTTCTTGTCTATAGCAGATCAGTGTCTTTCACTGCCTCAGAAAACTGCTTTGGTTCAGCTAGTAGCAAAGTTTCTTTAGCAAGTTTCTTCAAATGAATTCTTACATGGCACTCCAACATACAAAACCAATGAGAATGGAACCATTTCAATGAAAAAATGAAGATGAGACCTGACTTCCAAGGCCTGTGGTCCAATAAAGACTAATAAGAGCTCCTTGTACACATTTAGAAACCAATGAGGAAAGCTCTACCTTTAACCCAACTCTGAATCATCTCATTTGGTTTTGTTCCTTAACACTTCCTGTCTGCCTAAACACCTGAGACTGACAACTCATTTTGTAAGGCCTGCCAGACTTTTCTATTGAACAGCTCCTAAAGATGCCACCTCTTGGATCTCCTCCACTTACCACAATCTTAGTAGTTTTCTCATCTAGGGGGGAAAACCTAAAATGTATTGATGTTCCTGGTGAGGATTCCAAGAAGTGTTACCTAAAGCTTGAGAGAGTAAGATAAGCCTATAGGAAAGAGTCTTGTAGACAATGCTCAATGGATCATTCACAAGAAACCTAAAAGCCCTGGGTCTAAGTCTAAATAGTCCTGGGAAAATCCAGACCAAACTGGCCAGAAGTGAACCAAGAGGCAGCACTCCTGACACCCCACCTTGGGTCAGGAACCAGTATCCTTGAAACGGAAAATGGTAGGAAGATGTTTGTAAACAGCTACATTGGTGATCCTTTCCTAAAGGGTCTAAATGGACACATTGAGCCATCAGAAAACATATCCAGATTCATCTAGACTCAAGAAGCTATACTCGGGGTATAATTCTCAAAAGTCAAGATATGTTTTGAAGAACAGTTTGAAATATTGATAGAGCAAACTTAAAATAACTCAGAATATATTATTTTGTGCTATGTCCAAAGCCACTTTATACTAAATTATAACCAGAATAGCATAGAGGCACAAACTTTTTTTTTAAATACTGATGGGAGAAAAACAGAAAATTCTCTTCACTAACTTGATTTTTTTCTATGAATTCAGGAGAAATTGCTAGTATTATATTTTATCCACAGAACCTCTTGTTACAGCTAATGGCTATGTCATGAAGAATGCTTTTATATGAAAGTATTACTACTTAAAACTATTAGAAAATTCCAAGAAAGCAGAAAGGGGTATAAGGAAAATGGGAAAAGAGCAATCTCTAGTGTTCCCCACCAGAGCAGGCAGGCTCATGTGAAGGGGACACAGAACCACTTCCAGACACAAGGGGTTAAATACAAATGCAGGTGGTCAAAGTCACATCAAAGTCAAACACCCATAAGGTAAGGAACAGATCAAAAAGGGGAGAAGTGGCTTATGGATCGTGAGAGAGTGTTCCACGAATTCAGAAGAACATCTAGTCATACAGACTGGAGAGACCTTCTAGCTCATTACAGCCAGCAGGAGCAATTATCTAGAAAAAAAGGCCCCTGGTAGCTCTTGCTTTATCAAAAACCAGAGAGATTCTCTTACCCTCTAGGTCAGGGCAATTTTTTCCATCTACTTGCTCTCCTCTGTTAGTCCATTCAATTTCAAAGGCTCCCTAATTATTCCAACCAGGTTCCTTCACTAAAGTTTCCTCTTTCTATCCTGGAAAGATGGAAAGCCATGCATCTAGGTTAGCATTTGGTCCCCCAAAGCCATACCTGTCTTTGTTATCAGCTAAGCCTGAGACGCAGGCACCTATGAGAACCAAGCTCCTGTGCCTGAATGATATTTTAAGTCAGGGTCTAATGTATGTAGGGGCCAACATGAATAGGCAAGATGGTCACTCAGAAAGAATCTAGAAAGCCTTGTTTTTTTTTTTTTTTTAAAGAGTAGATAAACCTCAATTAAATTTACTGACATAAAATAAAAATTTTGACTGTGAATCAGTAAGAGAACAAGTCAACTGGATAAAGAAAATTATAGACAAGAGGAGCATGAAGCACATGACAACACCATGAGGTCATAAGAATCCATGAATTTATAAGAAATTGATGAGAAACTTCAGAAATTTTGAGTGGTTAGAGGGCATTAAAGAAACAAATTACATTAATTTTTTTAATGAGGATGAAATGAGATTCTATTTATAAGAGAGGTGACTGTAAAGTAGTAAGAAAAGGTTTTATAAGCCACACATGGAAAAAAATCAATCTCACAATTCTATAAACATGTTCTAATAGTCCACTTTTTAAAATATAAAGACCTTCCACATACCAACAAATTAGATTATAAAAGTTTATAAGTTGCATGTTTTGACGTCAGGAATTATCTTTCCACTAAAAAAAAATAAGTAAACAAAAAGCAATGCTATCAATGGTATCCTTTTTAAATTAGAACCTTCCCACATATATCTGCATATCACATAAAAATACATTGCTATATAGCTATCAAGCACTAAAAATAAACTAAAACTTCGAATAGACCCCAATGATATTAATCAATTTTTAATGAGAAATCACCTTAAAAATTCATATATGAATGTCCCAGAAAAGGTTTTATATATTCACATTTGAGTCCACCGTATAGAAATTACAATTTTTAATTTGAAATAATTTCCCTTAAGTGCTGGTGCCTTTAAGTAGTTGAGATACACATTCCTTCAGCTTCTATAAAATAACTCTAAACTGTGAACATTTTGATAGGAAGGGAGAGATATTAAAGTTCAATTACCATTAATCTAAAAGGACTTAATCTTAAATTCTCTGTAGGAGACAAGAGCTCATAAAAAACATATATAGGCTTCTACTATTAGGAAACTGGACATTTTTCATATCCACTCTAGGAGAAGAGGTTTTACATTTTGCTCAGATGCAAAATGTTTAAGAACTCAGGAGATGCAGTGTGATTTTTCAAACCAAAATGTGGGGCATGTGGTCTGTCAGTGGGTTTTTGTGACCCTTTCAGGAAAAGGAAATATAGTTTGGAAACATAGTTTAGTTGTCAAGGTACTGAAATTTCTAAAGCATCTCACTAATTTATGGGGCAAATGCACAAGAATATGTGAAATGAGGCAGTCCCAGAAAAATTCACAGATTTGGTCATCACAACACATCTCCATGCACATACGACATGTGTATTTATTTGCATTCCCTGTACTTTTGACCCTAGGGCTCTCAGAGCTGAGGCCCTTTTGATTGCCACAGTAGGGAAAAGGGAAGGGAAGTTGTTTCAAAGGAAACATCCTTACGTATTCATGTTCCTTTTCTCACAGCCTCAGTAATTAATAAAATAATCACAAAGTAAGCCAAAAGCTCCTCTACCCACTCCACTCCCACCTTGGAAACCTGTCTTCATAAGCCACATCCTTCTCTGGATATTCCTTTAACCAACATTTGGTTAAACACAACTCAAATATGTATGAGTGTTTTATTTTGCTTAACTCATAGGAGTATTATGCTTCTTCTAAGTACTCCTCTCCCTTCTCCTGAATGTGTCTCAACTCTCCAGTAAACTTGCACATTTCCTGAAGACTGTCTCCTTGTGAATTACTTATCCACCACCCCTCATCACTAGACTAACAACAGGCCAGCTGTCACTCAACTGCTAATTGTGCTTACCATCTGGCTTTCTCCAACAGCCTCTTCCTTCCTCTGGTTCCCTCTGTTCATTGCTGATTTCATTCAGGAGTGACCCAAAAAAAGTGTCTTGGGGCTCCACTGATAGCTGCTCTTTTTTGATAAATTAAATTGTATTAGTGTTCAACTCAACAGTATTTGAGAAGCAACTTCTATGTTGCCCAATACTGTGCTAGCAACTATGAATGGCATGAAAGAAATATGTGACCCAGCCACTCTCCTCAATAAGTTGGTAATTGGGATGATGAAACGAATTCATTTTCAACAAAGGACAAGTAAGATAATCAGGAAACAAAATGTCTAGTATGCCATGTAGACCACCTAGCACAGGACATCAAAAGCACAAAGGGCTTGAAGTCAGAAGACCTAAACTCTGCTACTTACTTCCTAGCTGTGCGACCTATGGCAAGCCACATAACCTCTCCAAGTCTATTTCTTCAATATGGAAATATTTATCCAGCAAGATTATTGGAAGGACTAAAGAATACATTATGTGAATGCATTTTATAAACTATAAACTGCTGGGTAACTATAAGATGGTTTTATAAGACAAATAGACTGTAGGAGGTCAGAAAGAGGCAACTATCTGACCAAGCCTTCAAGCAGGAATCAGAGCCTGAGCTGAATACCTTCCAAGCCTAGAAGGACTTGGCAAGGTGGTCAGGAATAGGAAAGAAAAAGCACATTTGGTGCATGGCTGTGTTTCAACTTCAATTTAACAAGTATTGAGAAACCCTGTCAATTACTTCAAAGGCTACAAATATGACTAAGATAATTCTTCCCCTAAAAATTTAGTCAGAGAGAGACATAAGACCACTATAAATTCAAAGGAATGCTTATAAGTTAATGTGGCAAGTTGAAGAGGGCTAGAAAACTAACCATCAGTGTGTGGGTTTCTAGTTCTGGCTCTGCTACTATCTATGTGCCCCTCAGCATGGGTCACTATCCCTCTCCAGGCTTGTCTCCTTAAATATGAAATAAGAGGTTTTGACTCCATGGTGTCTTTCCTAGAAAACATTCTATTCTCTGATTGTAGGTTCAGAGTCCGGGGTTTAACCATAAGAAAGTTCAATGGTGTCATGGCAGCAGGTATCTCTGGTATCACTTCTTACTTCTTAAAGATGAAAGCCTAGACAAGGTCACCAGCAGTGGGAATGTGGAAGGAATTCAATAGACGTTAATTTAAAAACAATAGAATGTAGTGGCTCAGTGGGCACAAGAGAAAGCAGCAAAGACAAAGAGCTCCAAAAAATGAAACTGGGTGGGGCACCTGGGTAGCTCATTTGGTTAAGCATTCGACTTCTGGTTTCGGCTCAGGTCATGATCTCAGGGTCCTGAGATCAGGCCCCATTTTGAGCTCTGCATCAGTGTGGGGTCTGCTTGTCCCTCTCCCTCTGCTCCTCCCCAAGCTTGCTCACTCACTCACTCTCTCCCATAAGTAAATAAAATCTAAAAAAAAAAAAAAAAGAAAAAGAAAAAAGAATGAAACTGAGTGATCAGACAGCAAAGTAGTGTTGCAGATAGAAACAGGCCACTGAAGTGGGGAAAGGGAAAAAGTTGGAGAGGACATAAGGTTGTCATGGTGGGTATAAGGTTTTTAGACAGGAGAGATGACAAGATTGGATTAGGACAGGTGGAATGTTAAGGGGTCAGCAAAGACACACAAAAATGCCTGAAAACCACCTCCATTCCCTATGGTCCCATATTTATCTCTGTCCTTGGGACAGAGGCAGGGGGGCCAATGGTGAAATGTCAAAAAAGAAGGCCGTGACTGTACCTACCACAGAAGAGGGAACACACAAGACCAAGGATCACAGCAGGCATTATCAGCCAAACTAAATTACATGGGACATGGTGGGCAATCCCTGCTGTTCTGACAAAATTTTGTTTGCATTCCTCTGTTGTAAGGTATTTTATCTGGCAGTGATTAAAAAGGAAATGTCAGGAAGACAGCTGGATGTCATTTTGCCTCCACAGCATGTTCTCCTTTAGGGAGCCAACATTAAGGCATCCACTCAGTTTCAAACCTCAGACCCTTGCCCATCATCATACACCACCCATCTGACTGCATGTTGATGAAAACATATTCTGACCAAGAGTAATATCATTTTCATTCAGCCTCTTTCTGTGTCTCTCTTTCTTGACTTGAAAGCATTACCACTTTTATCACTGATATTAAGAAATGACATGCCAAAACCCTTCTCTAATTACTTAATGCCTGTGGGTTTTCAGAGAAGAATTAGCAGAACTAAACCACATTCCCCCATGTTTTTGTTCTCATTTAAAACAATACTGCTATAAATATGCATGTGCACATCTCCTGATGCACACTAGCAAGATTTTCTCTTGAAAATTGCTTCCCAATATTTTCCTTGCTATATGAACATGCAGGAGTTCTTCATATATTCCAGATACTAGTCCTTTGTCAGTTACAGATGTCACAAATATCTGTTCCCTGTTTGTAGTTTATCTTTTTACTTTTTAAATGGCACTTAATCTTTGAGTAGTCAAAAGAAATCCTTATTTACCCAAAGTAAAGATATTCTTCTATACTATTTTCCTAACATGTTGCCTTTTACATTTAAGTCTTTAATCCATTGGAAATTTTTTAAGGTGTATGTAGGGATCCAAGTTCATAATTTTTCCCTGGAGAATATCTAATTGCCCCATGAGCATTCATTGAAAAAACCATCCTTTCTCTAGTGACTCACTATATAAAGGCAGATCTGTTTCAGGGCTCTTTTGTTCCTTGGTCATTTTTACTATCCCTGGGCCAATGTCACAAGACCTTAATTACTATAACTTCATTATACAAGTCTTCCTCAACTTACAATGTGATTATGTCCTGATAAACCCATCATAAATTAAAATATCTTAAGTCAAAAATGCATTTGATACACCCAATCTACTAATCCTTAAGGCTTAGCCTTAGAAGTGTTCAGAATACTTACATTAGCCTCTAGTTAGTCAAAATCATCTAACACAAAGCCTATTTTATAATAAAGTGTTGACTCTCTCGTGTAGTTGATTGAATACTGTACTGAAAGTGAAAATCAGAGTGGTTGTCTGGGTACAGAATGGTTTAAGTGTACCGGTTGTTTACTCTCATGATCAGGTGGCCAACTGGGAGCTGAGGCTCACTCTGGCTACACAGCATCAGAAGAAAGTATCCTACCACATTGCTAGACTAGGAAAAGATCAAAATTCAATATTCAAAGTGCAGTTTCAACTGAATGCATACTGCTTCCACACCATAAAGTCAAAAACTCTTTAGTTAAATCATTGTTAAGTCAGGGACTATCTGTACAACTTTGTGCCTGGGAAGACCAGTCTCCTCAACCTTACTGTGGATATTCTTAACCTTTCATATTTCCATCTAAGTTCTTCAAAAACCATATGGGATTTTGATTGGGATTGCATGAAAATCTATATAGATCAAAATGAGAAGATCGACATATTCATGATATTGAACCTAGCTGTGTATGTACATGTTATCTCTCTCCACTTATTGTCTTTCTAAATGACTTTTAAAATGTCATTAAATAAATTCTCTTCATAAAGACTTTTTACATCTGCAGACTTATTGATAATTTATAGTTTTGTCACTATTGTGACATGTTTTAAAAATATACATATATCTTCTATTATTTAGCCACACTTATTCTAAACATGATAAACATAGATAAAATAATTACATTTTGCTTCTTTCTTATCTAATCTTTCTACTTTATATTTATATTTGTCTTACTGTGGCAGTTAGGAATTCCAAAAGTATTTAATAGACAGTCTTGTCTTGATTCTAACATTTCATCATTAAGAACATTTGCTATAAAAAAAAAAAAGAACATTTGCTATAGTTTTTGGTAGATACTTTTGGGGATTAAGGAAGTTCTCCGTCTATTCCTAGTTTTCTAGGAATGAGTATTACAAATGGGTATCAGTCTTATCAAATTTTATTCTGGCATCTATCAAGAAAATTATGTAATTTTTCTCCTTCAGTCTGTTAATTAACAAGCTTTTACATTTATTGTGCCTTTGATCTTTAGTTTTCCAGTCTCCTTTCTTCTTCTCTGACCTTCCTGACTTCTATTTTTTTTGTATATTTTTTATTGGAGTTCGATTTGCCAACATACAGCATAATACCCAGTGCTCATCACGTCAAAGTGCCCCCCTCAGTGCCCGCCACCCACTGACTTCTATTCTTGATTTACACTTTCACCCAAGATTTTTCTTTCAAAGTCATTCTCTTTCTTCCTGGTCAGTCCTAGGATGGGGAAGACTGTAGACCTCAGAGTTGTTCATACACACTTGAATGAATAAAAAATGAAGTATATAGTAAATGCCAGGTATTTGAGGTGATTACCCAAAACTGATCTTCAAATTACATTTATATAAGGTTGTTCTTTTTTGGTGCTAAATAAAACAAGGCTACTTGAGATGCAGTCCCTTAGAGACATAATTATCATAGAAAGTTTTTCAATTGAAATGGTGTTTCATCCCCTAGAGAAATAACAGAAAGTCATTAAGCTATCTTTTGAATTTTCTTTTCAAGACTATTCTTGACTTCAAGTACCAGAACTCAAGCTCCCCCGTTACAGCAGCTAGCAATTAGAGGTAATAGATTTCAAAAATAAGCATTTTGGAAAGATGCAAAGTGCTGCTTATACACACTCTGTAATTCAACATTATCACTCAGAAGGGTCAGCCCATACCTCAAAACCTTGGTTCAGAACCTAAACCAGACCAGCTACAATGATGATCTAATTTGTAACAAACAATCCAGAGATGGAGGGAAAAACATAGGCATTTCTTTTTGTTTAAAACAAGGTGAACAAATCTGATTTTGGCCATGATGCATCAAGGGGGTTTATAGTTCTAGGGAAGTCTGGGCAGGTTCTCTCTTAATAAAAGATTATATGTTTGTTTATTCATTTAATAGGTGAAGCACCCAGTGCATGCTGTGCGAGGTCACAGAAATGCAAATAAGACACAGCACCTATCCTCACAGAGTTTAGCATTTAATGGAGGGCATGGACCACCAAAGCAAGATGCCAAGTATGGTTAGTATCTATAGTAGGCATAATGGAAGGATCTCATGAAACTAATACCTAACCTAGACATGGGCTGGGTGGGTCCCAGGGGAGGTTTCTGAGAAGTGGAGGAGGGGGTTTGATGACTTCAGATACAGAAGTTCTTTAAGTACTCTGCAGTCCTAAACAGTATATATAAAGGTAGTATTCTTTGGGGGGAAACACTCCATAGCTCCATGGTGTAGAACAGGAGAGGGAAGGAAAAAAATCTGTAAGATCCATGGACCCTATCCACAAACTCGCCCCATATGACCCCACTGCCCATATACACATACAACCCAAGAAGCTACGGTTTAAAAAAAAAAAAAAAAAAAAAAAGTCAAGATCCTCGAGAGATACTTGGAGAAACGACTGAAGATGAGTTATCACCCAGGTTCCTCATCTTTCTCGTCTTAACATGCCTCTTGGTATGCTCTGGGCTCTACCCAATCTGCCATCTCCCCCTGCTAGTAAAAGTGTGAACTTAATACTTTTTAAAAGGTGACAATACCTTAATTTTAAAATTAAAGAAGTTGAAACTACATTTCTAAGCTCTACAAATACTAAATTCTAACTATTTAGGATGTTCTTTAGAAAAAAAAAAAAAACATTGCAAAGTTTTTTTATTGGTCTATGTAATTATCCTAAAATCTGTTTTAGTCCATCATGTGCATCTATTTGACCAAGGATGTTAGACAAGGTATGTTCTAGAAATGAAAAGGGATACTTATGCAAATGAAACAGAAATCAGCAAGCAACTCTATAACAAAATACTAAAATCTTTAGTTCTTAGAAAAGCAATTAAACATCACAATATAGTATTAGAGTCTATATCTGACTCCAAAGAGCCCACAGCCACTTCCTCCAGTAAATAAGTTTTATAACAGTATTTAAAAACAGTGCCTTTTCAGTTTGTGATTTCTACCAGCCTTTAATCACTTTTAAACATTTTTAATAACTATTAAAGACTGAAAAAAAAAGATTTTGATCTAGCCTAAACAAAACATTTAAGTTGTTTTAGAGGGAAATAAACTTGGCTTGACTGACAAATGTGAAATGACAAAAATTCTAAAGCACAGGAGGATGTAGGGAAGGGTAGTACCACCTGGAACAGGTATGGAAGTACCTCTCAAGTAACCTACACCAAATGTCCCTTAAATATAACTGACATTAAATGCAAAATGACATACAAATACCCGAAAGGTGTCAATAGTCTCAAGTAAAGTTTGATAAGTAGACTGGCCTATGGGGACTATCAAAAGACACAACAGCAAAGCTTGAAGTCACTGAGGAGGGAGATGATTAAATTCAGGCACCAGCCTACAAGCACATCAGTTAAAACATCGTGCATTTAACAAACAAGCATTGAGAACATGCCTTGCACTCATAACTATGTGAAACAATGAGGTAGTTCTAGATGACAAGGGTCTAATAGAAGCACTCTCCATGGAAAAGAACTGCAAAATATGTACAAGATGCTAGGCAGGTGGGAATGTTGGGCAGAGAGGGTTAGAAGGAAGAGGAGAAGCCCAATATGCCTGGTGTGGCAATCAGGAAAACTTCAGAGTAGCATCTTGAAGTAGTCAAGGACTAAAATTGGTACACAAACGGACAAGTGATGCATGTGAATGGACAAAAATCACACAGTTCATAAAATGATGTGATAAAGGACTTCACATTTCATATAAACATCATCCTTTAAAGAAAACAAAAACTATTAACAAAATGATCTTTGATGCTAATCTGAAAGGTGTAAATAACTATTGATGGAATTAGGTAAGGGCTGTCTGGTATTCAAAGTACAAAAGCCAGACGAAGCTTACAGCCATGATAAGGGAGCAAGTGGCAGCTGACAGCCTGGGAGGGTGGTAGTGGAGTGAAGACATTTGCACTTGCAGAGGCATAAGAGGGAGAAGGATATGGCACACTGAGGGGGTGGGCAGATGGATGACTAAAGGAGAGTGCATGGGCATAGGAGAGGAGGTGTCCAGACAGAGGCTATGAAGGTGGGAGAGACTCTGCAACCAAGGCCTGAGAGGACTATTCCATAACATAAAAAGTTGGTGTTATCCTCTGGGCAATGGAAAGCCACTGCAGACTTTTATGAAAGAGAGGAACATAAAGCATATAACTTAGAGGGATATTTCCAGCAGCCACATGGAGACTGGGAAGGCACAACAGATAGTCAGGAGGGGATGGGAGAGATGGTGATTTGACTTGTGTCAGTGACAGTGAGAATGAAGAAGAAAGGATTAATTCAAGACATATTTAGGAAGTAGAAAAATCAGTATAATATAACTTCTTAACTCACTGGTTTAGGAGTAAAAGATAACCAAAACTTAGGTTTGGTAACAGAATGAATTAACAGAAAAGATGACTTGAGATGATTATTATAACCAACACTTACTTTTCTAAGTCCTTCTTTTTAAATTTAAATTCAATTAGCCAACAGTAGTATATCATTAGTTTCAGATGTAGTGTTTAATAATTCATCAGTTGCATACAACACCCAGTATCTAAGACCTTTAAAATACCAACTCACTTAGGGGCACCAAAGTGGCACCTGGTCAGTTAGATGTCTCTTGATTTCAACTCAGGTCATGATCTCAGGGTTGTGAGATGGAGCCCCAAGTCAGGCTCCATGCTCAGCATGAAGTCTGCTTAGGATTCTCTCCCTCTCCGTCTGCCCCTCCTGCTTGTGCCCTCTCTCTCTAAAATAAATAAATAAATCTATATAAATAAATCAATAAATATTTATAAATAAATAAACACCAGCTCATTTAATCCTCACAACAACCCTATGAGGGCTCTAATTTTCAGATGAGAAGATTAATATACAGAAAGGTTAAATAACTTCTCCAACTCACTCAACCAGTAAACCGTAGAGCCAAGATTTGAACCCAGACACACTACTACAATGCTACAGCATAACAGACATGATCAATTAAATGTCCCTTAGACATGTTGGACATCCAGGGAGTTAGTTGTGTTTAACTGGCATTTGGAAAACAGAAGTAGGCTTCAAAAGAGAAATCAGGGTTAACAATATGGATTTTAGAGTTATCAACATAATTGATTCCTGAGGCCATGGGAGAGAGAAGATGACCATTCAGAATGAAGGGAAACCCAGAAGGACACTAGTAAGATTTTTTAAACAATAGTCCACAGTCACCAAAGCACAGAGGAGCCAGCTTAAAGACATCAGGACTTTCTCCTTCTTGTGAAACAGGGGAGCCATTCAATATTTGCTGTGTGATAAATCTAGCATTCTCAGCTAAAGGTTCCCTGCTCAGATAACATCAGAGAGAAGAGAAACCTAATGGAGTATGAAATGGAGAAAACAAACAAACAAACTGATGCTCTCATTTCTTGGAAGAATGATCTGTATCTGCATTCTCAGGAAGTGGCTCCTGCCTCCAGTGTATCAGCAGTGATGCAAACTCCTCTCCTGAGCAGCCCTCTGATCTCACTCATCCTCTCTCCACCCTCCGACCCCCCACAGAACCCACTACTATTGAGAGGGTAGGGCCCCAGCCATACTGCAGCAACACCAGGAGCACCGAAGCAAGTAAGAAAACGTTCCCTTGCAAAGACAGTACAAATGAATTAGGGCTTCTGCGAAAATCAGCTTTTCTTTTTAATGGGCTTTACATGACTCATCAGCTATGAGGTATGCAATGCCCGGAGCTCTAGCTATAAATCCACCAAGTGCAGAGGGCAGAAGAAAGGAAGGGTAGCGAAAAGATGAACACAGATCTCAGGAAGCTTTCATCCTAAAAAGAGAAAACAGAAACAGAGGGAAGTGGTGAGCATTTCCTCTTTGAGCACACAAGTACTGAGGGTCTCGAGAAGGCGGAAACTGGATCAGCAGCGGAGGCAGCCTGAGTTCCGGGACCTGTTCAGAGGTGCAGGTCTCGGTTGCTATGGTGCCATCCTGCTGGCCGCAAGGTTTCATCAGCATTTTCTGCCACAGTTCCTGTCGTGTGGGTAGCAGCAGCAAACAAAAAGAAAAAATAATGGTTTTTGTATTCTAATAGCTGCAACCAAGATGGGGATAAACTCCTTTGGAATATATTAAATCCAACCTGATGTCTATGGGTAGGATGCCCTCATGAATAAACACTACTCCCCAAAATATTTTTTTTTTCAAAACTGTGTGTTAATAATCCAAGAATCTAGACAAAGTCAACTTTTAATTAAGGCTTTTTCCCCCACAGTGATTCCTGACAATCGGTGTTCAGGAGTCACAGGAAAAAAGCCTGAACTCACAGCAAAGACAACAAAATGAGGAATTTGGTCAGCGGCCTGGAGTGGAAGTCAGGACATTGCCTTGACTCTGACACCAACCAGCCCCATGACCTGTGTGTCTGCATCCAGATTCCCTCTTAGTGTAAGGACTTGCATAGAGGGAAGACTATAAGATGAGACACAGTGAGACTCGGCCACCTACAAGCCAAGGAGAGGAGCTTGGAACAGATTCTTCCTCATAGTCCTCAGAATAAACCAACCCTGCAGACATCTGCATCTCAGACAATAAGTGTCTGCTGCTGAGGCCACCCAGTGTGTAGTGCTTTGTCACAGCAGTCCCGGCAAACTGGTGCATGTCCAGAAGTAGACAGAATTGTTTAATGAACATCAGACCCCATCAGAACCAAACCCCAGATCTTTCACTCCTGCATACTATCACTAAGCATCTATAAAGGGGGATCCCTGGTGGCTCAGCGGTTTGGCGTCTGCCTTTGGCCCAGGGCACGATCCCGGGGTCCCAGGATCGAGTCCCACATCGGGCTCCCGGCATGGAGCCCGCTTCTCCCTCTGCCTGTGTCTCTGCCTCTCTCTCCTCTCTCTAGGACTATCATGAATAAATAATTAAAAAAAAAAAAACTAAGCATCTATAAAATATACGGTCCTTTCCTTAACATAACCACAATACCACGGCCAAACCTAACAAAAGTTAACAATTACTTGGGGGGCAAATTTAATTCATAGAAGAAATACACCTAATACTAAAACACATGCTTACATAAAGCTTTCCCCCATTAAAGCTGTAACAATATTAAAAATAAAATCCCAAAAACCCTTAAGCTTAGAGCAATTCCTTAATCAGCTCTCTTATTCAACATATTATCAGAGAATAAAAATCTGTTACTTTATTAAAGTTAAGAAAAGAAAGGAAAATGCAGTCAGTATTCCTATCCACCATACAGTAACTGAAAATGTATTTTTCAAACTCCAACCCAGAAATTCAGCATGTGTCTTAAAGTCTTTAGTTTAAAAAAAAAGTTAACATGTGCAGTGGTATTCTATGTTAAATCACACATATTCTAAATACATGAAAATTGGCATGGTGGAATTTGAAACCTCTACAAAAAATATATATATATATGCATATATATATAAAAACACAAAACTATACCTTGAGGGAGGGAGTATAAGTTGTTGTTTTTCTAAAATTTTAGAAAAGTTGCTCCCAACACTTCACCAATTAGACAACTTCCAATCACATGTCCTCTTCAAAAAGGTTACTTCTTGCCTACATAATACAAAGAGAAATGTTAAAGTCAGAATTGCTTACTTATAAAAGGTTTTCAAAAGAGTCTTTTGAAAAGC
Source organism: Canis aureus (assembly GCF_053574225.1). Taxonomy (NCBI): domain Eukaryota; kingdom Metazoa; phylum Chordata; class Mammalia; order Carnivora; family Canidae; genus Canis; species Canis aureus. The sequence continues at coordinate 25,451,301 of NC_135642.1, forward strand.
AGTCCGCTCCATCAACTTTCAAAATCAGGCATCTCTGTAAAAACCCACAATCCAGCTAATTAGTCTCAGCTGTTCGTCATATGGCCTGCAGACCAGTCAAGTGATTTTGCCCATTTTGAGCTTACTAAAACCCAATTCCACTGGCCTCTCAGACAGAAGGTGGCTGTATTAACCTCTTCTGGTGTTAGAAGGCTAGACTTTCTTTCCCCAATCAAAAAAGTAGAATATTTGTTTTCTTAAGAAAGTCTAAGTATTGCATTCTCCAGGCCCTTAAAGGTTATATTAACATTGTTTCTTCACAAATGCAATGCCTGATACAAACCAACAACACAGGAGATCAAATGGAAGTGCAGAAGGAATGGGGCTAGATAACTTACCAGACCTCTCCTGGCCTCCAGACCCATAAATAAAACTGTCTACTGGGAGGTGCACCCAGAATTTTTGCCAGCATTTCAAATTCAACATATCCTGCCCTTGACTTACCTCCTTTGCTCTTCTTTCCAAACCCTGCTTTAGACCCCCTTCTCTTCCTGTGTCTTGAGTAACACAATCCCAACACCCACCCAACAAGAAATCTGATGGTCCGCGGTGACTCCTCCCTCTCTTCCCCTCCCATTTCCAACTGGCCACCAAGTTCTAGAGATCCTTTCTCCTCCCACCTTTATTCCAAGTTTTTATTAGTTCTTGTCTAGACAGCTACAATCAACCACTTACTTGGTTTTCTGGACTCCAACCTGGTCCTGCTACCAATCCACCTCCCACACCACACCCAAAATGATCTTTCCAAAATGCAAATGGATGTCCATCACTCTCCTCTGCAAAACCCGTCACTGACTCCTCACAAGCTCCATAATAAAATCCTTACTCCTTAGACTTCTGCCTTCGGTATCACCCACCATCCCCTGCTCCCTGACTCTAGCCACAAGAACTATTTATAACTCTCTAAAACCAGTGGTTTTCAAAATGTGAAATCAGTATCATCAGCATCAGCAAGACATGGTTAGAAATGCACATTCTTGGGCTCACTCCAGGTGTACTGAATCAGAAGACATCAGGATGGCCACATGGTCTCTGTTTTAACAAGCCCACCAAGTGATTCTACTACACAAGAAACCAAGAACCGCTGCTCTAAGCCCACCAAGCTAGGTTCACCAAAACAAGTAGCCCTTTGGCTCCTTCTGCCAATAACACTAAGTTAGATGCCCTTTCTCTGTGCTTACTCTTTCCCAGAGCTGGTCAACCCTAATGGTGATATCCAATTTATTCCTCCCTCTTGGTTGGTAACTATCTTGGAGACAGGAATTGTATCTTTAGTTCGCTCATCCCACAATCACTTGCTGAGCATATAACGTGTCCCTGAGGTGCTGGGCTTAAACTAATTAATCTATTCTTTGCCTCTAGAGGAAGCCACCCTCTAACTTTGGCAGCTTGATGTATGACAGAAAAGCCTATCCAATCTATAAATTCCTATCACTAACCTCAAGAACTGTGGGCAACTAAAAAAGCCCGAACATAATCAATCTGAAATCTCTCAGGGTGAATGTCATGGAATTTTTGGTTCACATCTGATGTTGACTCAGATGGACAGACATGGTTTATAAAGGGAGAGAGAGTGCATTTTCATGAAGATTTACGTACTCCTCTATATTATCTCACAGTAACCTCTAGAATCTGAAGAATAATAAGGGAATGTACCAAGATTTTTAAATCCCAGATTAAAATTCATTAAATTAGCTTTTCTTAATTACAGTAGTTGAGGAAAGTTTCATATTAGCACTTCAGCATGCTTAGGACTCTCATAGGGATTTCGATAAAATGTTAATTCTGATTCAATACATCTCAGTTCTCCACTTCTAACGAGTACCCGGGTGATTCCCAGGTACTACTGATGGTCCTCATCCAAGAATAGCACTTTGAGTAGCAGGTAAAGGTAAAACTTCTATTTTGCATAGAACTATTGGTCTTCCCATTACAGCAAACTTTTTTTGACCCCTCTGTATTGAAAGCTTTCTAAAATGTCTTTCCAACTTCAGGATAAAGATGGCTTTCTAAAACACCTTAGTTCTGCTACATCCCCATATCTAACACAGCAAAAATAGATGGGTTTTCTTTTAGACATTAACTCACAAGGACAAAGAGAAAATGATTAGAAACAACAGCAACAAAACGTGGAAGCTAGAAAGTAAATGGACAAGAGATAACTGATTACCAAACCTGGGAAAGGTAATTCTTTATCTGCCACTAGGGAAAGCCAAAAAGCAAGTCATCACAGGATCTGCAAAAGAGCTCAGGCATTCAGAGCCCCCAAACATTCCTGGAGGTGACGGGATGGTAAAGTCAAGACTAAAAATAATGGAAGTTTGCTTAGATCCCAATTCTCTAAATACTGAGATACCTCCACCTCCCACCTACATGCTAGAACTTCCAGAATGCAGGCATTCTCCACAGGCAGGTGGTTCAAATGTTCTTCTCTGGAGAATTCACCTAGCCCCAGAGGGAAGACCTAAAGGAAAAAAACAAGCCTGGGACATACTGATCTGACTAGAATTATGAAATAACTGTTGAGGGTGGGGATGGAAATGGCATACACATGTGATAGAGGTAGGTGGGGAAACGAGTTAAAATTGTCTTTCTCCATGGTAAAGCGTCTAGTCATAGGCATTTAAATAACGCTTGAAACTGAAAATCGACCATAGAAATATCCAGTATGTCATTTAGAGACAAGGGATGTCTCTAAATGTCTGACGAGCAAGTCACCCAATTATAAGAACTGAAAGCAGTTGTCTCTGCAGAGCAGGAAATGACCTGGGGGAGGGAACTAATGGTTTTTTTTATAACAGGCCTGTCCATCTATAACCTTAGTAAAATTTTAAAAGTTAACTCATACAAAATACAGTAGTACATCTCACTCCCCTTCCATGGTTTTGCTTTCTGGGGCTTCAGGTACCTGGGGTCAGTAGTGGTCCAGAAGTGGATGATCCCTGAGGATTCGTCAGAAGGCCAATAGCTGCCTAACGCTACATAACAAAGCCTACGTCACTCACCTCACTTCATCCATCATGTAGGCATTTTATGATCTCACATAATCACATGAAGAAGGATGAGTACAGCACAAAAAGATATTTTGAAAGGGAGAGAGATGGAGACCACATTCACATAACTTCTACTCAGTATATTGTTATAGTTATTCTATTATTGTTAATCTCTTACTGTACCTAATCTATAAGTTAAACTCTAGCGTAGGTATGTACGTATAGGAAAAAAACATAGTATACGTAGAGTTTAGTACTATCCACAGTTTCAGGCATCCACTGGGGACCTTAGAACATATTCCCTGTGGATAAGGGGGAACTACTGTAAAATGTAATGTCCATGCTTTACTTTTTTTTTTTCTTGGAGATTCAGGGCATCACAATAAACATCACTAACTTGTTGTGCTACCTCCTCAGCATCTAAGACCTACAGTATTTAGATCCCCTGCTGGGGATCTGGGCTCTGGAGACTCTGAATCTCAGCTTTATCACTCACTGGCTGTGTGATCTTCAGCAACTTCATTAACCTCTCTGTGCTTCAGTTTCTTCATCTGTGGAACGAGGATAATAATAGGACTATTTTGTAAGAATTTAATTATGTGATACATATAAGTGCTTAAAATAGTGGTCAGCCCATAGTGTTCAGTAACAGCTATCTTTATTAAGGTCTGTTTCCCCCGGTAATAAATGCCTCCTGACCACCATACTGATTCCACCTTTTATTCATTTATACTAATTCTCCTTGCTCCCACCTTCAGCCAGATGTCTCTCATCATAGTAATCAGAATGCGTTCCTAGAATAACCACTTCCCCTTCCAATGCTGTTTCTAATTGACAAAGCACCTGGGAACCAAATAATCAAGCTTCTTAGAATTGCACATTGGGGATCCCTGGGTGGCTCAGCGGCTCAGCGCCTGCCTTCGGCCCAGGGCGCGATCCTGGAATCCCAGGATCGAGTCCCATGTTGGGCTCCCTGCATGGAGCCTGCTTCTCCCTCCTCCTGTGTCTCTGCCTCTCTCTCTCTCTATGTCTATCATAAATAAATAAATCTTTTAAAAAAATTTTTAAAAACTGCACATAAAATGGAGGAAAGTGGGCACCAAGGAATGTTCTGAAAGTCTCTCTGTGAGGCAGAGCAACAAGTTTCAATATATGAACCATCTATCTGACTACTCAGAACCCTTTTGGGCTTACTTCCTAACTATCAACTGTAGATCAGTAAGCTGGGTGACACTTAGGGTGACCAACCATCCCAGTTTATCCAGGACTGTTTTTGTTTTAGCACTGACAGTCTTGCATCCCTGAAAACCTCAGTCCCAGCCCTGAGAACCTTCCTGAGCTTGTTTCATCATCTGTAAAATAAAGGGTAATATCTACTTTGAAAGTTTGTTGAGGATTAAATGAGAGAATATTTGTATACAACCTGAAAAATAGTAAGCACCAAGTGGTAGCTCTAGCTACTGTACTAGTTACAGTTACCAACTCTAATATCAGTGGCAAAATAAATTTTCTTAGATGCTTACCATGTAACTTGGTTATTTTCTTCCTGGCAAAAATAATGTGCCTTATATACAATAGATATTAGGAGACTGAAATGTGTGCCTCTGTGAATTTCCTTCTGCCCTTGCCCTACACAGTTTTATTTCAGGGACTAAGACATATTAAAGATATTTAATATTTCAACATTGCCGACATCTCCACTGGGCAAAAGCCTGGGAGGATCTAACCATCTTTTGACACATGTATCTTTTTTTATACAATGGGAGACCTGGGGTATTTATGTCAGTAGCTGCTTCCAAACCTTGGACCAATCAGCATGCCACCTCACAAAGAAGGACATCAGGCATCATACCTGACATTCTTTTTTGTTCTCCCAACATCCCCACCTGGTGCCCAAAGCCTGTGAGCACAGGAAATACTGGAAAACCACAGAACCTCAAAAACGTTGAGGAGCACCCAGTCTAACCATTGGGGTTGGAGCCAGGACTAGATTTCTCCAAACTGGCCTGATGCCCACTGGCAGCAGAATCACCTGGAGTACTTGATGAAAATCCAAAGTCCTGGGTTCTATCCAGGCTTCTGAATTAGGATCTCTGAGAGAGAGGCTAGGGAATTTGCATTTATAACAAGCTTCCCAGGGGATTCCTGGTTAGCTATAAGAAGGTTTGAGAGCAGCTGTTCTAGGGAGACAACAGATAGCAAAACATACAATTACAGTTGGTCAAATGACCTGTAAAGAAGACCATATTTCACCTCTACCAGCCTCCTATTTCAAATCTGTAAAATAAGGATACTAATACTCACCTAGCAGGATGGTGGTAAGAATTAAATGAGGTAAATAATAGCCTTGAACACGGTTTCTCACACATAGGTGCTCAATAAGTATTAATCCTGCCCCCTCCTTCCTTATGTATTGCATTCTAATGAAATTTTATAGCAACAGGCCCCTTTTTTGAATAAATGTCACCAAAGAAAGCAGATGGCTAGCCTAAGTTGAGCCTTAATGTTAATAAGTCATGGACTAAAAGGCGGAGGCCAACAGCTTTAACCAATGATTGAACTGCAAAATGTCCCTATGGACAGAGCTTCTCAAACTTGAGTATGCATCAGAATTTTCTGGATGGTTTTAAAATACATACTGTGGGCCCTACCTCCAGAGTTTCAGATTCACTACTTCTGGGCTGAGAATCTGCATTTCTAGCAAGTTCCATATGGTGCTTGCTGGTCGGCCCCAGAACCACACTGATCATCACTCTGCAGCCCCAGAATCCAAAATCTAATTGATCTGACACTTTGTAATAAAAAGGGAAAACTATGCTATATGCATTTCCTGTTTGACAGCAGACTGGTTAGTTCTATGTAAATAAAGAAAAAAGTAATAAACCAGCAATTTCCGAGGTGCTGCTGCCTCTGCCCTTGAGAATCTTTGTGGTCATGTTCTGTGAACAGTGCAGAGAGAAGGCTGGGAGATTTGAAGGCCATCTCCCTGCTCACCCTATGTGCGACCCTGAGTGAGACACTTGATCTCTCTGAGCCTCGGTTTACATATCTGGAAACAGGGGTGGGCTCAGTCACTGATTCCCAAACCTGGTCGTGCACCATTAACCATTTTGGCAGCATTTCAAAGAAAACATGGATTCCCCAGCCCTGACTGTAAACGAACAAATTAGGATCACCAAAGGAGAGACAGAAAAATGTGTGGCTTTGTGTGGGTATGTTTTAATAAGTCTTCCTGTGTGATTTTCACAGGCAGCCAGATGTGAGGAACCATTACCAGGGTGATCTTTCAGGCCTCTTCCAGCAGTTCAGCTCTCGGATCTTTTTGATTTCTAAGTCCCTATGCCCTGAGTCTGTGCTTACCGAGTAACTGTCTTCTTTCATATTTGCTCCCCATGGAGTTTTACTACAGTACATTAGTCCTCAAAGAAAAAAATCTAGGCTGCTTAACAGTTCCACTTCTCACATATCAATAAACTAGCATTCTGGTTTTAGTTTAAAAAACAAAGTCCAATGTAAGAGAAAATGGGAATCACATAGGACAAAATCTGCAAAGTAATCTTCTCTATCACCGACTGCTCATTTACTCTGTCACTCATTATTAACTTAGCATCTGTCATGTGCATGTATGATTCTAGGGGTTAAGCACATAGCACTTCACAAAACACACAAAGTTCCTGCCCTCGTGGAGAGAATATATTAGCAGCAAGAGACAGACAATAAGTGAACATAAGGATAAAAATATTTCGAATAGTAATAAACACTGTGAAGACAACAACACAATAACAGGATAGTGAGTGACCAGCAGCTACTTTCAACAGTCACCAGGATGAAAGCCATCACCCACTTCTTTGAGGGGATGATATTTAAAATGAAATCTGAATGATGCCAAGGGACCAGCCAGGTAAGGATCTAGAGAAAAACACATCGAGGATGAGTTAAGGGCAAGTGCAAAGGCTTTGAGGAAAGAATGAGCTTGGCATCTCCTAGGAACAGAAAGGAAGGAGATGAGCCTGGAAGATGGAGGCACAGGGATGAGCTGAGATCATGGAGGTCAGGATGGCCCAGATCATGAGGACCCCAACAGACTACGGTCAGAACATTTGAATCTTGTACCAACTGCAATGGGAAACGGCAGAGGAATTTAAATCAGAAGAAGGATGTGATCTGATTTACATTTTTAAAAGATCACTGGCTTTGTGTGAGGAATGAGGTGTGGCAGAGGCAGTGGGAGGGGGCAAGAATAGGACCAGAAAAGCAGCAACACAGGGAAGAAATCATGGTGGCCTTTAACTGGCAGCTGGCACACGGCCATAGTGAGCACTCAGATCTTTCTGGATGGCTTTAACTTAGGTTAAAATCCTAATATACTGGGCAGCCTGGGTGGCTCAGCGGTTTAGCACCACCTTTGGCCCAGGGTGTAATCCTGGAAACCCGGGATCGAGTCCCACATCAGGCTCCCTGCATGAAGCCTGCTTCTCCCTCAGCCTGTGTCTCTGCCTCCCTCTCTCTCTCTCTCTGTGTGTTTCTTATGAAAAAATAAGTAAAATCTTTTTTAAAAAAATCCTAATATACTTGTTTCACTTCCTGTAATATTTCAGAAAGGTCAAGGAAGAGACACTGGTTATTAAAGTTCCACCCGAAAGTCATTTCCTTCAAACAAAACAACACAACTTTGTCTTGCCCATGTTACACCTGGTTACAATCAAGAAATATTAGCATAGGGACATGGAGAGAACACAATGGAGAACCAGCAGACAGACTTGTTTTCTAGAACCTTCAATGTCATCAATTAACCATGTGGCATTGAACACAGTTCTAAACCTCTGAAGTAGAAGGCAGGCTGAGCTACCCGGTTTCTACAGCCTACCAGCCCTTAAATTACATGATGCTGTAAGTATAGTAAATAAGGTTTCCTTAGCTGGGTGGCAAAACGGGCTGATGACTTAGGGTAGGCAGTTTTTGTTGTTGACCTTTAAATCTTTCAGGGAGGCTCTAGATAAGCAGAAAACCAGTATGAATGAAGAAATTGTCCATCTCAATATATCCTTGAGAAACTCTAAAGTCCAAGGTACCCCTGGCACAAGTGTATGGTTGCTGGGTGGAAATTTGGGGAGTAGATACTCCTGGCCAGCTGAAAGCTCATCGTGCATAGGTGCTGAGAGCACAGGTCTCTGAGGAATTTAGAGACCAAGCCTTTAGTCACAATGCTCTCTGTGGGTTTCTGGCAGGCTTCCACTTATGCTGAATCACATGGCAGACTTCAGACAGGCTGTCATCACAGGGTCCATTTCTATCAAATGGTCCACCTGGCATTCCCATAAGGACCTACTCCATGTGACCTCGGAGGGTGACGGTTCTCAGTCCCAAATACCCAAGAGAATCCTTTGTGGGGACTTTAAAAACAATATCAATATCTATGCCCTATTCTACATTTTATGACTTAGAATTACAGTAAGAGAGAGATGTGAAAGACAACAGTGGTAGAGTCAAGCTAAGTTAACTTTATCTGATGGAGAGAATGTGTAACTCAGGAAAATGCAGACAAGGGAGATTCAGTGATTTGTCTAAGGCAGAGTTTTTCGCTCTCGGCACTGTTAAACTTTGGGCAAGATAATCCTCTGTCATGAGGGGCTGTCCTGTGCCTCTCTATCCACTAAATACCAGTAGTAACTCCTTGATTGTGACAACCAAAACTGTCTCCACACATTGCCAAATGTCCCCAGGGAAGGAGGAGGTCAAAATCAGACCCAGGAACCACTGGCATGATATCACATAATTATCAGCAATATTAGAGACTAAAACCCAGGCTACAAACTCCCAGCTAGGTTGGCTCCCCCACATTCAAGCAGGAGCTCCAGAACAAGGGATGAGTCACTACCTGAGGAAGCATCACAACTCAATTCATGGCTTTCTGTGCCTAAGCAGAGCAGAGCAATGGACACTTAACCTTGCCTCTGAACACGGAAGCCCAGTCAGGAATAGCCAGCAGCTTGTTTGGCCACATTGGTCTCCTGTATTTAACTAGAATAACACCTTATCTTTTCAAAGGCTGTAGACCTTTTTACTCATTCTTGGGGTCACTCCCTTGTAGTGGTGAGATTTATTATGAAAATTAATCATGTGTTGTAAGAAACAAAGAAATCCTGACTACCACCATAGGTTACATTTTAAATTTTGGGGGTATCTCAAATGAACATTTAAGTCATAACCTATTTCTATGCATCTTATTCCTCCCTATATTACAGCTACTATAACCAGAATAAAAACACCTTATCATAAGGTTTAGTTAGTTGGCTGAGAACCTGTCTTTGTTTTTAATGATACAAATACACAGTAGATAAGTAACCAGTCATACCCAGATAAGAGTTGACCAGCCCCTCATGTGGTGGGATCAAGGCAGGATAGATAAACTGCAGTTAATAAGAACGAACAGATTTTTTAGTCTCTTGGCAACCAATTTTATTATTATGCTTTGACCTGGCAGCTGGCAAGGCTTTATATGCATATGAATCAACAAACCTATGAAAAAACAAGATTAGTGGCTCTGAAACATGGTATTCTAGTGACAAGAGAAAGCATGTTCATTTTCAAGGCTGCTTTCTTAAATAGGTATAATTTTAAGATAATAATAAAATAACCCAGTGTTTTATAAGAACACTTATTGATAGGGAAAGGTACCTGTATCTATATAATTTATTCATCCTTCCCATATCTCTTCCATATTTATTGTATCATAATGTGAGGGGATGGGGGATTTCATAGGAGTAGGCCACAAAGCAAGCAGGCTGTCAAGAAGATAATACTGGGTTGTTGTGGAATTATTGTCAGTAAATCCACGGTAATCAAGGCATCTTATAATAAAAACTTAAAAGGGATAAAAATGTTAACACTACCTCAAAAGGAATAAAAACACATTGAATGACAGGCTTTCTGGCATCATCACAGGGAATACAACCAAATGGTTGCTTTTGACAGTCCTTTGGCTCTCAGAGAAAAGTCAAGCTCTTTGAGTGTGACTTGAGAGTCTCTTGAGAGTGGCTTGAGAGTGGCTTTGCCTGCCACATTTGGATCTGAGGACTGGAAGGACAGTATGATAAGGGAGTGATCATAGGATGGTGACAACAGAAGTGATTTAGAGTGGAAATTATTGAATCACTATATTGTGCACCTGAAACTAATATAACATATAACACTGTATGTTAACCCTACTAGAATTAAAAAAAAAAAAAAAAGTGACTAACGGTCAACATAAATATATATATATATATATATATATATATAAAACATAAATATAGATATATAGATATAGATATCTTATGGGAAGGCATTATGCAATAGACAATCCACTGTGCCTGGAATTCCAGTCCTGGCTCTGTCACTGACTCTGTGATCCTACAAAATGACTCAGAGTCTGTGGAGATGAATTTCCTTAACTATAAAAGACTAAAATAAAACTAAATCTTCTTCAACTTCCTTCTATTTCTTATACTCCTTGAGTTTACAAGTCAATCCTCTCTGTCCTTAAAGTTTTTTTAAAGTAATCTCTACATGCAATGTGGGGCTTGAACCCTCAACCCTGAGATCAACAGTCACACGCTCCACTGACTGAGCCAGCCAGGCACCACTTGTCTATCCTTAAGATGGACACATGTGCAGTCACCAAAATAAGACATAGCTCAGTCATTCTTTGGACATTATCATGATCAATTCATTTCCTATTCATAAACAGGGGTTTACCAAACTAGAGTTGCCAGATTAAGTACAAGATAGTTAAATTTACATTGCATAAAAACAACAAATAGTTTCTTCATGTAAGTATTTATGGAACATACTTATAGTAAGAAGTTATTCATTGTTTAACCAAAATGCAAATTCTTTTTTTTTTTTACCTGCTAAATGTAGCATCCTACCTCTGACCCCACATTAAAAGTTTGATTTTTAAGAAACAAAAGTCTGATTCCATATATGTGGGTAGTTCTAAGATGGCTGGTGCCCTAAATGGGAGGCCTTCTCAAGGGTAGCATATACAGAGGCAATAAACAAACAAATAAGTGAAAAGAAAAAATAACTTTCAGTTTTCCTCTTGAGTAAGTGAGGCATCAAATTTTAGTTAACAGTAGGTAAGATATGAGTAGACCTCACTCATACAAAACAAAGAATGTGGTGAGCCTTCTGTGCTGCTTGACCACACAGGAGGCCAACCAAGCTGGATACTCACTGCTCCACATCTCACCCTCCGGACATAAAGTTAATTACAAACCCTTTATCTCATTCTCCAACTCAGTGCTCCTGTCTGCTTCCAAAGTAATCAGCTTAAGGGAAACCAGATCATAAACTTAAACTTCCTGACCAAGAGGCAGAGGAATAAATGTGGTCTAAGCAAAAACTGCACAAGGCATGAACAGCAAAAGCAGTGAAAGGGAAAAATTACTCTCTTCAGAAGATAATCTTGTTTTGATAATACCATACAATCTTGCTTTTCAGGGGCTCACACTATTTTTTGTTAATTTTAGCTTTATTTAAGGATAATTGACATATAAAATTGCAAGATATTGAAAGTGCACTCATGATAATTTGATGGACATTTACATTGTGAAAGGATTCCCACCCACCCACCTAGTTAGCTAGGAGCTCAGACTTTAAATATGCAAGCTCTTTTATTTTCAGGAGGTTTCAAACATATAATTTACTAGGGAAAAAAATATATATATATATCCCATGTATATGTAAAAATAATCCTTTTCCATATTTTGCAGTGAAGATACAGATAGGACAGACACATTCCAAGATAAGTTTAAATAATAATGGATGGCAGATTCAAGTTTTAAATAACTTATAAGGTCAATTTCCATACTCTCTAGGCTGATTAATTCCATTTTCACTGAGAAAGGGCAGCAGGAAATCCTACTCAACTGTAGCCAATACTGCTCTATCAGAAGCTGCAGGACAAGATGGACTAAAATAAGATATTTATAGATGTTGGCTAAGAAAAATTAAATGTATAGACTATAAGTTTTCAATTATAAAAATAAATCCAGGTTTATTCATTAACTTATTGGCATACTCAGCAAGAGCTTATCAAACATGTAAGACTCAAAAAATCAAAAAATGAGGGCACCTGGGTGGCTCAGTGGTTGAGTGTCTGCCTTCAGCTTAGGTTGTGATCCTGGGGTGCTGGGATCAAGCCCTGCATCAGGTTCCCCATGGGACCCTGATTCTCCCTCCACCTACGTCTCTGCCTCTCTCTCCCTGTGTCTCCCATGAATAAATGAATAAAATCTTTAAAAAAAAAACCAAAAACTCAAAAAGTGAGCTGAAGTCATGCTCTTCCTCCAGGATAATAGCCTCCAGGATATTACAACCTAGCCATAAGACATAGAAGGCAACATATGCATAAACAGTTGATGTTGATAGTCTGAAGCAATTATGTAATTAAATGCCAAAATGTGTGTCCGGAGTTGCAATTTCAGTTAGAAGCCAAAGAGAGATTAATTGTAGTGCAAAATATTCATCAATAAATGAATTTCCATTTTCTTGAACTGGAATTCAGCACAAGCAGCAGTATCACTGGAGGCAGGCCCCAAATGCCCCCACACATTCCGCCCAGGCTCCTCACTGCCACCGTGGGAAGAACCCAAAGCCTTTACCTTTCCAAGGAGGCTAAAGCCATTGTCTTGGGAGAATAAGAGGATAGAATAGAAGAGACATAGGAGATGTTAGTGTAACTATGGACATTGCTTCTCTTAGGTGAAGTGTGAAGGATCAGAGAGAAAGCAACAGTAGAGTGATCCTCATTTCTCAGCTCTCATTCCCTTTTCATGCTTTCTACACATATTTTTTAGAGCTTATTACGTGCCAGAAACCATTCTAGGTGCTATGTACCCCATAGGGAACAAGACAAATTTCTGACCTTCATGATGTCTATTCTACCAGTGGGAGACAATAGCGGCATGTGTGTGTGTGTGTGTGTGTGTGTGTGTGTGTGTGTGATGACAGTTACTGCTATAGATACTCCAAAGAAAAGAAAAACAAGGCAAGGTTAGAGGGCAAAAAATGGTGGGTGGGGTGAGGGATGTTATTTTAGATGGGATGGTTCAAGAAAGCCCCTTTAAAGAAATGACTTTTGACTTGAATGAAACAAGTGAGAAGAACATTTGAGGAAGACATTTGAAGGAAGAACATTCCAGGCAGAGGAAACAGTAAATGCAAAGGTCTTAAGGTGTGGGTGAAGTGGAGTAGACAAGGGGAGAATGATGGAAGACGAAGCCACATACCACATAAGGGGTTTGTAGGCCATGATGAGGACTTTTTCTTCTGAGATAAAAAGCTCTTGGAGAGTTGTGAACAGAGGAGTGAGTGGCATAATGAGCTCTGGCTGCTGCGTTGACAGTAGACTGTAGAGTGTAAGGGCAGAAGCAGGGTGGCTCTGCAGGGGGCTTTTGAAGTAATTTCAGTGAGAGAAACGATAGGATCTTGGTAGAAGCAGTGGAAATGGTGAGATGGTTTTTAATCCTATATAGATTATATTTTTTCAAAGTAGAACCATTGAGACTTGCTGAAGAATTAGATGTGGGAATGAGAAAAAGAAAAGAATCAGGGGTCACTCCAGAGTGTTTAGTCTGAGAATCTAGAAGAGTAAAATTGCCATTAACTGAGATGGGAAAGATTAAGTGAAAAGCAAATTTGGAAGGGGGAAATCAAGAGTCTGGTTCCCAGAGATTGCTGCCCACTCTCAAACCCTTACATCTGTTCTAAACCAGAGCAACAGAAATTGAGAAACTGATCTTAAATTTCATATGAAAATTCAAGAGACCCAGGATAGCCAGAACCATTTCAAAAAAAAAAAAAAAAAAAAGAGCAAAATGGGAGGACTCACACTTCCTACTCTCAAAACCTACTACATAACTACAATAATAAAGACACTATGATACCAGCATAAGGACAGACAAATAGATGAATGGAGTAGAATTAAGGGAATAGAAATGAATCCTTACAAGTTAAGAAAGAAAGGTTAGGAGAAAGGAAAGAAGGTGGGATGGTAGGAAGAAAGCCTGAGATAGCTAAATGAGTTTTCCTCAGGCATGAAAATAAAATAAATTCATGATTGAAAAAAGAAAGAAAGAAAGAAAGAAAGAAAGAAAGAAAGAAAGAAAGAAAGAAAGAAAGAAAGAAAAAAAAGAAAGAAAGAAGAAAGTAGGAATGAAAACCGACATAAAATACAGGGAAAAAATGATCTTCAGTCAGAATCTTTCAGTACTTTATTAACCTTTCTTAATCTCTAACCATCTGTAGAACCCTGTTTTCCAGATTGTTTTGTCCGTAAAGCAAGTTTTTAGGAAGGCAAAAAGGGGGCCGGGGGGGGGGGGGTGGGGTGGTTAGGAACAATGGATCACGAACAAATTAACTCAGCAATTATTACAGAAAACTTCTAGGTGGTAACACTACTCCCCCCCTCCCAACACCCGAGTAAAGAGCCCACCTTAACGGGATAATCCATGGAATAAGAAAAAACAAAAAAACAAAAAAACCAACAGCTGTTAGCCCACAGAGGTAAGGAAGAGGACCCTGGGGCAGAGCATTGTGAAGCCATGTGGCCCAGGTGGCCAGCAGGAGCCAAAAAGCTGGGAAGAAGAAGTCGGGGGCTCGCAAGATTTGCTTCATTCAGGCCTGACTTGGCTTAATTAACTGGTGAGCTACTGGGACAAAGACAAGGATTTGGCAACGGTTATCTAAGGTGTCTCCACATCAGCGCTGCCAGCGGACAAGGCCCTACCAAGGGCCCGGCCCGGCTGCCAGGCTGCGGTTCCGGCCCGCCCGACAGCCCACAGCCGGGAGGGCCCTCTCGCACCCGGAGCCTCATCGACAGGGGTGCAAAGGCGTTAAATAATTAAGCTGAAAACAACAGGGGGGAGGAGAGAACTATGGGGCAGAGCAGGGGGTCTGGGAGCTTCCTGGGACCTCCTCCCCGTCGCCCCCTTGGGGACCCTGGCACCTGGCCGTCCCGGAGGCGCCCGCCGCAACCTGGAGCTGCAGCTAAGCAGCGCCTCGCCCAGGCTGCCCGACCCCCGCGCCGAGGGCCGGCGGGAGGCAAAGCCGCGTGTGGGGCGGGCTCGGACGCCAGCCGCCCGCGGGGCTCGCAGCCTCGGGGTCTGGCCCCAGAAGCCGCCCCGCCGTCGCCCGGGGGGAGCCGGAACCCGCCGGCCGCCGGGGTCGCGCGGCGCCTCCCACACCTCGCGCAGCCGCGGGGCTCACCTGGCCGCACCTCGAGGTCTCCCCGCCGCGGGCCTGCGCGCGCGCCGCGTCCACCCGGGCGGCCCTTTTTGGGTCCTTGGCGGGTATTTTCCGTCTGGCCCCACATCACTTCCCGTAAAGGAGAGCGAGGTGGGGGCGGGACCTCCTGCCACCTCGGGGAGCACCCCCGCCCCACGCCGCCGGGGCGCTAGGCGGGCGCCCCCTCGCGCGCCGCTCCCGGTTCCGCCGCACCCGGCGCGGGGCCCTCCTGGGAGCCACGGAACGGCTCCCGCACGCTTCGTTGGCCGCCACCGGGTCTCCACCGGCCTTTCCTGGAAAGCGTGAAATCTTGAGAGAGAGAGAGAGAGAGTTGTCCTCGTGTTGAGACGCAGGGGGGCCACTCACAAACCTCCAGGATCCGTGAGCTGCGGGGGTGCGGCTTGGGGACCCGCGCCAAACGTCCTCCCCCCAAAAGCCATGTTCTAAAGGTGTTTTCCAGGGCATCCGATCGGCGTCCCCACTGGCTAGGGGTCCTGGGCAGCAGCGGCAAAGCCGGTCCCACCCAGGGTTCCTGAGGCCCAGGGGGCTCCTGCGCCAGGTGCTCCCTGGTCCAGCTCCCCGGGGGCCACATCCGTGCCGAACGTCCGGCTCTGCCACCCTCCATCCCGCCTCGCCAGCTCCTCCTTCGGATCCGGCTGGGGCCTGGCCTTGCCGGGGCAAGGGAAAGCTCTGGGGTTCTTGGAAATGACAGGAAGGAGAAAAAGTAAAATTCTGGCAGGAAAAAAATAATGCATTTCTGAGAAGGAAATGACAAACGAGGTCTCTGCTTGTACAGTCTAGTTCGGATTATAAAATCACTCTAAATTTCTAAAAGAGAGCAAATCGTTATAAAAAAAAAAAAAAAAGGCAAAATACAGCACCCTGGAGAATAGCAGCTGTAAGGTGAAAACTGCGAGCCTTTGCTGCCTCCCAGCGGCCTCCTCTTAGCGCTGACGAGTGTGTGCGTGCGCTTGCTTGGATCTGCAGCTGTGAAGGTGGTTCAGGCCACCCCGGGTTACCACTCAGAGGCAACCAAATTTCTCCTCCATTGGCGTCGGGCTGTGGACAGTGGCCTTAATTCTGCGGACTCCCAGGCAAAGCACCTCTGAACCAAATAATTCCACATCGAAGCAGAGCAAAATGATTGAAAATCTAATCCAGCTTCTCTTACCACCTGTTCCATCTCACTGATCTGTGTCTACTTCCACCACAAATCTCAGCTGTCCCAGGTCCACCTACCCAACCCCATCATACTCCAGTCTGCAGTTACTCACAGTTTATACTACAATTAGCTTTTCAAATATATGTCCAATTTACAAAATCACTTATAGGATAAATTACATCAAATTGTGAAATGTTGAATATGCATTCAATGTAATATTTAAAGGGAAATATAACAGAGTAATGTCAGAGTGAGAGATAACTGGTTTCATCAGGGTGATAGTGTCAAGGGATGTTCCCCAGCTAAGAAAGGCCAAAAGACTGTTGTTGGTAGCGGCTAAGACAGGAAAAGTAGACCCATGTTCATGTGTAAAGGAGCAGTTCTGGGAGTTACTGATCAGCTAACAACTGAGGTACCAACAATGCATCAACTGCTAATGGCTGATATGCTACAAGGAGAGACTTCCCCTTCAATCTTCCCCACTCCTGAAGCCAAGCAGGGCTGTAACAGGAATTTATCAAGAAGGAGATAAAAAAAAAATAGACAATGGTAATGTGGCCCATTCATTTCCCTTTCATTCACGGAGTCCAATTTAGGTGCTAGAGATGTAATAGTGAACAAGGTAAATTGGCCCCTGTTGTCAGTAGCTTGATAGATCAACAAGTAAGTAGTTAATTCCAATGTGGTGAGATAAGATCTTCCATAAAGGAAGTAAGAGTGTTACTGGAACACAAGTGACACCAAATCAAGACTTCCCAGAGAAAGTGACATCTAAATTAAGAAGGGTGAACAAGGTAGGAAGATGAAGGAAAAGAGAGCAGAAGAAAGACCTGGAGGCAAAAGAGAGCATCAGGTATTAAAACAACTGAAAGAAGTTCAGAAAAGCTGAAAAACCGAGTAGAAGGAATCAGAGGAGAAACTGGAGGAAGAGCAGAGGCTGGATTTTGAAGAACCTGGAATGATTATAATTTATTTACCATTTACTATGAGTCAGCCAATATGCTAAGAAGTTTGCATATATCCCCTCATATACTTCTCAAAATTGCCCTCTGAAATAAGGACTATTTCTGTCTCTAAATTACAGATAAAGTGAGCCTTAAAGCAATGAAGCAACCTGACCAAGATTATACAGCTGAAAGTGGCACAGTCAGGACTAGAACATAAAACTCATTTTCAAATGGCTACAAGGTTAAGAATGGGTTTCAGAGGCCAATTAGCGTGCTGTAATCCAAGTAAGGTATAATAGTAATCTGGTTTAAGAACATGACCATCAGGATGAAGGTGAATAAACAGATTTGAGATACTTAGGAGAGTAAATCAAGAAGACATGATTGTAGGTGGTGAGGGAATGGGAGAAATCCATGAAAATGCCTGTTTCTGGTTTGGGCAACTAGGAACCATTGAGCAAAAGGAAGAGAGTCCTGTTGCAACAGGGTAAAATAAGCCATAATGAACAAGTGTAGGACATTTTAACTTGACATATCAGCATTGGGAGAACGTACAAGTGAGACTGTTCAGTGTGCAATTGAATAAACTGATCCGAGGCACAGAAGACATGAATGGAAGTTATTGCCCAAGGGATACTCAAAGACATGAAAGTCAACGAGCTAGTCTAGAAAATGTACTAAGAGGGCAAAGAGGAGGCTTGAAACAAAACCCAAAGTCTGAGAAAAGAGTGCCCAGGGAAGTAGGAAGAAAACAAAGAGAAAAAGTTATTAGAAAAACTAAATATGTTTAATATATCTTATACCAATTCAAAAACCCTCTCTCTACCACTTCTTACTCTAGTCACAGAACTGGTCACAGTATCTCTGTTGCTATATTTAGCAGTAAAAGGGTATCACGTGGGCAACTTACCTTCAAAGGGTTTAGAAAAAAAAAATAATGTGTGTGTTCATGTGTGAATACACATATATGGAGAGAGATTAAAGCAAATGTAGTAAAATGCCAACATTTGCGGAATCTGGGTAACAGGTATACAAAAATTTTTTGTGCAATTTTTGCACCGTTTCTCTAAATGTGGCATTATTTCACAATAGTTTTTTTTTTTAAAGAACTTTTAGAATTCTCTTTGTGATGAAATTCAATTTGTGATGAAATTGGAGAAACTACCACCTGATTTTTCCATGGAAGGCACTGATGACACTCCTTTCAGGATGACATTGGTGAGGAGGCCACTGACATGTTTGAAAAGCTCAATGGTGGTTGCGCTTTATGGGCTGAGATTGACAGTTGAAGATGCTGCTGCAACAGGTCTCCCTAGCATAAACTAGAAATAAAAGAATCCCCACTCACTTAAGCTAAAGGCATTCCCTGTCCCCAGCACTGGTCCCAGGCCTTGCTAAAGCCTGCAGGTAAGTGCACTCCACACAGGGGGTGCCTCTGGATCACTTGGCTCTCGTGGCCAAAAGGGCTTGTGTTCCTGGGAACTACAGGATTGTAACAACTGGAAAGTCATTTCAGGGCAAGCTACTATCCTGAGGGCACTGCACAACCAACCAAAACATGCCCCCAGTCTGCCTGTAAATAAGGCCCATTTATTTGTTTCACAGCTTTAAACTGATGGACAAACTCTAGGTTTTTCAGATATCTCAGACTACAGAGGCACTACTAGGAACATAGCCAGGGAAACACCATCTTTGCACCCTCCCTAGGCTTCATCACAGCTAACTGGTACTTCCCAGAAAGTAGTTTATACACTCATCTGAAGTCCCAATTCTTACAACTCTAACTGAGGGGATACCTCTATATCTCCTGGTCTAGGGGTCAGCAGGGTCTACAATTGTGCGTCCAAAGGATTATATGTATTCACATAATTTAAAAGTTCTGCTTAAGGATCTGGCTTCCAATTAGCCTGAACCCAGGTATTGACTGAGATCACAGGTCTTAGCACATCATCAACAGTTGGGACCCATTAAGAATAAATCAGTCTACTTAGAAAATCACAAAGGTTTCAAAGACAAAAAAGAGGTAGAGCGAGGTTGAACAATAAAGTTCATCTCCTACATAAGACTAGTCCTTCAAGACTGGGAGAGGTAGCTGTTTTGCATTATACTTAGAAACAAATATGGAGAGTCAAGTCAATTGGAAACAGAAAAATATGTTCCAAAAAAAGAACAAGACAAAACCTCAGAAAAAGACTTTAATGAGATGCAAAAAAGTAATCTACCTGATAGAGTTCAAAATAATGGGCATAAAGATGCTCTCCAAACTCAGAAGAATGGATAAATATGTGAGAAGTTCAACAAAGAGGAAGAAAATATAATAAAGAACTAAACAGAAATCACAGAGCTGAAGGACATAACTGAAAAATACACAGTAGGGGTTCAACAATAGACTAGATGAAGCAGAGAAAAGAATCAGTAACCAGGAAGACAGAGCAGTAGAACTCACTCAAACAGAGCAGCAAAAAGAAAAAAGAAATTTAAAAAGAGAAGATAGTTTAAGAGACTTAAAGAACATTAGGCAGAGTAAGATTAGTAATGCAGGGTAAGAGAGGAAAAAGGCAGAAAATTTATTTGAAGAAATAATGGATAAAAAATTCCCTAACCTGGGGAAAGAAACAGACATCCAGGTACAGGAAGCATGGAGAACTCCAAACAAGATAAATCCAAGTGATCCACATCAAGACACATTATAATTAAAGTGTCAAAAGTTAAAGAGAGCATCTTAAAAGCACCAAGAGAAGAAGAACTTCTTATATACAGGGGGCCCCTTAAGACTACTGGCAGATTTTTCAACAGAAACTTGCAGGCCAGAAGAGAAGGGCATAATATATTCAAAGTACAGAAGAAAAAAACCCTCCAACCAGTCATACTCTACCTAGCAAAGCTATCATTCAAAACTGGAGAGATAAAGATGTTTTCCATACAAGCAAGCATTAAAGGAGTTCATCACCACTAAATCACCTTTACAAGAAATGTTAAAGAGACTTATTTAAGCAGAAAAGAATATGCACTAATATCAGCAAGAAAATATAAAACTAAAGATCTTACTGGTGAAGACAAATATATAGTAAAGTTAGGAGAATAACCACTTATAAAGCTAGTATTAAGGTTAAAAGACAAAAGTAGCAAAAATAACCACGACTACAATAATTGGTTAACAAATACACAAAATAAAAAGATGTAAAATATGACATCAAAAACATAAAACATGGTGGGGGAATAAAAATGTAGAAGATTTATAATGTGTCAAAAGCTTAAGTTGCTGTTAACTTAAAAAATACTGCTATATACACAGGCTGTTATATATGAACTTCATGGTAACTGCAAAGGAAAAACCTACTATTGATAACACAAAAGATAATGAGAAAAAAAAAACTAAACATAATACTAAAGAAATTCATCAAACCACAGGGAAAAAAGCAAGAGAAATAGAAAGGAACAGACAGGAAATACAAAAACAGCTGGAAAACAATTAAAATAGCAATAAGTACCTACTTACCAATAATTACTTAAAATGTAAATGGACTAAATCCTCCTATCAAAAGACATAGAGTGAAAAAAAAAAAAGACATAGAGCAGCTAAATGGATTTAAAAAAAAAAAAAAAACAAGACTCATCTATATACTGCCTAAAAGAGAATCTCTTCAGAAGTAATGACAGTATAGCCTGAAAGGGAAAAGATGGAAACAAATATTCCATGTAAATGAAATGAAAATGAAAAAAAGCTGGTGTAGCTGGTATACAGACTTTAAAACAAAGACTATAAAAGACAAAGAAGGGCATTACATAATGAAAAGGCAAGTCAATCAAAAAAGAGGATATAAAAATTATAAATATTTATGCATCCAACATAGGAGCACCTATATATAAAGCAAATATTAACAGACATAAATGGAGATATTGCCTGCAATACAATAATAATGGTGGACTTTAACACACCAGTTTCCTCAATCATCCAGACAGAAAATCAAAACGGAAACATTGGCTTTAAACAACACATTAGATCAGATGGACTTAATAGAAAAATACATAACATTCAATCCAAAAGCCGCAGAATACACATGCTTCTCAAGTGCATATAAAACATTCTCCAGGACAGATCACATGTTAGGCCACAAAACAAAAAGACCAAAATCATATCAAGCATCTTTTTGATCACAATGGCATGAAACTAAAAAGTGATGACAAGAAGAAAACTGAAAAAATCATAAAATGTAGATTAAACAACATGCTACTGAACAATCAATGGGTCAACAAAGAAATCAAAGAGGAAATCAGAAAATACCTTGAGACAAATGAAATGTAAATATAGCAATTCAAAATCCACAGGATGCAGCAAAAGATGTTCTAGTAGGGAAGTTCATAGCAATACATGCCTACCTCAAGAAACAAGGAAAATCTCAAACTAACTTTACATCTAAAGGAACTAGTAAAAGAATAAATAAAGCTCAAAGTTAGTAGAAGGAAGGAAGGAAGGAAGGAAGAAAGATCACAGAAATAAATGAAATAAAATTAAAAAGTCAATGAAACTGGCTCTTTGGAAGGATAAAAAAAAATTGACAAAACTTTTGCTAGACTCACCAAAATGAGAAGGCTCAAATAAGTAAAACTAAAAATGAAATAAAAGTTATAACTGATACCACAGAAATACAAAGGATAATAAGAGACCTCTATGAATAATTATTTGCCAATGAACTGGACAACATAGAAGAAATGGATAAACCCTTAGAAACATACAATCTTCCAAGACTGAATCATGAAAAAATAGAAAATTGGAATAGACAAATTGCCAGTAAGGAAATTGAATCAGTAATCACAAACCTTCCAACAAACAAAACCCCAGGACCAGATGACTTCATTGGTGAATTCTACAAAATAAAGGTTTAATATCTATCCTTCTCAAACTTTTCCAAAAAGAAAACCAAACAACAAACAAACAAAAAACTGAAGGGGAGGGAATGCTTCCAAAATCACTTTACAAGGCCCACATTACCACCCTAATTCCAAAACCAGATAAGGATGCCACAAAAAAGAAAATTACAGGTCAATATCCCTGATGAATATAGGTACAAAAATTCTCAGTGAAATTTTAGCAAAACAAATTCAACAATACATTAAAACTATCATACACTGTGACCATTGACCTTATAGGAAGAACCCTGCCTTAGGCTGCTGTAACAGAATACCATAAAATGGGTGGCTTAAACCACAAATATTTCCCACAGTTCTGAAGGCTGTGAAGTCCAAAATCAAGGTGCTGGTGGATTTGGTGCCTGGCAAGAAGGCCCTTTTCTCGTTTGTACCTTCTTATTATATACTAACATGGCAAAGAGGATGATCATCTCTCCTGTAGCTCTTCTTATGAGGGCACTAATTCCATTCCTGAGGGCTCCACACTCCTACCTTAATTACCTCCCAAAGGTCCCACCTCCAAATACCATCACATTGGAGGTTAGGGATTCAATAAACGAATTTTGCCAGGGACTCTAGGGAGGGGGGTACACTTAGTCCCTACCAAATCCTTATTTTAGAAAGAACCAACTCAAAGCCTCTTAATCTATCTGCTTTCCCTAAGGCAGTAAATTAGAAGCAATTTAGTCAAAGAATTGCAGACATTAATGCTACCTTCAAAGATTTGAAGGATGTGCCAGAGGGTCTCTATATACCCCATTCAATTAATCTCTTTGGGCCTTACAAAAATTAGATGGAAAAACCTCTAGAGATGGATGGATGGTAATAGTTACACAATGTGAATGTACTTTTTTTTTTTTAAGATTTATTTTTATTTATTTATGATAGACATAGAGAGAGAGAGAGAGAGGCAGAGACACAGGCAGAGGGAGAAGCAGGCTTCATGCAGGGAGCCCCACATGGGACTCGATCCTGGGTCTCCAGGATCAGGCCCTGGGCCGAAGGTGGCGCCAAACCGCTGAGCCACCTGGGCTGCCTGTGAATGTGTTTAATGCCACTGAATACTACACTTAAAAACTGTAAAATAATGAATTTCATGCTATGTAATTTTTACCACACACAGAAAACAAACTAGATGGATTATGACAGAAAACAATGGACTATCTCAATTGTAGCTATTCTGTATACAGCATCCTTTTTCTTTCTTGAAGACAGCTTTTTTGAAATATAATTCTCAAAGACTAAAGTCCACTATTTTAAAGTGTAGAGTTCAGGGATCATCAGGGATGTTGGCTGATAACATTTTTTTGTGTGTGTGGTATCCTCATCTGGTTTTGGCATTAGGGTAATGCTAGCTTTGTAAAAGGAGTCTGAAAGTGTACAATTCAATACAATAAATTGACAAGGTTGTCACTGACCACCACTATCTAGTTCCAAAACATTTTCACCTTAAAAAGAAACCCCGTATCCTAGCAGCCACTAACCTACATTTTCTGCATTTGCCTGTTTCAGACATGTCATATAAATGGCCTCTTGTGCCCAGCTTCTTTCATATTTTCAAAGGTTATTCATGTTGTAGCATGTCGCTATTTAACTATGGCTGAGTAATATTCTATCACGTGTTATAATTTGTTATGCATTGACAGACGTTTGTGTTATTTCCACTTTTTTAAGCTATTATAATAAGGATGCTATGAACAATCATACACAAATTTTTGTATGGATGTTTTCACTTCCTTTGGACATATACCTAGAAGTAAAATTACTGAGCCATATGGTAATGCTGTTTAACTTTTTGAGTAACTGCCAAACTGTTCCACAGCAACTGCACTGTTTTATATCCCACCAGTGACGTGTGTATCAGGGTTTCAATTTTTCCATATTCTTGCTGATGCTTGTTATTCCATCTTGTTTGTAGTCATCTAAGTTTATGAAGTGGTATCTCATTGTGACCTTGATATAAATGGCTGCAGTATCTTTATCAAACAAAAAAAATTAACTCCTTCTCTGCCACTAAACTGACCAATGCATCATTCTCAAAAGGAGGATCAAAATCAGTTCAATTTAACTTTATGTTAGATAGGATTATCATTCCTTGTTTCCTGGTCTCAATTCTATATTTGCCACATCCCAGAAAGGGGATGTTCCTTGAACCTGGGTCCCACAACAAACAGACTCCTGCAACAGAATCCCAGTCTAGCTGTAGTCAAGCAAAGCTAAGCCTGTCACGTAGTAAATACTTGGTACATGAATTAGAATTTTAATGTATACTTTTATGTGCATAGAAGAAAAAGTCAGGACACCTGGGTGGCTCGGTGGTTGAGCATCTGCCTTCAGCTCAGGTCGTGATCCTAGGGTCCTGGGATCAAGTCCCAAATCAGGTTCCCTGCATGGAGCCTGCTTCTCCCTCTGCCTATGTCTCTGCCTCTCTCTGTGTCTCTCATGAATAAATACAATCTTTTAAAAAAAGTCTCAAAAGCTCACACTAAACTGTTGAATGTGCTGATTAAATAAATGTATACAATAATTTCAACCTCTCACTTTGTTCATTCCTGTAGTTTGAATTTTTTAATGTACATATACTACTTTAATAATTTTTTTTCTTCACTCTTTTAAAAATTACCTATGCTGGCCTCTATTCAACATAGATAGCTTATATGAAGTTATAATAAATTTACTTTTCAAGAAATCAATAATAAAAATGAGTTGATTTAAATAAAGCATCTTGTACATGTGATTACACTGATAGCTGTCTTTGAAAATACAAGTTTAAGATTAGAATAAAAGGTAATGAACAGTTCCTACCAATTTCAGTAACACTATATGAAAAATAGCTTCATAACAAATTAATTCCACCCTTACCACCATTATTAATGCAAATTCGTTTAGGTTACCAAACAGATCTGTGTCATATTTGCCATCTTATATATCATCTATTTTCTCTAAAACTTCAACTTGCTCTGAAATACATCATTTTTCAATTTACTCCACCATTCTGCCCGGGGCTGAAAAACTGCTCAAGTATATTAAACTGGGCTAATTGTAGGCTATTTGAGGAGCATTCTGCCCAAAATGGTTAACTTTATTTACTTCATCTATAACCAGTACTATAAACACCATTCCTAGCGATTTTATAAACAGTCTGGTCACCTCTTGCTCCTGCATTCCTAGAAAAACAAAACCTCAACTAGGAAACAAAATATTCCTTAAGACATTCATTTTAGTTTAAAAAAAAGTAGCAAATAAAAGTAAACATTAAAATTGACAGCGCTTGTTTTAAAATCATTACATGATTTATTTGTGTTTAAAACATATTTGAGAAGTTTTCATTAGATTATTTATAGTCAATGTATAATTTCAATAGAACATTAAACAATTACAGTTCAACTCCATGTAGTATTAACTTTTCTTCTCTTCTGATTCTTGTGCCAATTTCAACTTTTCTTTTAATTCCATCTGATCTCGGTGGTACTGTTCAAATATTGGTTGATAAATATACATCCCTCCAGCAATTCCAAGGATGCTAGCAAAAAGCAGTTGTGGAAGAGTCAATCTCCCAAACATTTTTCAACAAATGGCATACAATGCTTTCCCCACACAGTGGTTTTGAAAAATTAGTCCACATCCAGGAAAATATCTTCAGATCTGTGTACAAAGAAAATGAAAAACAAAGCAATACCTTAGCATACATCCTTTAAAAGATTCCATGTCACTACTTTCTTTCAGAGTGAGTAGTATTTTCATCATAATTTTCATAATATGTAAATATTACTTGGTTTAACTAAGACAGGAATATAAATAAATAGGAAGCATGACAAATGAGGTTTAGGGCATGGTGTAAGACAAAGCTAAGTCCCATTACAGAATGTTCTCAATGGTTTGAAGTGGGTAATTCTTAAAATGGCAATGAGGCTGGGAAGAGTCATAATCTACACCTTTATATACCATTATAAAACTAACCACTACAAGAAACAGCTCCCCACAAAAGTTGAAAGTGACTGCCAATCCAATCTGGAAGTAGAAGAAAGAGAATTGCTACTTTTCACTATTAGCCTTTTGGGTTGTTTTGTTTTGTTTACTACTTCATGTTTTTTTTTTGCCATTATGCATGATTAAAAATTTTCACAACAAGCTAAAAGATTTGGAGTTCATTCTGATGCTTTAGAAGGTACAAGTAGTCATCAAACACACACATGTAAATAACTGGCCAGCCATTTTTTTTATATATAAAAATATAAAGATTTGGGCAGCCCGGGTGGCTCAGCGGTTTAGCGCCACCTTCAGCCCAGGGCCTGATCCTGGAGACCCGGGATCAAGTTCCGCGTCGGGCTCCCTGCATGGAGCCTGCTTCTCCCTCTGCCTGTGTTTCTCTCTGTGTGTCTCTCATGAATAAATAAATAAAATCTTAAAAAAAAAAAAATAAAGATTTGACAGATTTTACTTTTAACGTGAATAGTAAAGACTCCATTATTTCTCAGAAAATTATAGTTGTGAGCACCATACTCTCTGGAGAAAACAGAGGCTTATGAAAGAGGAAAACAAAGCGACGGATTTACACGTTTTCTTAACCTTTCACCGTCTTCTAGACCTCCGAGGTTACAAAAATCCCTAGTGGCAGAACTAGTACCAGAAACTAGGTTGTCCTTAACATCAGTAAAATGTAATATAAATTAATCTGGGAAAGAAATGCCCGTTTGCTCCTGGGCTCTTGCGGTTAACTAGATAAACGACAGTTTACCAAGCATGCTATGGTTCATTGCCTGAGTGTAAAAAAAAAAAAAAGGAGGTAGGGGTGCCATTTTCAAGTCAGCTCCTTGGAAGATAAACCACAGGAAATAGGAAACCCTTGGCCACTAGTTTGCTAAGTGACCCTGACCGAGTCATTTAACTTTGCCGAACCTCATTTTCCACATCTGTGCAAAAGGCTGAATCATCCCTAGGCCGCCTACCTCGTCCGACAGTTATTGTGAGACCACCAAAGAGTGAGATGCTACACCAACACGTTTACAATGATCATCACTATTCTTATTACCACTGAGGCACCACGGACCATCGAGCGGCCGCTTCGCGTCGCTGACCAGCCTCCCGTTGGCCCCAGCCTAGCGGCGCTCCGGTTCCTTCCAGCGGTTTCCGGAAGAGAAGCTCGGGCGCAGAGACAACGAAGCCAAAGGCGGGCAGCGGTGTCCCGAGGACGATAAGCCCGAGGCAAACAAAGCCGCCGCACTGAGCGGCGGA
The DNA here is from genome assembly GCF_053574225.1 of Canis aureus. NCBI lineage: Eukaryota > Metazoa > Chordata > Mammalia > Carnivora > Canidae > Canis > Canis aureus. Next base: position 25,478,858 of record NC_135642.1, read on the forward strand.
CACCAACCAACCTCGGAGGTTCCTGTGCCGGGGCGCTGCCGTTTCCCAGCTATCCCCGCGCCTGCGAGCGACGGCGGCCGCAGAGGCCAAGTTTAGTGAGCGGAAGAGCAACGCGCGCGCTCTTCCCGGCTCCTCCTTTGCGGGGTCTGAGGTGGCTGGGGATCTTCAGCCGACCTCGAAGTGGGAGCAGGATGAAGCAAGGGGGCGACGATGGCCGGCTCTTTTTCCGCGGATTCCAGGGCCGCTCCCACGAGAAGGTGAAGCTGCGAAAGAGAAAGTCAACTTTGTACCTCAGCCCCCGGAAGAGCAGCGAGCGCCGCGGAGGTGAGGGGCGGGGGGAGGGCGCCAAGCTCCCCGGCTGTGGCGGGAAGCCGCGGACCGCGAGTGAGGGCTCCATCTGCTGGGCGGGGCTGCCGAGAAATCGCCGTGCGCTGGAGCCGCGCTTCTCCTTCGCTGGCCGCTTGTGCGGCGTTTTATTCTGCGTGGGTTAATTCTGCCGCGGCCCGGTGGGGTGAGTTGACGTGACGTAGCCGGCCGCATTTTAGAACGGGGGCAACTTACCTGAGGTTTCGCAGCTGCACAGGGATTGATTCCTGGGGTGAGACCAGGTCTGACTCCCACTCCATTTATTACAGCCCCTCTCCCGCCTCCAGCCTTCTCTTTGGTACGCTGTGAGGATGTTGACAGGAACCAAATCACCCCCCAGCAGCTGGGCTGTTGATCTGTCAGAGGCGGTCTTTAATATAAGGATGGACTTCTGCATTTAATAAATATTTATTGTGCGCCTTGAATGTGCCAAGCACTGTGTAAGCGGCATGAAAAGAATGCTGAGTTTCCCCTGTGGAGACCTGAGACGAAAAAGGGAGAATCATTTTTGCCAGATGAAGGAGGATTGTGACGGGGAGAGGGTGAGGGGCCGCTGGGCCTGAGTTCTCGACTCGCTCTTTTCCCCTGACCCTTCCTTCGGTAGAGAAGTTGGATCCCTCAGGGTTAAGGAGAGTAACGAGATTATAAATGAATGACCGCACTTGTCACAGACATAGTTGAACCTTTAGGTATTCACAATCACTTGTTCAGGGCCCAGTTCTGAGTATTGTGTACTCTGCACCAGTCCACAGAGTAAAAGGGTTTTTTTTCACAGGGTTTTCTTTCAGCGGCTGTAGTTCAGTCGGGATGTTTCTTTAAGTGCTTCTGAAGGATGAACGTTGAGATGGGGCGTGTGTGTTGTGTTGAATGTACCAGTTATCTGAAAAATATTTAAATGTGTTCCTGGAGAATAATGGAGGACAGTGGCAGGAACCTAGAACTATAGCAAAAGACTCAAAATGGATTAGAGTACAAACAGGCAGGTCTGAATAAATTAAAGCACCTCTCAGAACCAGCCAGTTGTTGCCAGTTGAGCTCTGTTGTCAGATGTTATTTTAGGAATGCAGCAATACAGATTTTAATATAAAGTCGGATTTTTAAATGTTGACAAATAAATTAACATTCAAAAAAAAATACTCTGTATTCAGCCTGCAGGCTGTCCACTTGTGGCAAAGAGGCAGCAGATAGCCCTGGTTTTGAATTCTGTTTCGCCATTTACAACCTTTTTGACTTTGGACGAGGCAGTTTAACTTCTTAGTCTTGTTTTCCTTATAGGTAAAATGGGGCCAATACCTACCCTTTCGCACGATTTGGAGGATTAAATAAGGCAACATGAAGGAATGAACTCTCGCACAGACTAAACAACAATAAGGGCTATTTAAAAACATGCAGAGGACCATTTGATATGCCACTGTTTGACTCCTAAATTAGTAATTTGTTAGCTGGTTTCTGTCATTAGCTACCTATATAGGCTATTACCTAATTAGCCTAAGGCCTTAGTTAACCTGATCTCTTTTTCATTGTTATCTTACTATTCTCTTTATACAATTAATTGCAAGAAAGATTGGTTAAATGGAAGGAGTGATGATTACCCAGTGGGAAAGCTCCAGCCCTTGTCTGTCAGCCAGAGTTCTCTACTATGCCTTGAGTCTGAGCAATGAGCAAGGCTCCAACTGGAACAGCAGATTTTAGTTCTGCAAGTAGAACTTGCCTGACTTTTGTGCCACAATTACCTGTTTTGTTTTCTTTTTTAGATCTTCTTGGTGAAAACGTTTATTTGGTCTCATTTACCATAGCATTACGAATATGTAACTGTTTTTTAGTCCAGACAAGTTTTGTTCCAGATGAATATTGGCAGTCTCTTGAAGTTGCACATCACATGGTTTTCAAATATCCTTTGTAGTTTCTTTTCCAAATTAGAAATGTGTATTCATCTTAGAAATTGTGCCAGCTTCTATTGTATTTTTTCAATTTTCCATATATTCTCCAAGTAATTTTAACTTATCAAAGTACACCATTATTTTATACTAATATTTCTTCTATATCTTTCTTTGATGTTAATACACTTGACTCAACCTTTAACCAGCAGGTCTTCCCATAGTGCTCAGTACTGTGGAAAATATAGATGAAGTAAAAAACACATTCCCTTCATGAAGAAATTATGAGTTTAATTGGCCATTGCATTTTTAACTCAAATAACCAGTGTGAAATGCTGTGTTTTTAAGTTTCATTATCAAAAAAATAGAAATTTTTTATGCACAGACATTAAAACAGATTGTTTCAGTGCTATTCAACATTAGTCCTTAATATCACTAATTATGGTTATTTGACCTGGGAATGGACAGAAAGATTGAGGGGTTACACATACCCCTTAATCTTTGCAAGCATTTACAAGATTCTGCATCTTTTGGGAAAAGATAGTGTTCAGCTACTGGTAAGTTTATATAAAAGTAATGAAAATAGTTATCAAAAGTAGATTTATTCCACCCTTTTTAAAAGGCTCATGTATATTAACTAAATGACATTATTGGTATCACAAAGTTTGTTTGTTTGTTTGTTTGTTTTTAAAGATACTTGTTGCTAAACTCTGACCATATCTGGGAAGCCCACAGTTACAAAGACATACTATGATGTGTAACCCTTTATTATGTGCTAAAACACAAAAACAGCATAAAAGTGTCTTACTTGAAGGAATCCTGTTAAAATTTGCAGACTTTCAGAATGACTACATTATACATTAATTATTTGGACCTTAGAAGTATTCTTCCTTCATGAAAGCATCACGTGAGAGCAGTGTTGTATCTTGTTTTTTTAACTTGTGAGCAGAACACCATGTTATATGAGCTTATGAAGACTAAATGTATATAAACCTACTCAGGATTTAGTGTTGAAATTAAATCTTAGAGAAAATTAATTTGACAATTTAATGATATGTACAATCATTGTGCTATATATGTAGTAATTAGGCAGCAATAGTAATGTTGTAATTCCTAGATCATGAATTTTGGTGTCAGTTGCCAAGAAAGGGTAGTGAAGAACTAGTGGTTCCAAAGTTTTTCTAAACTCACTCTCAAAATCCTTTAAGCTGTCCTCAGATTAGACTCAGAAGTTTGGGCCTTCCCCATTTTCTGTTAGGGAAGTGGCCCAGAATTCCAAAGGCTGTCCAAATCCTGAGGGTTTCTTGGAGCCTGGAAACACATGGAAAGATCATGGGGAAAGAGAATGTAGAGCATTAGCAGAGTTTCTCCCATTGACACATGTAGAAGTTAGGAGCTGTGAATTTGCTTCTCTTGTCAGGTCTTCTAAATTATGTAGAGTAACCATAATGTCTGGAACCACAGGCAAATATGCATGATGTCATCAAGGATATCTTATATCCCAAGAAGTAGGTTATATTATGAATGAAGGAGTCTTCAAGATAGAAAACTTGCTATTCCTCCAGGACCTAGCCACTCTCCTCAACCTGTAGCTGACCACGGGGCCATCTTGTGCTTTAAAGTAAGCCGCCTCTTGCCCTCCCCCCCATCCTCACCCCATTGTCCCCCTCAAAAAACCTCCATCCTATCTGGAACTTGACCAGGTAGAGAAACATTAAGATGCTATCTGTCATACTGATTTTTTTGAATGTAGATTACATAATTTTGAAACTAGAAGGGCTCAGAGAAGTGAAATAAATAGACCAAGGTCACAGCATGTTGAGCTCTTACAAGACAGCTTCTCCCTAAACTGCATACTCTCTATGAGTATAGAATTAGGAATGGCTTAGAATTGCACTGTCTGACATGGTAGCCACTGCCACATGTGTCTATTGAATATGTGAGATGTGGCTAGTCTAAATTGAGAAGTGCTATTACTATAAAATTCATACTAGATGTCAAAAACCTAGTACAAAATAAAAATGTAAAATGTTTCTATAATTTTTTATTTTGACGAATTGGTAATATTTTAGATATGTCGGGTTAAACAAAATAAATAAAATTAATTTTACCTGTTTGGGATTTTTTTTTAATTTTTTAATTTGGCTACTATAAAATTTTAAACTATGTACGTGGCTCGTGTTATATTTCTACTGGACAGCACTGGCTTAGAACACGTGAGAAGAAAGGGATATAGAAGGGAGACCTGAATGGGGTTCCACAGTGGGGGCTTTCAATAGTCAGAAGACATACAAGGGCATTTGGCCTCTGGAAGCTTAATGGAGGAATCAGGAGCTTAAAGAACAGGAGAATGGTAAGCTGCCAACACAGTATCATACTCAAGGTTTACCCCTTGCATGTTCCTTCTCTTTGCCCCAAGTTAACTTTTCACATGAACTACTTTCAGGCCTAGAGGTAAGAAGAATATAGATCTCTATGCAGAGTAAACAAAAGGTATGTACATAGATGCCTTTTGCTCTATTTTACAGGGCAATTATTTTTTTTAAGTGAAATTATGAAGTACAGCATACCTTTAAGACTTAAATATTTACAGATTACTGACAAAGAGGAGGAACATAAAACAAAAGTGTTAGAAGCCACTGACACCTGAAAGTAAAGCTACTCTAAAGTTAATAAAGATTGGTCCAACAAAAATACAAATTTAAATATATTTTTAGAAACACATCTTTTGAACAAACCTAGATTAAATTGTGCTCTATCAGTGTGTTATTTTGTTAATGATAGCTCGGACACATTTTTTAAAAAACTCTCAAAGATGTCATTGTGTAATATTAGAATTACTAACTGTAATTAAGTTATAATACATTTACTCTTTAGTTTTACTTTTTTTTTTTTTAAGAATTTATTTATTTATCCATGAGAAACACAGAGAGAGAGAGAGGCGCAGAGACACAGGCAGAGGGAGAAGCAGGCTCCATGCAGGGAGCCCGACATGGGACTCCATCCCAGGTCTCCAGGATCAGGCCCTGGGCTGAAGGTGGCGCTAAACCGCTGAGCCACCCTGGCTGCCCCTAGTTTTACTCTTAAATTTACTTTTTAATGTCATCTGATTACTGTGTTTTTGTAATTGTAGAATACTTGTCCTTTTATGGGGAAAAAAAAGTAAATAATTTTATCATCTGTATTGCAGGATGAAAAACAATGTAACTTAGTAGTTAAGAGCACAGGCTTCAGAATCACAAAGACCTGGGTTTGAATCCTAGCTTTGACACTAAGTAGCTTTGTAGCCTTGAGAAAATTATTTAATGTCTCTGTACCTCAGTTTCCTCACTTATAAAGCAGTACCTATCTCACAGGGATTGTTAGGAGGACTGAGTGAGGTGATATATATAAAGTACTTGGTATGATACCCATCACACACTATTATAAATGATTCATAAAAATTTAACTTACTGTTATGCTAATGGAAATCACTAAATGTGCTTCCAAAATAGAACCTTAACGCAATGAACTATTTTGTTGGCTATCTAAATTAAAAGCAGTAGTGTTGTAATATATAAATTACAGAGAGAAAGAATGAGAATGATAAAACTACTTTGGGCATTTTCCTGAAAAATTAATGTAATTTTTGTCGAAAACAGGTATTTTTGCAGAATAGACTAATATATTTGTCTATTTTTGTACTAAGAAGAAGGGCCTTCAGTTGATAGTTGGATCAGTTTGTTGATTTTTATGCTAATTCAGTGTGAACTGGTACATGTTTTTAAATATCTTCTTTTTTTAATTAAAAAAAAAAAAAAAAACTATTGAAGATTTGGATTCCTAGACTTGCCCAAGCACTCCTATCTGCTATAGCAGACATCAGACTCTACTCCTTAATGAAGCAACTAGAAAATCAGCAAATGGCAAGATGGGTGGTAAGTGTTAAACCCTTTAGAAACTAGTCACTTATTTCATTCCTAACAGCGTAAAACACATGGAAAAATATCAATTCTTAAAACAGCTTCAAAAGATAATTTGAACAGTGTTATAGAGGTACTTCCATAATGAAGAACAACAAAATTCAAGTGGTGCATGCCATATCTCCTTCTGATTGCACCCTGGGTGATTGAAGCCACCGATGCCCTCAAAATCTTTGAGAGTCTGAACCCTAGGAGCAGCCTTTGGAAACATCTTCACTTCATTGGTCAAACCTGTCATAATCCTTGCCTCACTTTCTATAAAATTCAGTTAGGAATAGTTCTTTTTTTCTCTTTCTTTTCTTTCTCTTTCTTTCTTTCTTTCTTTCTTTCTTTCTTTCTTTCTTTCTTTCTTTCTTTCTTTCTTTCTTTCATTTTACTTATTTGAGAGAGAAAGTGAGAGAGCATGAGCAGGAGGAGAGGGAGAAGCAGACTCCCCACTGAGCAGGAAACCTGATGCAGGGCTTCATCCAATCGATCCTGGGACTCAATCCCGAGACTCTACCCCAAGACTCCAGGATCATGACCTGAGCCAAAGGCAGATGCTTAACCAAGTGAGCCACCAGGTGCCCCCAGTAGGAATAGTTCTAATTATTGGCTACCTCACAAATCGCCTCCACTGTTTACATCCATTGTTCACTACCTCATACCTGAGACTGAGCCTAAGAAGTATGTTTTCACTGAAGCATTCTTTCACCTCTAGCTAGTGTTTGAAATAAACTCTGTAAGGGAGAAAATGTGTAGAAAACTGTCCTTTGTCAAACTGGCTTATTTCACAGTGGGGAGATAGATTCCTGATATCACATTCAAATTTTGATTTTCTCATTGAAACTATATTCTGAAGAGTGACTGGATTCTTTAGTACTGTGATTAACCTCCTTTGGCTCTTTCTTAAATTAAGTAAACTTATATAAGCCTGCTTAGAAATGTTACTACCTTTTTAATAGTTTCTACTGGAAAATATGTTCTGAATTCCAAGTGACCAATTTATCAACAAATTTCTAGAATATAATTTTTATTAATTTATTAATATTATAATTTGCTAATTATTAAGATATTTCTGTGGGTAGTGTTTTTATTTGCATTAAGAAGACAGCATGGTTTAGTGATTGAGTGGTTGTTAATTGATTCAAGGATGAAATCAGTCTCCTTATTTTGTGCTTATATACACTGCTGAAGGCTCAACCTAAAATGGCAAGAATGTAATACCTTTGAAATTCTTCCTCTAAAGTACTAAGTTGTTATAGTTTAGGAAAAGCCTTTATATCTACAAAACTTTGGAACATTTTTTAAAGGCTGTATTTGAAGAGATAGGAAGCCAGTACCACATGTTTAACATCCTTGCACTAGCTAACAAGTTTCTTTTAAGACAGTTGCTTTGTAGATTTGATGCTTCTGTTTGCATGTTCTTCCAAAAACTGTTTTTTTTTATTTTAGTCAATTTACCTGAAAGTATTAACTTACTAACTTTCACATATAATATATCTGGTATTATTATAGACCTATGTGTAATATAACTCCTTAAAAACAATGGGCATGACTATTTTCAATATCGTTTATCTTTTGATGTGATTTTTTGCAATATGTAGACTTGATATTTTCCATAAAAGAAGATAATACTGAGCTTTTCCAATTCTCCCTCCCTATATGTTTGCTTATAATTGTTCTTAGTTTTTTTGCCAGTTAAGCTCTTGGTTCACATGGTATTGCTGTACCAGAACTCTTACAAACACCATGGAAACTGTTCTTACTATAATTGCTCTTTTCTACTATCCTTTGGAAGGTTCAAAGTCTATGAACAGGTGAGATATATTACTGTTAATAATTATGTACAAAACATGAAAGATCTTAAGTATCAACATATTATAATGTCCAGTGGACCCCCAGATGTTCATGAGGTTTATTAAAACCACATTATCAGTTGATACATTTATTATAATAGGAAACAGATATATGCAAACCAGGTAATGAAGGGCAGTTTAATAAAAGGACTATGTATACATGTTTAGGCAATGTTTAGAAAAGCCAATAAGGAAATAACCATAGTACCCCAGGGTTAATCATAGGGGGAAGTTTCTGCTACCCTTTGGCCCTAAGGAGAGGTAATTATTATGGCAATCCATATAAAACTATAACTCTCCCCAGTAGGAGACAGGCACAGCTCGCCATAGCAAGGAGGGAGCTGGGGGAATAAAATACCCTGACTTAACTCTTCTGAAACGCTCCAATCAGTCAAAGCCAGTCAGAAGCCAGAATGCAAGTGAGCTCATTAATATAGTCCAGACAGGTCAGCTTTCCTGCACATAGAGCAAGTGAAGAATAGAGGAAAACAGATCTGGAAGGGCAAATAGAAAATATATGAACCCAAGAGATTGCGTCCAAGATGGAAGCATAGGAAGATTCTGAACTCACTTCCTCACTCAGACATACCACATCTATAGGAACTTATGGATCAATTTCCCTCCAGAAAATCTGAAAACTAGATAAATTGCTGTCCACAACAAAAGGTAAAGACAGAAGAGGCAGAGACACTGTCACAAAAAAATCCAACCCACAGTATAGCAACACACACCAGCTAGGCATTTCTTCCAGAAGAGCAAGGGGTTGGTGCCTTACATTAGGCACTCTGACCCCTGGGATCTGCACTAGAGAAACAAGCACCCAGAACATCTAGCATGGAAAGTCAACAAGTTGACATCCAGGGGCCCCATGTTCTATAGGAAACTGAGATTCCCCACTTGAAAGTCTCACATGAAGTCTTGGTTACCCTTGAGACCCAGTGGAAAAATAGACATTTGAAAAGTGTCCAGCAATAACCCATAGCAGGAGGGATATCAGAGGTGAAGGTGGTCCCTGTGGAGCAAAGAGTTCAACTCCACATCAGGGACCCCCTGCCTGGGGACTCAGGAATATGAATCCCTGTAATGTCTCAGGGACATCAGTGGGGTTTAGCTCCAGAAGACCCCGAGAACTATAGGAAACCTAGACTCTGCTCTTAAATGGCCTGCAAACAGTATCACTTTCTTCAAAACCAGCAAAGCAACAGCAGTTTAAAAATCATCTGAGCTAGACATCAAGATTTATTGACAGATTTTAAGGCATGTACCATAAAGGCTGGGCACTTTTCCCAAGAACAGGAGTTCTCATATACACCATTTTTTGGCCCATCTTCACCCAGCTAGTCAACATTTGCCAACACTGGCAAATGATAGTGTGATACTTTCCATCTACCTTGCTAGCATAGTTTGCCTCACTCTGGCATTCCCCTGCAGACCTGCCCTACCCAACTTGGCAGGTGCCCCTCCAAAGCAGCTGCCACCATGCCATAACCAGGGGGCCGCCTCTGTTGGCACTGCTACCCTTCCATAGTAATTCCAGCCCTGGGTGAGGGAGGCATCTCTGCCCATCAGCTCACCCATACCAGTTGTGGATGGGCCTCATAACCAGCTACACTGAGGCCTGATGCCATCGATCAGCATGCCCACAGGAGCCACAGCCAGGCCTGTGCTAGCCTGCCCATGAGCACACCCACAGCAGTTATGGCATGTCACAAAAGGAGGTCACACAGCCCATACAGAGGATAGTCCTGGAATGCCTGGTACTGGTGACCAAGAAGAATTGTACTTCTAGGCCCATGGGACATTACCTTTAACCCAGGAAATATAGCTGACCTACCTAATCCCAAGAAACAAACACAAAGAGATACAATAATATATTTTAAATGAGAACAATACAAAACCTCAGAAAAAGAACTAAACAAAGTGGAAACAAGCAATCTACCTGAAAAAGAATTCAAAGTAATAGTCCTAAAATGCTCACTAAACTTTGAAGAGTGAATGAACTCAGGGAAAACTTGAGATAGAAAAATATTAAAAAGAACCAACGAGAGCTGAAGAATATAATAACTGAAATGAAACATATACTGAGGGAATCAACAGCAGATTAGAAGATGCAGAACAGCAATATGGAAGACAGGGTGGTGGAAATCATCCAAACAGAAAAGCAAAAGGAAAAGAATTTCTTAAAATGAGGATAGGGTAAGGACTTCTAGAACATTAAGCAGACTAACATTCACATTATAGGGGTCCTAGAAGAAGAGAGAGAAAAGGATAGAAAACTTATTTGAAGAGAAAATAGCTGAAAACTTCCCTGACCTGGGGAAGGAAACTGACATCCGGGTCCAGGAAGCACAAGAGAACCCCAAACAAGATGAACCAAGAGTTCTAAAATAAGACATATAATAATTAAGATGTCCAAAGGTAAAGAGAGAATCTTAAAAATAGCAAGAGAAAAGCAACCAGTTATATGCAAAAAAACACCCATACACCCATATTAGCTGATTTTTCAGCAGAAGCTTTGCAGGCCAGAAGAAACTAGTGTGAAGTATGTTCAAAGTGCTGAAATGAAAAAAACTACAACCAAGAATGCTCTACCCAGCAAGAATTGAAGGTGAGATAAAAAGTTTTCCAAACAAAAGTTTAAAGGAGTTCATTACCACTATACCAGTCTTACAAAAAATGTGAAAGGAAATCTTCTAAGCAGAAAATTTTTAAAAATTATGAAAGAAGAATTTTACTGGCAAAAACAAAATACAGTAAAAAATAGATAAATCACTTCAAGCTAGTATAAAAATTAAAAGACAAAATTAGTAAAATCAATTATATCCATAGTAAGAGAAAATAAAAATACAAAAAATATAATATCAAATACATAATGAAAGGATAATGTACTGTGCTTCTAGAATGAATCTCATGGCACTAAAAACCCATAACACACACACACACACACACACAAAAAAAACAGAAAGGAACCCAAGCATAACATTATGAAAGTCATGAAATCACAAGAGAGCAAGAAAAGAGGAAAAGAACAGAACTACAAAAACAAACAGATGAATCACTGATCTCTATCTCTGGAACGAATAATACATTGTTAATTAATTGAATTTAATTTAAAAAAGATAAAGGCGGGGGGGAAGACATTCTCAGTTTAAAATTTCATCTAAATAAATAAATAAATCCAAATAGAAAACAGTTAACAAAATAACAATAAGTACACACCTATCAATGATTACATTAAATGTAAATGAACTAAATGCTCCAGCCAAAAGACATGAAATGACTGGATGGATTTAAAAAAGGAAACAAAACTCTCATCTGTGTGCTGCATAGAAGAGACTCACTTCAAACCGAAAAATCATACTGAAAGTGAAGGAATGAACACAGATATTCCATGCAAATGGAAGTGAAGAAAAAATGAGGGTGGTAATACTTGGACAAAAATAGACCTTAATACAAAGACTATAATAAAAGACAAAGAAGGGCATTAATAGTGATAAAGGGATCTAGCCAACAAGAGGCTATAATTGTAAATATTTATGTATCCAACATAGCAGCATTTAAATATATAAAGCAAATTATTAACAGGCCTAAAAGGAGAAATACAGTAGTAGGAGGAGACTTTAATGCCCCACTAGCGACAATGGATAATTAGTCCAGACAGGAAATAAGGAAACAGTAGTTTTAACGACACATTAAACCAGATTGGCTTAACAGACATAGAATATTTCATCCCCAAACAGCAGAATGCACATTTTTTTGAAGTACACATGGAACATTCTCTAAAAGAGATCACGTTGGGCCAGAAATAAGTCTCAATAAATTTAAGAAGATTGAAATCTTATCAAGCATCTTTTTTTTTTTTAAAGGATTTTATTTATTTATTTGACAGAGAAAGATAGTGATAAAGATTGTAAGAGCATGAGTGGGGAGGAAGCTTCTTGCTGAGCTGGAAGCCCAACTAGGGACTAGATCCCAGGACTCTGGGATCATGACCTGAGCTGAAAGCAGATGCTTAACATCTTTTCTGACAACAGTATGACACTAGAAATCAATTGCAATTAAAAAAAAAAAAAAAAAACCTGTGAAAAAAATGAAGGCCCCAAACATGCTACTAAACAAGCAATAGGTCAACAAAATCAAAGAGAATTCAAAAATACCTTGAGACAAATTAAAATAGAAATACAATATTCCAGAATCCTTAGGATGCAACAGAAGCAGTTCTAAGAAGTTTATAACAAAACAGGCCTACCTCAAGAAATAAGAATAGTTCCAAACAATCTAACCTAATCTAAATTTAGTAGAAAAAGAACAAAGACCCAGTTAGCAGAAGAAAATAATAAAGATCACAATGGAATAGGGACAAAAAATTAGAAATGATAAGTGAAACTAACAACTGATTCTTTAAAAAGATAAGCAATGTTTAAAAACTTTAGCCAGGCTCAAAGAAAAAAAAAGGACTTAACTCAGAAATGAAAGAGGAGAAGTTACAGCCAACACCATAGAAATAAAAAAGGATTATAAAAGACTATTACAAAAAATTATATTCTAACAAGTGGGACAACCTAGAAGAAATGGATAAATTTAGAAACATAATCTTTCAAGACTGAATCAGGAAGAAACAAAATCTGAATAGACTGATCACTAGTAATAAAATTGAATCAGTAGTCAAAAAACTCCCCCCAAAAGCCCAAGATCAGATAGCTTCACAGATGAATTCTACAAAACTTTTAAAGAAGAGTTAATTAATTTCAAAAAAATTAAAGAGGAAGGAACTCTTCTAAATTCATTCATTATGAGGCCAGCATTACCCTGATATACCAAAAAACAAAAACAAAAAGCAAAATTATGGGCCAGTATTTCTAATGAAGAGAGATTCAAATTCTTCAACAAAATACCACAAACTGAATTCAATAATATAATAAAGGTATCATTCACCACAATCAAGTGGAATTACAGAAATGCAGGGATCATTATTTGCAAATTAACATGATGTACCGCATTAATAAAATGAAGGTTAAAAATCATATGATTATCTCCATAGATGCAGAAGAAGCATTTGACAAAATTCAACATCCATTTATTCATTCTGTATAATATACAATACATGAATATACCTCAACATAATAAATGAATATACCTCAACATAATAAAGGCCATATATGAGAAACCCACAGGTAATAACCATACTCAATAGTGAAAAGCTTGAAACTTTTCATCTAAAGTCAGGAACAAGGATGCTTACTCTCACCACTGTTATTCCACATAGTATTGGAAGTCTTAGCAACAGTAATCAGACCAGAAAAAGAAAAGGCATCCAAATTGGTTAGAAAGAGGTAAAACTCATTATTGCAGCTAACATACTACATATTGAAAACTGTAAAGTCTCCACCAAAAAAAAAATATTAGAACTAATAAATTTAATAAAGTTACAGGATACAAAATGAATATACAGAAATCCGTTGTTTCTATACACTACTAGCAAAGTAGCAGAAAGAGAAACTAGAAGAACTATCCCATTTATAACTGCATTAAAAAATACCTAAAGATAAATTTAACCAAAGACCTGTGCTCTTAAAACTCTAAGACATTAATGAAAGAAATTGAAAATGATGCAAGTAAATGGAAAGATACACCATATTCATGGATTGGAAAATTAATATTGTTAAAATGTCCATATTACCCAAAGCAATCTAGAGATTCAGTGCAGTCTCTATCAATGTACTAATAGCATTTTTCTCAGAAGTAAAAGATAATCCTAAACTTTGTTTGGAACCACAAAAACAAACAAACAAACAAAAACCCCTGAATAGCCAAAACCATCTTGAGACAGAACAAAGCAGGAAGTATCACACTCCCAAATCTCAGATTATACTACAAAGCTATAGTAATCAAAAAAGTATGGTTCTGACACTAAAATAAACCTATAGATCAATGGAACAAAATAGCCCAAAAATAACCCACACTTTTTTTTTTTTTAAGATTTTATATTTTTTATTTGAGAGATGGAGTATGCATGAGCAGAGGATAGGGGTGGAGGGAAAGGGAGAAGCAGGCTCCCTGCTGAGCAGCAAGCCCAACATGGGGCTTGATCCCAGGACCCTGAGATCATGACCTGAGCTGAAGGCAGATGCTTAACTGAACTGACTGAGCCACCCACATGCCCCTAAACCCACAGTTGTATGGTTAATTAATCCACAACAAAGCTAGGCAAGAATATATAACAGGGAAAAGGCAGTCTTTTCAAAAAATGGTGTTGGGAAAACTGGATAGTTACATGGAAAAGACTGAAACTTGACAACTTTATCAACCCATATACAAAATATAAACTTAAAATGTAAGACCTGAAACCATAAAACTCCTAAAAGAAAACAAGTGGTAAACTCTTGGATGTCAGTTTTAGAAACATTTTTTTAGATCTATCTCCCCAGGCACGGGCAACAAAATCAAAAACAAACTATTGGGTCTATGAACAGCACAGAAAGGAAAACCCACCAACAAAATGAAAAGGCAACCTACTGAATGGAAGAAGGTATTTATTTGCAAATGATATATTCTGTAAAGGGCTAATATGCAAAATACATAAAGAACTCATACAATTTTTAAAAAGTAAATTAAAAAGTGGGCAGAAGACCTAAGTAGACATTTTTCCAAAGAAAATTTACAGATGGCCTACAGACATATGAAAAGATGTTCAACATAACTAATCATCAGGGAAATGCAAATGAAAACCAAAATAAGAGGGGGATTCCCTGGGTGGCTCAGTGGTTTAGCGCCTGCCTTTGGCCCAGGACGTGATCCTGGAGCCCCGGGATCGAGTCCTCAGTCAGGCTCCTGGGATGGAGCCTGCTTCTCCCTCTGCCTGTCTCTCTGCCCCTCTCTCTGTGTGTGTGTCTATCATGAATAAATAAAATCTTAAAAAAAAATAAGATATCATCTCACACTTGTCAGAATGGCTATTACCAAACAGACAAAAAATAACAAGTGTTGGCTTGGATGTGGAGAAAAGGGAACCCTCATGCACTGTTGGTAGGAATGTAAATTAGTGCAGCCTCTGTGGAAAACAGTATGAAAGTTCCTCCAAAAACTAAAAATAGAAATATTATAGATGTGATCCATGAATTCCATGTCTGGGTATTTATCCAAAGAAAATGCAAACAGTAATAAGCACTCCTATATTTACTGCAGCATTAATTTACAATAGGCAAGATATGGAAGGAACCTAAGTATCCATTAATAGATGAACAGATAAAGAAGGTGTGTGTGTGTGTGCGTGTGCTCTACTTGCCATAAAAGGAATGAAATCTTACCATCTGCAACAACAATGGATGGACCAAGAGGATATTACTGAGATAAGTGATATTAGTGAAAGAAGTCAGACAGGGAATGATAAATACCACATAATTTCACTTAAAAGTGGAATCTAAAAAACAAAACAAATGAATAAACAACATAAACAGACTCACAAATACAGGGAACAAACTGATGGTTGCCAGATTGGAAGAGGAATGGGTGGATGGGCAAAATAGATGAATGGGATTATGAGGTACAAAGTTCCATTCATAAAATAAATGGTCATGAGGATATAAAGTATAGCATTGGGAATATAGTCCATAAAGTTGTAATAACTTTGTATGGTAACATAACACCTTTTTTTGTGGTGAGAATTTTGTAATGTATATAAATGTCAAATCACTATATTGTATACTTGAAACTAATAACAATACTGTATATTGATTATACTTCAATTTTTAAATAAATTAAATATATGGACCAGCTTTGGGCTTATATAAACTGGGGATGCAAATACAAAGCAAATGGAACAACCAACATGAGCAAACAAACAGCTATAAAAGGGCTTCATTTTATTGTGGCCAGGTTGTCCATCCTACCATACACATGGTAGGAAGCATGGGAGAAGGGAAGAATAAGAGATGAGGCTGGAATGGGACTTTGCCCTTCTCCAGTATTTGGACTTTTTTCTGTAGGTAGTAAGGACCTCTTGAAAGCTTTTGAAAGTATGACATAATAAAATATTTAGAAAGAATTCTCTTGCAGTGCCAGTATTTATTTAGGATATACTGAAAGGGAGAAAGCCATAATTTGGTCTAGTTAAGAAGCTACTATCCATTCTTCCTATATAGAAGAGTTATTGGGAAAATCGAATCAAATAAGATTATTTCTGTAGTAGACTCCTGACTGCAAGAAAAGGCATTCACTTAAATTTACTAATATGATGAGAGCTTTTTTTATAAGGCTAAAAGTAAAAATAAGAAAAAGGCACCTTTTTCTTGGAAGAAAATTACCGAATATCTCAGCTACATAAATGAAATGGATGAATTATGTAGAATCCAAGGTAGTTTTGAGGAAAAGTCAATAGCCCAGTCTGTTAATCTGTTTTAGTTTTCAAATTTTAAGGCTTAGCTAGTCTTCATTTCTGTCCTCACTACCAATTGTCCAACTTTCTCACATTCAAAATCAGAAAATCTGACCTAGGTTTTTTTTTTAAGAATTTACTTATTTATTCTTTAGAGACACAGAGAGGCAGAAACATAGGAAGAGAGAGAAACAGGCTCCATGGAGGAAGCCCGACACGGGACTTGATCCCGGGTCTCCAGGATCACGCTCTGGGCTGAAGGGAGCGCTAAACCACTGAGCCACCTGGGCTGCCCTGACTTAGGTCTTTTAAATGTCATTATCACTATTTGGACATAGTTTTACACTGGCCAGACTTAGATTGGCTGCCTGGATTCAGTTAGGACAAGAGGGTCCCTGTTTTGTTTTTTTGAGGAAATTACTTGGCAAAGTTTTAAAATTGGGAGATCTTACATAAAATCTGGGTTTCTGGGTCTCTTGAAAAAATGAGAGGCTTCGCAACATTTTGCACCAGGATTCCTTCACGACAGTATTTGAACCTCCCTCTATGGTCTACATCACTTATTTTTATTACTTATGTGGTCTCTGTAAGCATCTGAATTTGAAATCCCTGCTCTTAACATCCTCACCAACATTAGAAATTTCTCTATAACTCCTTATTAGTTAGTAGATATGTAATGGTACCACAAAGTTTTATTTTTTGTACTTTCAATTTTTAGCAGAGCTAACACTATTCCCATGTGATAATCTACTGTCCATAGTCCTCAGAAGTAAATTATTATAGTGTTCTTTAGCCATTTATTGAGAGAAGTCCTAATAGTAAAAATCCACATTTCTATCCATGATCTTAGAGGTTTGTATGGTAGGCTTTTTATCAATTATACATATAGGTATTTCATTTGGATAAAATTAGCACCTTACTTTCAAAACAAAATTGTATATATTCAGAAGCCCAGTATTGTTTAAATAATCCTAATATTTCCTTAAATGCATTCATTAATTTTTTCTTAGAAAATGGCTTTGTGTGACTTTCTTTTATCTTCTTAGGAGAGACTTGATATCTTTTTCCATCAGGAAAGCAAATGGCAGTTGTATGGCTAAAAGTTAGTATGCCTTCTGGAAAAACAAGGCCAACATTAAGACATAGAATAACTTCTAAATTTAAAATACTAGAGTTAGGATATTAGAATAGAAAAAGATCTTTGTTATTACCTCTTTTTATGGATGAGAAAAATTAAGAGCCAAAAAGTATAAGTAACATACCCTAGTACACATAGCTATTTATACCAAAAGGGAAATGCTCTTATTTTTTTAAAAAAAGTTATATCACAGCATAAATAATAGAAAGTTTATAAACTCATTTCCTAGTTGTCTTGACGACATATTTTCCTTGTTTATAGTGTCAAGTACTCCTCCCTGGTGGCACTTGCCTTCATAATTCGTCCCACAGCAGTCATTCCATGGATACCTTTGGTCTTCAGACATTTCTGGCAAGAACGAAAAAAGCTTAATCTTATTCTGCACCAGTTTTTACCTATAGGGTAAGTATAGCTACAATCCATCTATTAATTTCAATAACCTATAAATTACAGATTATGAACAAGATTTTACATCTTGTCAATTGTATCTTCTAACGTCAATGAGAATTATCAGACTAAGGAAACTTTCCAAATTTATATTTTATATTTTTATATTTACAATTGCGATTAAATAGAATTATTTTAATTCGCTTAAATGGGGATCTTTTGATTTTTCTCACTTAGAACTTTTCTACACTTCATTTCCTAAATATTCCTTAAGTACGTTTTAGAGATACTTTTTTTTTTTCGTTTTAGAGATACTTGATTCTTTTATATTTGTATAAGGCTTTGTAATTTATAATGTGTATTTACATATTACCTCATGACTTTCACAGGTCTTGGATCTAGACAATGTGTTTTAGTTTGTAGTAGAGGAAATGGTTTGGGTGGGGGGAGGGGGAACTTGGTGAAATTAAAAATGCATTAGCCCAAGTCAGTGGGTTGATTGCTGTGATGGAATGGGGATTGAAACCCACGTCTTCTGTGCTCAATTCAGTAGCATATATACTAAAATTGGAATAATACAATAAGATTAACATGGCCCCTATGCAAAAAAACAAAAAGCAAAACAAAAACCCATGTCTTCTAATTTTGAGCTCCTAGGGTCATACTTATCCCAAGTATCTAGTAGAGTATCCAAAAGTTATTTTCTGAAGGGCTGAATGCATTCTGACTCCTAGAACAGTAACCTTTTTAATATACTAGTATTCATTCTGTATGAGTATTTTTGGGTAGGAGTTAAAAAGGACTAAATCATCTAGAAGCCAAGTTGCCACTGTTGTCATTTCTCAGATTTATTAATATTGTTTTTAATGTATTGCATTCATTCAGCAAATACTTGTTTAATCCTAGTACATACCAGGTACTATTCCAGATGCTGGAGATATAGCACTTAACAAAGTCCCTGCCTCCATGGAGTTTATATTCTAGTGGGAGAAGACAAAAAACTAAAAACATAGGAGAAATATATATTTGTCAAGTGATAATGCTATAGGGAAAAATAATGAAAGATAAGGATAGAATGCTGGTGTAGGAAGGAAGTATTGTTATTTTTTATAGGGTAATTGGGGAAGACTGCCATGATAAGGTGACATTGGAGCCAAAACCCAAAGGAATTGAGACAAAGAATATTCCAGGCAAAGAGATCAGCACGTGCAAAGATCTTGATGTAAGATGTATTTGACATATTTGAGGAACAACAAGGAGACTGGTGTGGCTAAAGGAGAGTGAACTTGGGAGAATACGATAATGAGGTCAGAGAGATAGCAGGAGCTCAGATCATGTAAGCTTTTACACGGAGAGATAAAAAAGCTTTTTTTCTCATCAGCAATACAATGTATTCTGATAATATATTCATTCAACAAGAATTTAGCGTGCTTTATATCAAGCATTTGAGGAGTCAGAAGTAAGTTGCAGTGTCTCTCCCAAGGTCAAAATGGGGTGAGGGAAAAGAGATACATCAAATTTTTGACCAGCAATATACAGTGTTCCAAGTGTTATATAACAAAATGTTGGGATCCCTGGGTGGCGCAGCGGTTTGGCGCCTGCCTTTGGCCCAGGGCACGATCCTGGAGACCCGGGATCGAATCCCACATCAGGCTCCCGGTGCTTGGAGCCTGCTTCTCCCTCTGTCTATGTCTCTGCCTCTCTCTCTCTCTCTGTGACTATCATAAATAATAATAAAAAAAAAAAATGTTGTAGGAGAACAGATAATAAAAAAGCCTAATTCTGCTTGCAGGGGAAACATTAATAGAGGGTTTATAAAGTAGATGATGTTTTAAATAATATGAAGAATAAACATGAGTTTGCCAGGCCTAGGGAAACAGCATGCTTAAAGCTGTAAAGGCCTGAAGGAGCCTATTCATATAAATCAAAATGCTTATCTTGTTTATTTTGAAGGGAAAAATATGAAAGAACAAATGAGATGATGTATGTGAAAATTGAAATTGTACAGTGCAACAAATATGATTCACAGATCTAATTAGTCTTACAGTGTCAAGTGTTGGTGCATTGAGTTGGCCCCAACCAACAGCCTTTTATGTATTAAGCACCCATTAAAACTAACCAGTTGCAGGGGATCTGGCTGGCTCAGTTGATAGAGCATGCAACTTGATCCCAGGGTCATGAGTTCAAGCCCCATACTGGGAGTAGATTTTACTTCAAAAGAACACAAAATTCATCTACACCTCACTTTACAGATGAGGCAGTGGAGGTTCAGAGAAGGAAATGAGACTTGCAAGGTCTTTGGGCTGGTCAGGGTCAGAACAGGGACTAGAACACCAAATCTCTAGCACCTCGGACCTGATTTTCTATTAGAAAGAAAGAAAGAAAAAAACAGTTGTATATCAAGAATCTCTAAATATAGAGAAAAGTCTTGCATTAGTCTTAAGAAAATTTCTAATATGTATGGATCTACTTCTTTTTGCCTTTTACATGACCTTGGAAATTTACGACATCATTTTGTCATTCATTCTGTAAAATCAAATATAATTCAGTTGCCTTTCAGCTGCCACATTCTCACCAACAATTAGCAAGACAAAACAAAGGTATGGGATATCATCATAGATCTTACAGGCATTAAGAAGATAAGAGGATATTATGGACAACTTTTTGCTAATAAATTTGACAACTCAGATGAAATGGGCAAATTCCTAGACAAATACAACTTATCAAAACTGACACAAGAGGAAATAGTAAATATGAATAGTACTATATATATTAAAGTGAATTTGTAATTAAGGACTTTAAACAAAGAAAAATCAGGCTCAGATGGCTTCACTGGTAAATGCTACCATATATTTAAGGAAGAAGAAATGTCAATCCACATAAAATAAATTCCACAGAATAGAAAAGAATAACATTTCCCAGCTCCTTTAATGAAGATACCCTTCCAAAATCTGACAAAGACTTTACAAGAAAAGTCAATTATAAATCAGTATCTCTCATGACTATGAATGCAAAATTCTTTTTTTTTTTATTTTTATTTTTTTAAATTTTTTTATTTATTTGTGATAGTCACAGAGAGAGAGAATGAGGCAGAGACACAGGCAGAGGGAGAAGCAGGCTCCATGCACCGGGAGCCCGACGTGGGATTCGATCCTGGGTCTCCAGGATCGCGCCCTGGGCCAAAGGTAGGCGCCAAACCGCTGCGCCACCCAGGGATCCCATGAATGCAAAATTCTTAAACAAATCTTACTAAATTGAATTTAGCAATATATTAAAAAGGAGAGTGGGGTGCCCGGGGGTTTAGTCATTTAAGCATCCAACTCTTGGTTTTGGCTTGGCCCATGATCTCAGGGTTGTGAGATCCAGCCCCATGCTGGGTGTGGAGCCTGCTTAGGATTCTCTTTCTTCCTCTCCCTCTGCCCCTCCCTTTTCCACTTGTGCACACGCTCTCTCTTTAAAAAAAAAAAAAAAAGGATAATACATCATAACCAAGATTAATGTTAGTTCAGGAATGTGAAGTAGGTTTAGTATTTTTAAATCAGTCAGTAGGATTCATGGCATAACAGAATAAAGGAGAAAATTCATAAGACAATCTTTATTATTTTTAAAGATTTTATTTATTTATTCACGAGAGACACACACACACACAGCGGCAGAGACACAGGCATAGGGAGAAGCAGGCTCCTCACAGGGAGCCCGATGTGGGACTCAGGTCCCCAGGATCATGCCCTGGGCTGAAGGTGGTGCTAAACCACTGCGCCACCCAGGCTGCCCACAACAATCTTAATAGACACAGAAAAGCCATATGATAAAATGAAAAGCCTACTCATGATGCAAGAGGAACAACAACCATTAGAAAATGTGTAACATAAGGGGACTTCACTAATATGATATTTCTATAAAATGTTATAGCAAATCCATACTAAATGTTAAAGCACTGAAACCCTTTTCCCTGAGGTCTGGAATGATACATGTATGCCCATTACTTCCACTGCTATTTAGTAGATGTCCTAGCTGGTGCAGTAAGGCAAGAACAACAAATGGTTGGAAAGGAAGAAATAAAATGACGTGGCATGATTGTATGTAGAAAATCCAAAAGAATCTAGAGGTAAACTAGTATGATTAGTAAGCAAGATCACCATGTTCACTGGATACAAAGTCAACATACAAATATTGATTTTTATCTGGATGCTAAAACTAGTGGGTAAAAGGTTTTCTTTTTTTTTTTTTGTATTGTTTTTATTGGAGTTCAGTTTGCCAACATATAGTATAACACCTGTGCTCATCCCATCAAGTGCCCCCCTCAGTGCCTGTCACCTAGTCACCCCATCCCCCTGCCCACCCCCCCTTCCACTACCCCTTGTTTGTTTCTAGTGGGTAAAAGTTTAAGAAATAAATAACAGAATATTTATACAGTCTCAATGTGTCTCCCCATAAAATATTTATTAATTACAAAGGATAAAATAATAATTTTACCATGGAGAAACTTGACAGACACCTCCTTTAACCAAGGGATCAAAGTTAAGAGGTGCCTGGCTGGCTCAGTCAGCAGAGCATGTAACTCTTGATTTCAGGGTTGTGGCTTCAAGCTCCACAGTGAGTAAAGAGATTACTTAAAAATAAAAATCTTTTAAAAGTAGATAATTTTAAAAAGAAAAAATGATCAAAGTTAACATTTCCAGTATTTGGACAGATCACTAAAATGAGATTTCTGATCAGAAGCAAAGAAAACACCCTTTCACTTCTTTGGTATTACTGCCATAACACATAATCTGAATCTGTTCATGGGAAAGCATCAGCCAAACTCAAACTGAGGTACATTCTAGAAAATACCTGACCGGTATTCTTCAAAGATGCCAGTCATGAATGACAAGGAAATATTAAGGAAATATTCTAGATTAAAAGGAGACTACGGAGATGCAAGTGAACACAAATAATCACGGTTTTCTTTTTCTTTGTATAAAGGACATTATTGGGGCAATTGGCAGAATCTGAACAAGGTATAAATTAGATAGCCATGAAAATTTAATATTTCCTGGTTCTAATTGTGATTTATGTAAGAGAATTTTCTTGTTTTTAGGAAATACCCACTGAAGTATAGGGATAAAGGTGAATGATGTCTGCAACTTATTAAGCAGTTCAGAAAAAAAAATGCATAAAGAAAAAGAGAAAAGGATAAAGCAAATATGGTAAAATGTTAACATTCGGGGAATCTAGATGAAGGATATATGGGAATTCTTTATAGTATTCTTGCAACTTTTCCCAGAAATTATGTCAAAATAAAAAATTAAAAGGAAAACAAGTATCATTTACAGTAGTGTCAAAAAAATCAGATGTCTATGAATAAAATAATGAAAGATACACAAGAACTCTACACAGAAAGCTCCAAAACATTAAGACCTAGTAAGTGGAAGAGTATACCATGTTCATGGATGGAAGACTCAATATTTTAAAGCTATCATCTCTCCCCAAACTGTGATATGTATATTCAGTGCAATTCCAATTAAAGCCCAGAAAAGATCACGTTTGGAAGACTGAGCCTCCCAACAGCCATGTTGAGTGAGCTTGGAAGGAGATTTCCCCACCAGAACTGATAAAGCTGATTTAAAAATTTTAGGCTATAAAAAAATAAATAAAATAAAATTTTTAGGCTGAATGCAAAATACCAATATTAACTAAAAGAATCATAGAAATATTGGATGACTTACACTACAAGATATTAAGATTTCTTACAAAGTTACAGTAATTATGACTACTTAGAATCAGTGCAAGGTAAAACAAATAGAATGGTGGGACACAACAGTCCAGCAATAGGCCCAGACAAAAAGTCACTCATTTATGATAACAGCAATAAGGTAATACAGTAGAGAGAGGATAGTCTTTTTAATAAATATATAATTAGCTAAATATCCATATGGGAAAAAAATTAATATTGACCCCTACTTGCCACCATCAGCAAAAAAATAAATAATAATCCAGGGAATTATAGACCTTACTGTAAAGGTAAAAGAGTTGCACTTCTCTAAGATATGATAGAATGTCTTCATGACCTTGAGGCTGGCAAAATTTTCCTAAATAGAATATAGTATTAACTATAAAGGAAAAGATACACTTGAATACATTAAAATTCAAGACTTTTTGTCTATAAGATTCACACCAGAAGACGTTTGCAGTATAAAGCACAACACCAAGAAAAAACTTCTATCAATTATATACAGAACTCATACAAATCTGTAAGAAAAAGATAATAGAAAATTGATTAAAAGACCTGAACAGGTACTTCAAAAGATATTTAAATGGCTAAGAGGTATAAAGGTACTCACCTCATTAGCCACCAAGGAAATGTAAATTAAACCCACCATGACATGCTAGTATACATCTACCCAAATGTCCTAAAAGGATATAGAGGCCTTATATATTCCTGTAGGAATATAAATTGATACAACCACATTGGAAAACAGTAAGAATTTGCTAAAACTAAAACTGATTGTACTTACACTGTGGGGCCCAGTAATTCAACCCTGGTATATACTAGGCAGAAATGTGTGTGTGTGTGTGTGTGTGTGTGTGTGTGTGTGTGTATGTATATATATATATAAAACAAAAGGTGCATAGAAGAATGTTCATTGCACTGTTCATAAGAGCTAAAAAAGTTAAGCAGTGTCCATCAACAGAATAAATACATTGTGGTATATTAATTCAGTGGAATACTATATAGTAGTATAAATGAATGAACTACTGCAATGTATAAAAAGTGTAGTGAAATCTCAAAAACATGATTGAAAGGAACTGGAAAGGAGTCTACAGTGTGATTTCATTTTTGTAAAACTCAGTAAAAGGTAAAACATCCACAGTATCCTAAGTCAGGATTGTGGTCACCTTTGGGAAGGGAGTGGAGATTGACTGGAAAGACAGAAGAGCCTTTTGAAGTGCTGCTAATGCTCTCTATCCTGGTCTATATGACAGTTACACAGTTGTGTCCATATAGTGATGATTCAGGAAGGCTTATAGTGTTCTTTTCTGTGCACATGTTTATGGTAGGCAGCCTCTGAGATGGCTCCCACTAATCCCATCATCTTAATATTCACACCTTTTTCTTGTATCCTCTGCCTCCCCTCCCCTGAGCTGGTGCTGGACATTTTGACTGAATTCTAACAAACAGAAATGTGGCAGAAGGGATGTCACTTCCATGATTGGGTTATTAAAGGGCTGTGGCATCTATGTCAGATGCCCATCTTACTCTCTCTTTGCTGGCTCACCCTGGGGGATGCCAGTCTCCTTGTCAGGAGGTAGTCTTAAAAAAAAAAAAAGGTCACGTTTGGAAGACTGAGCCCTCCCAACAGCCATGTTGAGTGAGCTTGGAAGGAGATTTCCCCACCAGAACCAGTTAAGCCTTTAGATGAAACTCTAGCACCAGCCAACATTTTAACAATTCAGAAGAAGCTTTGACCCAGAGACACCAAGCTCAGTTCCACTTGGATTCTTTTTTTTTTTTTTTTTTTTTATTCATTTATGATAGTCACACACACAGAGAGAGAGAGGCAGAGACACAGGCAGAGGGAGAAGCAGGCTCCATGCACCGGGAGCCTGACGTGGGACTCGATCCCAGGTCCCCAGGATCGCGCCCTGGGCCAAAGGCAGGCGCCAAACCGCTGCGCCACCCAGGGATCCCTCCACTTGGATTCTTGACCCTTGATGAACAATGAGGTATTAAATGTGCATAGTTTTAAGTTGCCAATGTTTTTTTTTTTTTTGTGCAACGATAATACAGTATTTATTACTTTTAGAAACTTTCCTTAAATACAGCTTCTATCAGTGAAAGATCTTTCAATGTGTAAATCCATATTCGGTTGGAAAAATTGTAAAGGATTTTTACAGTGACTCTTGATGCCAAGCATTTTCAAAGCTTTATGCCAATATTGAATTTTCAGTAAGTAAGTTCAGAATGTAAATCACTCTTCTATTTTGTTTTTCAGGTTTGTCACTTTAACTTTGTCTCTGATAATTGATCGTATTTTTTTTGGTCAAGTAAGTAAAAATATATTAAGCTAACAACTATTCTTAATCTAACCATTATTACACTAAAAACTCAATCTGACTTATTAATGAGTATTTGGGAACACGGGCAAATAACTTTTTAAAAATTTTATGGGATGTGTTAAAAAAAAAACTATTGGCATTTGCCTTTCATTCAATTTGCTGTTTTCCATAAAATAGAATTGCGTATTCCTAGTTGCAGTTAAAAGGATTCTATTTTATGGCATTGTTGTCAAGTTTGCATAATTTAGTCAGGTTTGTAACGATAAAGATTAAATTTTTAAATAATTTTAATTGGCCTCAAGTTAATCATCCAGAACTTCAAACAATCAGAATACTCTTCTTCAAGCATTTTATTTGCATTTTATTTCACATTTTAATGTCACGACTGTTGGTAACGGTGTATAGTTGTTTTTAAGTTCCCTGATTTTAAGTCACTTAGGGGCTTTGGAATCAGATTACCACAATTTGAAACCTAGTGCCCTCATTATTAGCTATGTGACCTTGGATAAGTTATGTACCTTTCTTGCCAGTTTCCTTAACTAGAAATAACTGGTACCTGTTTTATAAAGTTGAAGATTAGGTGAGATAATGCATGTAAATGCTTACACTAGTGACTGGCAGACATGAGCATTTCCTGTTAACTGCTGTTATTGCTGTTACCTTGTGCTACAATTCAAAGGTGATGTTTTCAAAACTTTATCTTAATGTGTGATATCATAAGGTACTAAAGTTTTTAACATGGGTAACACGCATACTCATGTAAAAAACTATCTTTGAGGATCTTATCTCTTATTGTATGTGTAATTTACATTGTTAAAATACATGTTTATTCATGCTTTCTTGAATTGCAGAAACCTAGATTTTTTATATATTAGCAGAACACATTAAAACTTAGAACATTAAAATGAATGATTTCATGTGGTCATTAATCAAAATTATTTAAAGCATTATTTGGTTTTTAGAGTTCATTCAGGATTCTGCCAAATTCCCTAATCCCAAAGATTCATACTTGGCACTAATACATTTCTATTTCTCTTTCTATCAACTATGCCAGTGGACCTTGGTTCAGTATAACTTTTTGAAATTTAACGTGCTGCAGAATTTGGGAACATTTTACGGTTCTCATCCATGGCATTGGTACTTCAGTCAAGGATTTCCAGCTGTCTTGGGTACTCACTTACCCTTCTTTATTCATGGCTGCTTTCTGGCCCCAAAGAGGTACCGAATACTTTTGGTAACTGTGCTGTGGACACTGCTAATTTATAGGTAAGATTTTATTTGTCCAAATCATTAAATTTTTTAATGTTACCAAGAATTTAAATTCTTCAAAAAAATAAACTGTTTATCTTCTGCAAATGTATAAACTCCTATGATTTGTTAGTGGGGATTATTTAGCAGACAGAAAAGGTAATAATTAGGCTGATGCTCAGAATGAATACTTCTGATATGTACAGTTCACAAGGAATACAATTTTTAAGAAGTTGAAAAAACTGTATTTGGTTTTAAAAACTGAAACTACCACAATTTTGAGTATTGAAGGACCAGAGAAATTATATTTTTTAATGAAAATGTATATATATCATTATTCCAAATTTTGAGTAATATGACTTAATTGGATTGGTAATAGAAATCTTCTTTAGAATGTAATTGTACTTTACAACTTCACATTGACATCAAATGTTAGGATTAGGATTACTTTTAACATATCACCACCTTATAACTAAAAAATAATGAGACTACATCCTGAATCATGAAATTCAGTCTCAGTATTTAGAAAACTAGATTATATTTTCAATATATTTATTTCTCCAACTATCATGTAATATGGAAAAATAATATTTTCTCTTAATATCTTTTTTTATTATAGCATGTTGAGCCACAAAGAATTCAGGTTTATCTATCCAGTTTTACCATTTTGTATGGTGTTTTGTGGTAAGTATTTTTGTTTAACAGAAAAAGTTGAGAAATAGACAATAGAGAAATAGACAATATAGAAATAGGACAATAAATTTTCCTTAGACACTAAAATACTTTTCAATTACTAAATGAGAAATGCTTCTTAATTATAAGCTATATTACTGCAGTATTCCTTTTGCAGCCCAAATATACTTTTTTCTGTGTCCTATAATGTGATATAAAAACATAAGGATTTAATATCCAAAGGACCTTTGGGTGGTGATGTTTCTGGCTAGTAGGAATCTTTCATTTTAAAGTAAGGAAATTTGTCTATTTTAGAATAGCATTTTAAGTTTATGATTAAACTATGAAATTCTTCAGTCCACAAATATATTTATAGCTGTTGAGACTTTTTAATGCTTCTTCATACCCATCTGCCCCCTTTAAGACTCATTCTAATGCATATGCAGTTTTTAAAGTGATCCCCATGCCTGATTTTATTTTTGGCCTTTTCTCCATTTTTCCTCTAGGTCTTTTGCAGTAATTTTTTTACATGTGACTTCTACAAAGTCTTATATTACTCAGCTCTGGAAAATGTGAATTTTTACATTGGTTGGTTTGGGAAAACTATGAATTGAAACTTTATTAACTTCGGGCTAATAACAGTCATAATAAATGACTGTTGGCTTCCCTCAAATATTAATCACTTAAAAAAAAATCACGGGACTGAGGAGGGAAGAAATAAGTATACAGCTGAGACTGGAAGCTGGGAAAAACTAGAGTTAATGGTATCAAACTTTTTATACTTAAAAACAAACACAAAAAAACCCAGAGTTAAGCAGCCACCTTTGACCAAGTATACATCGTCTACAAATCTCAGATGTATGTACTCTCTCCAATTGATATACAAACATTATATAAGAACACATATATAATTGATGTATGTATATACACACACCCATATACATCTAAATATTTGATACATCCGAAGTACTGAAACTAAAAGTTCATTTTTGCCACTACTTTATAGTCTCACTTCATATACAGATGTAGGCACAAAATATAGGCATCTAACAGCAATTTGGCAAGTCATAAGAATAGTGGGCCCAGTCACCAAAGCAAACCTGCAAATCTGTACATGAATCACTGTTCAGACTTAAAATTTTTCTTTACAACCACCTGAATTGGAATTAGAGTTATAATTAAATCAAGTTTGGTTTCTGCCCAGATGTGTTGCCATACTGGAGGACAAATATTTGTGTGTTGTTTTGATAGTTTAGGAACTTGGTTTCATTCCATTTTTATAATATGAGGTTTTCTAGCAATCTACTTCTGTGCCATGTCTTTATAGTGTTTTAGAGAAAGACTAGGTTTTCTGAATCCTCATTCTCAGTCCAAAAGAATGAATCTTAAGTGGCAGGTTCCTGGTAACCTGTTTCCAATCCCAAAGATTGAGATAAAATGTTGATGAGGTTGAAGATGATCCCTAATGAACAAGAATCAGCCTTTGTTCCGTCCTTTGTCCACTCAGAAGGATCTTTAAAGGACTGAGAGCTAGCAAAACCCCTCATCTCAGAGGATGTGATGCCTCCTCTGGACACATATACCTAAGGTCCTTGAATTGAACCTGAAGATTCTAATTCCTAGGAGACTTGTTCTCCCACTAAGAGTCAGCAGTGAGCTCACCTGGACATCAGTCTTTGGATGATCAGGAACAGCGTCAGGTGTCCTCTTGGAGTAGTTTTAAATGGCTCGTTGGTCTTTTCTAACTACATAAAATCTTGAGTTTTACTGTACCTCCAATCTTTTTATTATTTTGTGACCAATTGTAACCTGATTTTTATATAAACATGACAACTCTAAATCAGCAATTGCTGTGCGACAACCACCTTAAGACCCCATGGCTTAAAACTTTATTATTGTCTGTGGTTTGGCTCACTGTCACTTCCACCAGTTTCTTGGACAAAGCAAGTCACAAAGCCAGGCCAGATTCAAGAGAGAAACTTCCGGCTCAGGTAGGGATTAGACACACAAAGAGGGATAACTGCAGCCATGTTTTCAAACTACAGTAACTTCTCTTGCCTAATCTGAATTTCCCTCAGCTCTATCCAGAATAGGACTAACTCTGGAAAACACACCTTCTGTAACTGGCTCTGATCCTTAGTGAACTATATAATCTTGTGCCTCCATTTCCCTATGTGTAAAGGAAGGTGCCATTGGTCTAATAACATTGAAATTTTTAGTTGAATCTCTTGTCATTTGAGGTTTCCAACACCTGCTACTAATTCTAGGTTGGGTATCTGCTTCATCTGTTTTACCAAAGAAGCCAATACAGACTTGCTTGTCTCTGATTAGAACACTTTCTCCATAAGCTAATTGTCTTATCAAAACTGCACATACATGTTTCAAAAGCCATTCCGTTAACTTGTTTTAAAAAACAATGGTTCTCTGCCCTCCTTCCCCATTCCCCTCCTCAGGGACATTTTCACTCTTTCAGGTGGTTATTTGGATAATTAATCTCTTGACATAAAATGCTGATAATGCCTTTCACCAAATGCCTTTCACCATCTTTGGTTTTGGCACTACTTAGGACTTCTATGAAAATAGTTTTATTTCCTTAGCAAAGTAGCAATGTAAAATTCTCCCGATACCTCTGTGCCTAATATTCTCCTTATTGTTAATAAAGCCTCTCTTGAAAAAAAGATAAAAATTAAAAAATAAAGTCTCTTTCCCAGGCCCATTCTCCTGTATTTTCCATCACAGAATTAAACCACTCTTTGTTTCGTTCATGCAAACACTGAATTTAAGTTAACCAAACAGCTTTCCCAAGGAAACATCTCTGGTTAGTAGAACTTGGTCGAGATCTTTTTCTTGGGTGTTTAGATCAGATTTTCTGTTTAGTCTTGCCAAAACATGGGTGCATCCTTCCTACCCGTGTTTGATGAGATCAGCAACGTACAGCCCTTAACTTCTCCATTACAATGAACCTTACCTTGGTAAGAAGGAACTGGTATCATTGCTTAATCTGTACAATCTGTAACACTTAAATATCCGTAACTTAAAAAATAACTGTATATCAAGATAAATCATAGGATGATTAGGAGATATGGCTGAGTAAAGAATGAACCAACTCATACAGGGCCTTCTTACATACTCAAGTTTTTAGATTTTATCCTGAAGAGTAGTCAGCTGGGACATAATGGACTTACAACTCTTAATATTAGTCTGATGATAGTGATTAAGAGTCCAATATGCTTATTATAAACTCATGGTACAAAAAGAAAAAAACCCTATAGTGCCATCCTCTAATCATCTAACTCCATTTCCCAGAGATAATTATCAGTCTTATAAATTCTTACAACTTCTTTTATGTATCTTTTTGTTGGCATAAATAACAGGAGCAAATTCAATATTCTGGGATGTTATTTAGCCCTGAGTTAGAGTTACTGTGGTAGCAGGCCCTTATTCACTACTCACTTTCCAGTTTTCAGTAACCTGCGGTCAGCCGCGGTCGAGAAGATGATCCCCTTTCTGACCTAGCTTCAGGTCAGTAGTAGCCTAACGCTATGTCACGATGCCTGCATCATTCACCATACTTCATTTCATCACATAGGCATTTTACCATCTCACATCATCACAAGGAAGATGGCTACAGTAAAATAAATTTTGTGACCACATCCATATAACTTTCATTACAGTGTACTGTTACAATTACTGTATTTTACTAATGTTATTAACCTTGTACCATGCCTAATTTGTAAGTTAAACTTCAACACAGGAGTATAGGAAAAGAGTAAGGGTTCTGTACTATCGGCAGTTTTAGGCATCCATGGAGGGGTCTTGGAATGGATCCCCCACAGAGAAGGGGGGAACTACTGTTCAGACAGTAAGTTTTTATTCTCATGGAAATTACATGAGAGGCTGAAGGATTTCTGTAAGTGGTTTACAGAAGAAAGCTTGTATTTGCAGAATCTTCAAGTAATTGGCAGAGGGAGTTTCACATTTCAGGTTAGGTAATGCTTACGTTACATTGTGCTATCCATCCCATTCTGAAGCTAGCTCATTTTAGGGTGGATCTTTTCAGTGAGAAGGGTGTGTGTATATGATTTGTACATACAATTACACAGACTTACTGGATGGCAGCTACTAGGATCGTGTTACCTTTTGTGAATACTGAAGAAACCATACTGCTTCCCTGTAAGAAAACCATGAATCTTAAGCTTCTCTTGTGGTGCAGACTAAGCGCTGCAGCTGTAATGTATTTCCAGCTCTCCATTTAACAACTGCAGTTTTTGAAATCCCCTTGGTAATGTTCAGTGTCAGATAGTTTGAAAACCCTGGGAGTATTCAAATTCAAGTCTATTCAACTGTTCCTTCTTCCCTTCTCTTCCCAGCATTTTCTATATATTTTTTCCCCAAAGAGGGAGATTCAGTTCTCTCTGACAGGATCCATCCTAATATCACCACAGAGAAAATATAAGCATTACCTAATTTAAGACTCTTCTCTTTACTGAAACTGCTGGAAATACAAGCACATTTTCTTCCAGCATTCTACCCACAATGCCTTTTTTACAGCATTCACCGCCATGTACTCCAGTTTTATTATCACCCATTCTATTGTGTCCCTAATGCCAGCTTCTGAAAAGCTTTCAAGGAGTATTTAGTGAGTGAACAAACTATTGATGAGTGAACATTTCATAATGCCCACGTTATGCTTCATTTGAATATTCCTGAGGGTAAGTTGTCTTCTAAAATGCCTTGCTAAGGGTAGGCTTTAATGTAGCTTTTTATAATCTGAGGCCACTAAGTATATTTAGCTTTAACTTCTCTACCCAACAAAGCATAGCTCCTAAGCTTGCTGGCCTATTAGTTCTGTACCTGTAACTATTACAGATAAGAGAACTTCTGGAATCCTACTTCAATTTAATAAAGTTAATTCTAGTTCTCAAACTTTCAGTAGGTTCCACATTTTACCACTGCAAACATAAATCTAGATATGTTTTAATGTAGGTTTAGTTTTCTTGATCTTCTCATTTTTTAGTCACACTACGTTTTAGAATATGCTTTGCCTAATCAGCTAGTTCAAGTAGTAGTAAGAGTGAGGGATACATGACATTCCAACTAATAGAATGAATTACAGGTAACCTAAAACTGCATAGAGGAACAAAATTGAGCATCTAAGATTCCTTGACCAAATTTGGTTCGGCTATCAAATAAGTGGCAGGTATCAGAGATCTTAGAATAACTTCATCTTGGAATAGATGAAGTTATTTTATTATTTTTCCTTTTTTTTTTTTTTAAGATTTTATTTATTCATGAGACATACAGAAAGGCAAAGACATAGGCAGAGGGAGAAGCAGGCTCCCTGCGGGGAGCCCGATGCAGGACTTGATCCCAGAACCCTGGGATCACGATCTGAGCGGAAGGCTGACACTCAATCACTGAGCCACTCAGGCATGCCTATTTTATTTTCAATTGTTAGATGTTATTTATGTACAATATATTATTTATAATCTTCAAAGCGATGAAAACAGATAAAATCTGTAAAGGCACCTTACCTAATTAAGATACATTTAACTGTACAACAAAATGTACCTTCAGTTTTTCTTAAACTGAATGTTAATACTGTTTCTTTTTTAATTTATAGAAATGGCTAAGTTGCAAAAATGAGTGCCTTCAGCTAATGTGAAGTACCAGATGTGATTCAAGTAAATTACAGGTCTTCATTTACTTCTGTTTTTGAACAGCTCTTCTGAGGCCAAGTTTATGTTAGTGTCTTTAAATGGCAACTGTTCGAAATTAATTTTATTCATGTTCAATTACTGTCAGTGTTTGAGCCAAGCTAAGACAGCTGATAGCAGTCAATTAGGTGATGATCATGGAAAACAGTGCCTTGTCCCCAGCAGGAATTAGTGCTAAAATTGCAGGCAAGCCACAGACTGGATCCTGGATACCCAAATTCCAAAAGAACAATTATCTAATTCCATGGAGACAGTACATGTGGAGTATGAACAAAATGTCAAGTTCATTAATAAGCCTATTCTTTTCCATTGCAAAGGTCTTTTCTTTTATAGGTACTTTCAACAGATCCTATGTGCTCAATATGAGGGACTATTGCTGGGGAATAGGACTATAGGAAGGGACAGGGGACTTTTAATTTACTCTATTTGTTCTGCTCGGTTTTCTGCTACATGCAAGAATTACTTTTACAAATTAAAAAAGAAAAATTGTTCAGCATCTCAGAGTTGCCCAACACTGTAGTGAAAGATAAGACATACTTTTTCAGAAAAAGATATTCATGCCACCATACACATAGTAACTACTGAAAATCTCCCAGTGGTGTATTTTTTAAGAGGACACACTGCCACACATCCTCCAGAATTATGGAGACACAATCCATTGCTAGTGTTTGGGAGATTAAAGAGGAGAGAGAGGTAAATGAACTTCTGTGTAACAGGACAAGCACTGGACAAGATACTGTTGGAAAAGTTACTGTACCCCCATTTGCAGATGGGGGAAATAATGCTCAGCAAAGTAAAGCAATTTGTGCCAGAGTGAGAATTCAAATCTGGGTCTGCTGGAATCCCTAGCCATAGTTTTCACTATCCCTCCTTTTTTCTAGAAAAAGCTAAAGACCTGAGGACAATGAGAGTGAATAGTTGGAGAAATTATAAAGATGACCTACTGCTTATTTCTTGTTTTTCCATGACACCATTTCAGTCTGTGCTACTTCCATTAAAAATTACAAATGTATTTGCAGTTAACATTGGCTTAGCTATTCTAAAACAAGAATGGCCAGTATTACAGTTCAACATGTCTATCTTCATACAGGGTACTCACTAAACCACCTGAAAACATGGAAGAAACCAGCTCTCAGTTTCCTATTTTTATCGAATATGCTTCTCGCCCTCTATACTGGTTTAGTTCATCAACGAGGTACTCTTGATGTCATGACTCACATTCAAGAACTCTGTTACAATAATCGCAATAAATCTTCAGCTTCAGTATTTATCATGATGCCTTGCCACTCTACTCCTTATTATAGGTAATAAAAGTTGTTCCACTATGTGCTATTAAGAAAATGAAACTACTTTAAAATTCCTTTCAGATTCCTGAATTTAATTAACTGTTCAAATGACGAAGAAATCTGAAACTTCCACTCATATATATTCATTGAATTTTAAAAGCCATTTGAACTATGTCAATGAAAATCATATATATCACTTTTAAATACTGTGTTAATTTAAAAATGTGAATGACTTACATTTAAATGATCCACTTTAAATGTCATAAAATATTTTATAGGTTATTTGAAGGTACCCTTAATAAAAGAAATTATCATTGAACTTCCTACAGATCTTTGTAATACATCTTAAATTTTTATGATTTTGAATTTATCTCAAAACACTCGATTCTAATCCAGATTTAAATACTGGACTGCTGCCCTGGTCTTAAACAAGTTTTTTTTTTTTTTTTTTTTTTTTTTTTATCTCTTTTTTTATATTAGTTATTTCACCTGTAAAAATTAGGAAATTCAATTAGATACTATTCTAATGCTTGATTTAAGTATTTCTGAGAAATACATCACTAAAACTACCTTAACTATGCAGGGCATTTAAAAAGAAATCCATTTGGTCCAGTGCTTCCAAATTGCCCAATAACAGTATGAGGGTAAACCAACCATTTTCCTTTAAAAAGTTCTATACCTACTTAACCTGACTTTAATCGATCTGAAGTTGATTTTCCATGTGCACATTCAATCAACTAAATATCAAAGCTAATGTCATTTTAAGATAATTTAACACTTTTGCAATACTCTACCTTGGTCATTCATGCCAATCACTAATACACAATTTGGAAAAGTTGGGACTGCTGGCAAAAGCCACAGGATATATGTAATACCCAAATATCCCTTCAAATTGTGAGGTTCATCTACTATGTAAAAAGAACTGAGAGTGGTACATTCACTGTCCCTCCATGTTCACATTAGCAGTAACACTGCTGAGAATAGGAATTCTAGAGCCATCAAGATAGTCTCCATACATGGTTGTAGTTGTTGATGTCTTAGGTTTAGGCTGTAAGTACTTCACCAAGTTCTCATCTTATGGTTTTTCAAATTGCACAATGGAGAAAAAAAAATTCTCTAATGCTTACTTTGCAGTAGAAAGACTTGCAGCTTTTTCTCAGCTTGTTTTTTTTTTTTTTTTTCCTGAAGCAAGAGCTTCCTCTTCTAAATCATACAAGTTAAAGTATTAGGGCTTGTGTAAATTTACTTTGAATGCAGTTCATAAATAACATAAACCTCTATCATGTATTTATTCTTCCTGTGGCAGTTACAAACATGGCTTTTGCAGGGCCCAAGTGACTGCCTTAAGTTGTCATAATTCATCAATCAGTCTTTTTTGCATGTATTCTAGTCTATGCCACAATAAAACCATTACTTATTTGGATTTTAATCAGTGAACATATGTTGCTCCCTCTTACTAAATCTTAGAGGAACAACAACAACAAAAAAAAGAAACACACACACACATACACACAGGAACAACTTATTTAAGGATGTGATCCATCCCTTTTCAGAGCAGAAAGGGAAGAGAACGGGAATCCCTTCTGGTTCATGAAGTTTTCTACCTTGCCAATTAAGCCTATAGGGAATTTTACTCTCTTATTAACAAGTCATTCAGCTCATCCCAAAGGCCCCTTCCATTCTTGGAAAAGCATACTAATGTTAGAATATGGAGTCTCCCACACTGCTATCTCACCTTGAAATGGAGTTTCATGCTTTAATCTTGGATGTGAAAGTTATGTTGCTGCTGCACAGGGGAAAGTACATTAAAGGCTTGCTTCTTAACCTTAATGGGACCTGGTTTAGATTCAGACTTCACATTTTATCATGTGAACATGACAGATCTGGAGACTAATTGGAAAACTTTGACCTTTTTAACTTAACTAAATGGTAACTTTCTCTTTACAGCCATGTCCACTACCCACTTCCCATGAGATTTCTCCAGTGTCCCCCAGACCTGACTGGAAAGAGTCAGTACCTTGATGAAGCAGATATATTCTACCTAAATCCCTTAAACTGGCTATATAAAGAGTTTCACAATGATTCAACATTGCCTACTCACTTGATCATCTTCAGCATTTTAGAGGAGGTAAGGAAATATGAAAAAAGGGAAAACTCACTATTTCGCCTCTAGTTTAGCTCTCAGGTAAATAGCATAGCTTTTTTATGGTCCCTTTCAACTCCCATTATTTTGTAATTGGCTCTTTTCCCTGGTCAAAATCCATCTCAGTTCTGTAACTATCAAAATATATGTTACTTACCAGGAGTAAATTCTTTTATTAATAAATTATATTGTTTTGGGGTACCTGGGTAGCACAGTCAGTTAAAAGTGTTTGATTCTTGGTTTTGGCTTAGGTTGGGATCTCAAGATTGCGATCTCAGAGTCATGAGATTGAGCCCCGGAGTCAGGCTCTATGTTCAGCATGGAGCTGCTTGAGATTCTCTCCCCACCCCTGCTCTGCACCTCCCTACCCACTTGTGCTACCTTTCACTCTCTAAAATCAATTTAAAAAAGAAAATATAGTTTTATTAAACAAGTGGTAGAGGCGCCAATCAGGTCATTCTAAAAGTTTTGAAACCAGACTCAACAAAATGTAGCCTTTATGTAAACATTTATTTACTTATAGGAAATAAGTGCTTTCCTAATTGCAAGCAACTATGAGAGAACTGCTGTGTTCTTCCACACTCACTTGCCAGAAGGTCGAACTGGAAGTCACATATATGTCTACGAACGGAAATAAAAAGGGACACTCAACAGAAGATGAAATTCTGAATTGTGTTTAAATCTTTCCTGAAGAAATAGACATTGTTGGGTACAAATATTCAGATGCTGCATAAATATGCCTGTAAACACTGAGTAAGATTCATGGATCTAGGAAAAAAAACTACTGAACTGCTTTACCAAATATCACTACTGAGGAAATGTATGAAAAATGTCACAAAGTATAAAATATATTAATACAAATGCCAGATTTTAAATAAAGACCTTTAGTTTTCCTCATGGTGTAGTTTTATTGTTTCTTCCACAATATTCAGATGTGCAAGAAATTTCACAAGAGAACAAGTCAGCAAGCTCATAAGAAGGCAGCAAATTCTTCACAAGTCAACGGGCTCTTGAACCCACAAAAAGACAAGAAGCAAGTGTAAGATTATAAAATGTTAAAGATGAAATTCCATCACAATGTACTTTTTTCAAGCTCTACTGCAAACTTAACACAAATATCAGTGTTAATTACACTTTGTCATATGATTTGAGCTTGCTTTAAGCTCATACACTGAAAGGAAGACTCATTTCATGCACAAAATCTGTTGCATGCCCGGCTTCCTTAAAACTACAGTTGAACATTTCCAGAGCCAAAAAAATTCAGCAAAGCTAAACTACAGGAAAATGCAAGTTAGTAAGCTTTTGCTTGATGCTTCTGAGTAATAAAGTCATCAAACTGATACTTAGAAATAATAGAAAGACATTATCTTGATAATTTCATTTTAGTTTCAACACCAAACATTGTAGAAAGCATCCATGTTTCTGTTACTGTTTTCTAATTTAACTTAATCATGATGATCAATATTTAGGGTCAAAAGGTAATTGCCCCAATTCTATTTCAAGATTTGCCATGTGTCTTCCATTAGTGCGACCATATTTATGCCATTTACCTTCCCTTTTATAAGGTTGTGGCTGAGGGTGCTTCTGCTCTTGTTTTCGATGCCTGGAGTTTTCAATAT
Organism: Canis aureus; assembly: GCF_053574225.1. Taxonomy (NCBI): domain Eukaryota; kingdom Metazoa; phylum Chordata; class Mammalia; order Carnivora; family Canidae; genus Canis; species Canis aureus. The sequence continues at coordinate 25,517,525 of NC_135642.1, forward strand.
TTACCATACGTTGCTTTTTATCTGGTCGACTGAAAGCAGTAAACACATTTTTCATCTATGTTAGAGTTAAATTTAAACAAACAATTTTAATGTTTTTCTCCATTAATTATCTGAACACTCTGAAAAAGGATGTTAGTCTGAAGTATAATCCTAACACAACCAATACCAAAAAGATTCAGTATTCTACTTTTATCCTACAGAAAAAATAGACAAGCATACTGTAGTGGCAAAAAGGAGAAATACTCAACAGATAAATAGAAATGTGACAATAAAATAATGAGATGTGTTTCCGTTATTTCTCCTCTCATTCAGAAGCAACCCCTCCCCACTGGCTTCATTCCTCAGCTGGAATATATACATCTCTCACAAACTAAAGGAAGTCTCTTTTCACAAAGGAAGTCTCTTTTTCCTTTTCCTCTCTTATAGCCACAGCTAAGGTTCATAAGCAAGGTCTATGTTTACTGCTCTCCTGAAACTCCATATGATTAGGCTACTTCTGTCACTACCTCACTGAAACAGTTCAGAATGCTATTCACGGCCACCCAATTCCCCAACTAAGAAATCCAGGCTCTTGTTTAATGTTTAAAGCACTTGACACATATATTCATTTCACTTGAGATGATCTTTGGATTTTCATGCCACCACATTCCGGTATTCTTAGCCTTCTTTCTCTACAACCCTGTAGGTGTTAATGTGCCCCAGGAGTTTCATAAATACCCCAGCCTAGACTATCTACACACACACAATCTGGGCAAGACAGAGTCACAGAACTAATGGCCAACTAATTCTTTCTACTTGGCTGACAATAGGTACAAGGCACAGTTCTCATCTCCAATTCCCCTTACCCAAAACATCTGGTATCCCTTACCTTAGTGATACCACTATACAACTAGTGACCCAACCCAGAAATCTGGAATTGTTACTATCTACTTTTCTTTTCACAAGAAATACCACCAATTTTACTTATGTTATTCAAATCTGTCTCCTTCCACTCCTGTTACTCTAGTTCAGATACTCATCAGCTCACATCTATTTTTTTTTCAAAGCCCAGCGTCTAGCTTCTAGCTTCACTCTTTGAAACCATTCCTCCAGGCTGTTGCCAGTGATCCAGAATGCAATGAAGCAAGTCCTTTAGCATAAAACAAGGTCCTTCAGATCTTCACAAAAGTTCTGAAATCTTTTCATACCCTAGCACTACCCTACCTCCTAAAAGAGCCATTATCTTCACATCTCCAAATCTATGCAAATGAAGTTCTCCTTCAATGTAATGTCCTACTCTATCTGCTTAGCAAATTCTCATTTCTCCTTCAAAATCCAGTTTAAAGAAGTTCAGTTCAAAGACCACCTCACTCCTGAAGCCTTCTCAAACATCTCTGGGCTAAGGCCACCATATGCAATGTATTTCTTATATTTACCTAACTCTCCAAAAGCTTGTGAGCTCCTTGATGGCAAGAACTTTTCATGTTTTGTAAGGGCAGCCTCACAATGTTTTGCTCATTTCAGCACTAGATATTTAATGACTTAAGACACCAAAATCAGTCTCATTATTTTATAGACACATTACATTTATTCAAAAAGATATATATATAACTAACTCAAAGATAAAAATAAAGCTAACATTTGAAGATTAGGTGAGTTTCATTTACAGAATATAAAGCTGATAAGCAATGGATAGTCATTTTTAGAAATATATGTAAAGCACACACATTGTTAACTTGTGGCTTCCTAAGTTTGCCTCTACCTTTATGAACAATAATTGTGTAGTAACTGTATTAGGTATCATAATTTAATTGGTAAATGGAATAGACAAAATAAGTGGGCCAATCCAAATTGTTACATATGAGCTCTTCTGATTTCAGAGTGAAATCTGTATAGTTCACCCTAGCTTCCCAAAATGAGTAAAAGACTAAAGGAAAATCATTTCACTTAAGGTGATTATCTTTAAAAAAAAAAAAAAAGGTGATTATCTTTTCATAAACTAGAATGAAAAGAAACAAAAGAAGCTAAAATAGGATTGCATAATCTTAATGTATTTTTAAGGCAGAAATTAAACCATTTGCTCAAGTCAAACTGATTATATAAAATTTTCAGATCTTATAACTGAAAATTTATATAATCAGTTTGACATAGCTATTAACTTAAAATTTTATCTTTTGACTTAATTTATTCTAAGTTCTCTGGCAATAAAGGACTTTTACAAATAGCACTTTTATTTTTACAAAAAACACTTTATGGATAGTAACATTCCAAGATGTTAAAATGATAAAAATGCCACCCAATCTATAAACGTTAAAAACTATTATAATAACATGGTGCTATGTAAACCGACCTGGGTCCATATGGAGGGGAAAGAGTGTGACCAAAGAAGTGTCTATATATAAATCCATCCAACTTCTCAAACACTCCATCATTATCTACTTGATATTCCTTCATGTCTTTAAGATAATCTTTAACATCATTAACAAAGTCAGTGAAGAGCTTCTGATCATGTATAAAGACACCATTTAGGAAAAACTTATTGATGAACTGATCAAGTTCTTTCCAATGATGAAAACTATCCAGTTTTTCTAATAAATACCTTTCAATTAACTGTCTAAATTCATCTATCTTTACAGGATTCAACACTTTCATATTAAAAAGGTTAATGGATTCTTGTTGAGCACATTCAAATATACCAGAACAAGACTTTCTGAAAGAATCATAATTTTCACTACAGTCATGCTCAGCACTGCATTTCTGTGAATTTGTATTTTTTCTAAATTCTTCAAAGTGAATTGGCTTTTCTTTCCTTCCTTCTTTTTTCATAGTAGGGCCTCTATTCTGGTTTTGTGTACGTGCCTTATACTGTGGGTGTATATATTCACTAAAGACTGGTGGTTTTTTAGTTGCTTCTTCTTTTGTGGCACCAAATCTTTTATTGCCCTTTTCATCAAAGATATTCTTGGTGGTATCTTTGAAATGCCTGAAAGTGGATTTAACTGAATCTGAAAATTTTTTCAGATTTTCTTTCACAGCTTCTTTAGCTTGTTTAATTTTTTCTTTATGATGCCTCACAAACTCCTTGGTAGAATTCTTCATGGCATCAAATGTTTCCTTAACTGAACCCAAAAATGTTTCCTTTGGCTTATTTTTAGCCCTGTGGTTTCCTCTGCTCCCTTTCTTTTTTCCATCCATTTCTTGTTTTGCATTTTGATCTTTTGCTTCAATATACAGTCTTTCCCACAAATCAGAACGCTGCTGTTCGAAGTTTAGCTTCTGCTCCAGGTCCGTGAGTCTTTCCCGTAAGATTTCCATTTCCTTTTTGTCAGTTGCTACATTGGGAGAGTCTGGGTTGCCATAAGATTCACTAGAGCTTAACTGCTGGAGTTCCACCTTTAAAGCCATGGTTATTAGTCGTTCTCTCTCCAGTTCCCTCCTTAGCATCTTTGCTTCTGACAAAAGAGTCTCCTTCTGATTCAGGAAGCTGTGGGTCTTCAGCTTTTCTTCTTCCAGGTGCTGCTTAAGTTTCCGATTTTCTGAGATTAATTCAGTCCCTGTCCCTTTATCTTCCAATATCCTAATCTGTTCTCTTAGTTTCCTTAACTCTTCCTGTAATAAAGATAAGGCTTTTTCTTCCTTCTCCAGAGATATTCTTAAATACTGATTTTCTGTAGCAAGGTTCTTTTTCTGAGTTTCAAAGGACATCTTCTCTTCTTCAGTAAGGGCCCAGCATCTTGCAAGTTTTTCCTTTAATGCCTAATTTTTTTTGAAAGAAAAGAAAAATGTCAAATGCTTTATTTAAAAGTTCAATTTAAATCTTTAAGACACGGGATCCCTGGGTGGCGCAGCGGTTTGGCGCCTGCCTTTGGCCCAGGGCGCGATCCTGGAGACCCGGGATCGAATCCCACGTCAGGCTCCCGGTGCATGGAGCCTGCTTCTCCCTCTGCCTGTGTCTCTGCCTCATTCTCTCTCTCTCTCTGTGACTGTCACAAATAAATAAAAATTAAAAAAATAAAAAAATAAAAAATAAATCTTTAAGACATAACCCTATATAGAGTATCCTTTATGCAGTATATAGATTTGTAGTGATTTTAATACATAAAAATTAGAAAACACAAGGTTTATATGCAGGAAAATGGATAGCACAGAGCTACATCAAAATAGTAACAGCATGCTGGAAGAATTTAAAGACTGGAAAAAATGAGAGCCTGATCCATCCCAGTAAGATTTCTAAAATAGAGCCAGGGGTAATTCTGATTAGTATTTATTAGTGATTACGGATTATTTCCCATAATCCTATGAAAGCCTGAATGGTTTCTAGGCTCACTTACAAGTCAAGAATAAAGGAGATCGGTTTTCTATCTTTTGACTACAGAACTCCAATCTCTCCTACTAATAAGTCTCCTAAAGAGAACTTAGACAGGACTAAAGGCTTCTCTGACCCTTGGGTGAAGAAGATGATCTTCTATAAAAAGGAAAATTATAGGGATCCCTGGATGGCGCAGCGGTTTGGCGCCTGCCTTTGGCCCAGGGCGCGATCCTGGAGACCCGGGATCGAATCCCACATCGGGCTCCCGGTGCATGGAGCTCCGGTGCTTCTCCCTCTGCCTGTGTCTCTGCCTCTCTCTCTGTGTGTGTGTGACTATCATAAAAAAAAAAAAAAAAGGAAAATTATAGTTAGAGATGATTTGAGGATTCAAAATAATTCTATTTATATTCTCTACACTCTTTAAAAGGAAAACATTTCAATAATCTTATTCCTATCTGAAAGATCTTCACTTTGTGCAAATTAACATCCCTAAACAAGTTCAGGTAAGTCCTCCAAGTTCTCCCAGCACTTTAAACAGCACTGAATCTTGGTAAAATTTATAACTAATTTCTCTGATTTCAAATAATCTCCTGAAAAGACTATCACCAGATTAGCAATGTAAGCCAAATCAGCACCCTTGATAGAGAGGAAACCATGTTCAATTAGATTTACAGAATTTTGCTGCATTTCAAAGTAGCCTTAAATGATCTCTTTCAACATACATATCTGTAACCAACTTTCACTAAAACAGCAAGAAACTAAACAACATACTTAAACAGGTTAATGGTTACAGCATTACCCGGTTAAAATATCTTATGTATAAATCAGCAAATGATACTTACAACAAACAAACAAATGTCCTTTAGGACAATGACAGTATTTCCACTTGAAAAATAACTATCAGAAAGGGAGACAGAACATGAAAGACTCCTAACTCTGGGAAACGAACTAGGGGTGGTGGAAGGGGAGGTGGGCAGGGAGTGGGGGTGACGGGATGACAGGCACTGAGGTGGGCACTTAACGGGATGAGCACTGGGTGTTATTCTATATGTTGGCAAATTGAACACCAATAAAAAATTTATAAAAATAAATAAATAAATACATAAATAAGAAAAAAAGAAAAATAACTATCTGAAATGGATGGCTCACTATCTGGTTCATTAATCACCAAAGAACAAATTAAAATTTTAAATTTCATTATATTTAGAGGCACGTGGGTGGCTCAGTCAGTTAAGCATCCAACTCTTGATTTAGGCTCATGATCTCAGGATCCTGAGATTGAGCCTTGAGTCAGGGCTGAGTGTGGAGCCTGTTTGGCAATCTCTCTCTTCCTTGCCCTATGCCCCTCCCCTCCTGC